>NC_057919.1:17651030-17990197 GCF_018873765.1 Telopea speciosissima | reverse complement strand
ATCTGAGGCCTGCTGGTTGGGATTTCCGAAATCTCCAGATCAGTTCTGCGGTCGTATCATTCATCAAGCAATTTTGCTGCAACTTCATCTCATCATATCTCAGCAGCCATCCATCCATTATGGCTCATATTTAGAGGACTACCCTTGCACCATAAGAGCTACCTTTGATCCTAATCTGGTCCTCTTCTGCTGGCTGGTTTGGTCTATGCTACAAACCTTCTATTTTCATTACCTACTGGTATATCTGAATTTAGAAGTCATATTGGTCTGAGATTTTCAGCAATACTTGATCCTATTATAGATCTAAACTCAATAGGGATTCAAGCCCCATTTGAATCGTACAGTTGTTAGATCTGAGTTTGGGTTATTTGCTGACAGTTTGTGGGTTAAGTGTTGTAACATCTATTTAACCTACTATTAGTAGCCCTATTTACCCTGTGGTCAGATCTGAATCCTGTTTTCATATTGGTGCAATTGGTGATCCTATCTTGGGTTGGGTTACTTAAAATCTAGCCTTACATTAGCTATCAACTAAGATCTTCTTTCTTCTTGAATTGGGACTTTTCTTGGTCTTCAGTTGTGTAAACTGTAGAGCATAAACTAAACTCCTGCGATAATTGATCCTCTTTAAAAACCATAGATTCTTAGACATTGTACTTTGATTCACGTCCTTTACTGTTATTTGCATTTCACAGATTGGGCCTGGAGACCATTTGTTTGCCTTCCCATTATGAAAGACATAAAATTCAACATGTCATTCTTACCCTACTTTGTTTTTTTGGGGGATGGGGGGTGGGGTTGGTGGTGCTCTAAGTAGGTAAAGGTTTCTTAGTTGTTGACTTGTTCCAGAGGGGTGCATTCTGTCAAGGTTGTGAAATCAACCATGGAGGTAATAATTATTCTTAGAACGATTGATTCTTTGGAAGGTTGTGCTTGGCACGTTAGTCAAGTGCTCACTTGCTGAACGCTTGGTCACACGTTCAAGTCCAGGAAACAGCCTCTCTGGAAACAGGGATAAGGCTGCGTGCATTAGACCCTCCCCAGACCTTGCTAAATGCTGGAGCCTTGTGCACTGGGTACGACCTTTTTAATATGATTGCTTCTTTGGTAAAAAGGGAAAGCACAACAAGGGTTTATTTTGTTTCATCAGGTATAGATCTTGGAGGTGTATTCAGTCAGAGGCTTTGTTGTTGTTGCAGAGGGCGCATGCTCTTAAGCTTGAGGGATCAACCATGGAGTTCAATACTCCATAATGCTTTTTTAATTGATTGATTTATCAGACAATATACACTTTGTTTCTTAAAAGATTCTTTCATAAATGCACCTATAGCAACACTCATCCTGGTTGTCATCTGTTAGACTGTTACTAACTCTTGATGTTTAGATGATAATTTAATTAGCTTGCTGGCCTTGTGCAATATTCATACGCAGGCATATTAAGCTTCAGAATAGTAGTCGTGGCATTAACAATTTTGTGGAACTTAATGAGTTTAAAGTCTAGTTAACAACTAGTGTCCACCATTTAAATATCCAAAGTTTTTTGTATTTTTGGAGTGGATATGCATTAATTGGTTTTCGCACTTCATGCATATGTGATGCAGGAGCGCTTTTAGGGGTTGGCTCAATCCCGTTTGAGAACCCAGATCGAGAACCGGGTCCAATTGATTTTTGGGTTCAGTAGGATATTTAGTTTATTTATTTATTAGGGTTTTTGTTAGTTAGGATTTATCCGTTTCTCTGTTTACCGCCAGGTTCAGGCGCTCACGTTTTTTGGCTTCTTCAATTGTGTTTCTCCCTCATAGAGGAAGGCTCTAACCCTTGCTTGCCATTTAAGTCAAAACAGCTTGAAAGGATCAATCAGGTCCCAGGGGGATTCCCTTCTGAGATTCCGAGTGCTGTTCTGGTGCCAAAAGTCGCTCATACATCACGTTTTGACTTTGTTCTTGGCTGCCCTTTCCCAGTTCCTGCTTCCAGCAAGAAACTTAGGGTAGGATGACTCAAGCTCGTGCTTTCAATAGGCTGCCCTTACTCCATGCCCTATCGGTCATGGTGGGCAGGTTAGCTCAGTAGCTCAATAGATGGGCTGCCCTTATCCAATTCCTAATCGGAATTTGCGGGCAGGATAGCTCAGCTCCTTTAACTATAGGGGAGGTCGAGTGGTTTCTTGGTCCTCTGCCGGTGCTTGTGGATTTAAGGGCACAAGAAGAAGGATGCCATTTGCAGCTCAAACCGCAGCAGGAAATGCTATTCGTACAGTAGTGGATCAGGGTATGCAACGAGCAGAAGTCATGATAAAGGGTCCAGGTCTCGGAAGAGATGCAGCATTACGAGCCTTCCGTGCAGGTCTCATATATATATATATATATATATATATATATATATATATATATATATATATATATATATATATATATATATATATATATATATATATATGTAGAGAGAGAGCAAGAGAGAGAGAGAGGATGCAAGAGGAGGAAATTTAAAAAAATAGGACGGAAAGTGTGCGTGAAAAAAGGAGGACGGAGAGAAAAAAATCAGAAGGTTGTAGAGGGGAGAGTTGTGCGATTGAGTAAAAATAGGAGAAAAAAAAAAGGAGGAAAAGCACTCCCACGCATAAAAGGGGGGAAAAAAACCTCAGAAAATCTAGAGGAGAAATCGGCCAGCTCATGAGATAGATATATTTTATAGGTTAGTTAGAACAGCTCAACAGTTAAGAGTTGACACTTGAGACATATATCTATGACCTCACCACCCACATCTCCAACCCCACAACTCTCTCCCAATCCCTCCCCGCCACAACCCATTCAACACTCCCCATCCCCATCACCCCAAATGTCTACTCCTCAATCCCTCCCTCTAAATCCGACCCCTACCTCACCCACACCACGCACCCGACCACTTCAAGACTTTTATGACTCTCCTCCAACTGGTTCCCCTAATGCACCAGCCTCACCACCTCCACCTCCACCGATCAGACGTGTGCACCACATGAAGCTTCGAACCAGAACCAACAACGCCCATGCCCTCACCTCCACATCCCCATCCACCTTCTCCCCTGAACCGACCTGCTTTTCCCAAGCCAATAAAATCCTTGAATGGCGGACTGCGATGGCTGAGGAATTTAATGCCTTAGTCCGCAATGGAACATGGTCTCTAGTGCCACCCCGGCCTAATATGAACTTGGTGGGCTGCAAGTGGGTTTACAGGGTCAAGCGCAAGGCCGATGGCACCCTTGAGCGCTACAAGGCCCGTTTAGTGGCCAAAGGCTTCCACCAACAGCATGGGATAGACTATACTGACACTTTCAGCCCTGTAGTCAAACCCACCACTATTCGAACGATCCTTTCTCTTGCTGTTTCACATAGTTGGCCAGTAAGCATAGTGGTCATGGCGTCCTGGCGCTGGAGAGGGTTGCATGGCGACCTACGCCGTGGCGTCCCTCTTTGATTTCTTCTTCTTGTCTCTCTTTCCCTCTTCGATTTCTTCTTCCTGTCTTCGATTTCTTCTTCCCTCTTCGATTTCTTCTTTCCCTCTTCAATTTCTTTCGATTTCTTCTTTCCCTCTTCGATTTCTTCTTCATGTCTTCTTTCCCTCTTCGATTTCTGAATTTTCTTCTTAAAACTTGAGAAACAATAGAGAAAAAATAAAACATGGCTTGAGTATACATCTATTAACACATTAAAAATAGAGAAAATAAAAAATAAAACATGGTCGACATGCTTGCCATGGCAACGCCATGGCGGGCGACATGTCGATATATCGACGTGACACCCCTCCACCGACTTGGATCGCCGTGACGCCGTGACAACTATGCCAGTAAGACAACTTGATGTTCACAATGCCTTCTTACACGAGCATCTGACTGAGGAATTCTATATGATTCAGCCTCCTGGATTCACAGATCCGAACCATCCTCACCATGTTTGCCACCTACACCGGTCCCTCTATGGCCTCAAGCAAGCACCCCGAGCTTGGTTCCAGAGATTAACCCAATTCCTCCTCCAGTTTGGGTTTATTGCCTCGAAAACGGACCCATCACTTTTTATTTACAACCATGGTGGCACCTTGTTATATGTCCTCATTTATGTAGACGATATTTTGCTTACTGGCAACAACCCAACCCAGATCACTCGTTTGCTATCTTCTCTTGCAACGGAATTCTCCATCAAAGATTTGGTTCCATTGCACTTCTTTTTGGGGATTGAAGCTACATCACACCCCAAAGGGCTATTTCTCTCCCAGTCCAGGTACATTGGTGATCTGTTAGATAGATCCGGCATGACTGATTGCAAAGGTGTTCAGACACCCATGGCTACCACTAGCAAACCATCAGACTCAGGGGGTGCACCATTTTTTGATGCCACATTATAAAGAGGATCCCTAAAGAGTAAACCAACTGAGCTCCAAGTAAGTTGTAAAGGACTCCAAGGGGGTGCTAGAGATCAAGCCAGAGGGAGATGGAGGACCCGTCGACAATCACAAAGGAAGTTGCACTGAGGGCGAGGGGGCGAAGGAGAAGGATTTTACGCCAAACTCAGGAGGAGTTGGCGTGAAGGGGGACAGTCCAAATGGAGTCATTCTTGAGGAGGTAGGAGTACACTCAATTGACCTAGATAGAATCATGCCTAGTGGAGATTTTCCAAATGAGCTGAAAATATTGGAATCGCGGATCTAGCGGAGACCAAGACCTCCAGATTTAGGGAGGCAAATGGACTTCCAGCTGATTGGGTGGAGGAATTTAGAAGCTTCTTTCCCTTTCCAGAGGAAGGCACAAAAGAGGTATTCCATTGCTTTAATGGTAGACTTAGGAAGCCCATAGATGCCACACGAATAGATGTAGCAGGATTGAAGAACAGATTTGATACACTCAATCCTACCTGCATAGGATAAATGCTAATCCCCTTTGTGTCCTGGTAACCAAGAAACTCCTTAAACTTTCTGGTTATTTACCAAACTGTCATTATTGCTGTAGTACTTGGTTTTAATTGTTTGGGTGGGCCCATAAGCGGCCCAATAAGGGTTAACTCGACCTGGGTTCGCATCAATATGTCAACTATAGAATATGGATGAAGCAACATGAATCCCAGACATACTATTTGACATATTAAAGCTGAGTTGGGAGTAGCCCCCATACTTGAGTAGCTACGAGAGTTGGGTTTGAGGTGGCATGGTCATGTTCAACAGAGGCCTTGGGATGCAGTCGTACGGAGGAGTAATTTGATTCAGATTGACGAATCTAAAAGAGCTAGGGGCAGGCCTAAAATGACCCTAGAAGTACTGAGGATAGACATGCATAGTTTGGGCCATGCCTCAAGTGTGGCCTCAAATAGAGCTGATTGGAGGGCAATGATCCATGTTGCCGACCCCATTTAGGTGGGTTTTCCCTGAGTTCTGTTGATGTTGTTGTGCTCTCGTCTTTTGACTATTATTTTTATTTTATTGACTTTACAAGGATCCATGTAGCCGACCTCATTTAGTTGGGATAAGACTGAGTTGTTGTTCTTGTTATATAATTTTCGAATACAGTGACTTGGTCATTGAAAGGAACTGTTGCATTTTTTAGCATTTGCGCTCCTTGAATACTTCTGGTTCTTTTTTTTGCTTAAACTCGTATATATTAAGTTCCATTCTATGGTTCTCAATTCTCATCCAAATTTCCCCCCACTCAATTTGCACTTCTGCATGTGTATGATAAAGGATGATTTCTTGGGTTTCATCAATGATCTTGGTGCATCAGCTTAGTGAAACTCAATGTTGACAAATTTACATTGCAAGGAAGAAAAATGTGTGGCTAGACATTTTATTTTATTCCAATGTGTTGCTGTTGTAATAAGTGGATGTTGGCTATGTAATGTACTCAAGAGCCAGGCTTATTCACATTTTGTATGATTCTGCCTATGCTGATGTTGCATTCATTAGTCTAATCTCATTTTTATTCCTAGAATGAAAATTTTGGATCATCCAATTGAAACATTCTCATTGGTTGGCTCTGCATTTCCTTCTAACTATGCTGTAGTCTCTGTACATTAGACTTGAGAAGATGGTTGCTGGATGCATGGGTTGTAATGGAGTTGTATCATGTATGGCTTATATTTGTGTGCAGCATTTTCTATGTAGTATGTAGTGTACATTCTCTTATTCTACTAATGGTGTAAAACCAAAGGTTCCTCCCAGGTTATAGTTGCTTGTGTCTATGAACGACATAGTCTGCATCTGATTACATATGAAGGGATTTAATTGACAGTTTAAATGGTGGAATGTAGACAAACTCCGACTCTAAACAAATGAGGCAGTTGTTGACCATGTCACACATGTTGTTTGGTGGGTTGTCTGGTGGGCTGCGTGGTATATCGTATATGGGTTATATATGTACTCCAAATCCGATGATGAGACCAAAGCACTGCAGTCTTTCCACCGAAATCTAAATCTCCACAGAAATTTCCTAAAATCCTTCTGCTTTTTTTTTTTTTTGGGTGAAATCCAAATATCATTATCTTGAGAGATAAATTTGTTAATTCGAGTCGCTCCATTGCTATAGTCTAAAGCTATTTAACTTATGACCAGCTATGTTTCACATCCATGACCCCGAAATCCAGAAGCAAACTATGCAACCTATTTAAAGGCCAATACCCTTTTTTTTTTTATCCTGGATTTTTATAGTGGAAACGTATTAGACATGGTTCTGATGGGATAGCAAATGAAGGAATGGATTATTCAGACGTGCGACAATTATAAAGGGTGGAGCTTGTCGATTTGAAATACATGCCTTATAACGTATCAAATTTCAAACAAAAATTAGAGAAATACTTCATCTAACAACGGAAGATCTGCTTCCTCTTTTATTTGTTTTTTTTCTCACTCACTTCATAGCTTATATGGCCTCAAGTTTAGAAAACTTTTTTGTTATTAAAATCCAAATAATTTAGTCAAGGTGCCAGCATTTGCTGCTGAGAGGATATGGAAGTTCTAGGGAGACCTTTTGACACTTTTTTCTCCCCGCAAAGGGGGGGGGGGGGTGTTGTTTGTTAGCGTGTGCAAAGTTTCATGGTAACTCTGTGGTCAGTTCAAGTTTCAAGGTCGATTTGGGAAGAGAATTAGATTTTGGGAGGCAAAATCAATGTGGAATTGGGCAATTTCGAGGGTAAGATGGAGTGTGATGCCACTCTCATGGATCTCTTGATAAAAGATTTGTTTAATTATCAAAGTTGGGGGTTGGTTTTGATGCAGAGGCAATATCCAAAAGAAGACCACCCATGGGTAATGGGCCCATTTAAGTAATATGATTCATAGTTATCAAGGCATCGCCTAGGCGTCCAGGCTCCTTGGCCGCCATTGGCGCCTTGGTCTGCCTTATTGGTGTCGCCTTGAATTTGGACTCTCTCCAACGCCTTGGTCGCCTTGCCGGTTTCATAACTATGATATGATCTAAATTCTCATGGTCAGATTTGAAAGGAAAGTGATAGTAGAATATACTGTGTGAATTTTTAGATAATTTTAGGTCGGGCTAGTAAATAAATTAACAAACAATATGAATTATTCAATTAAGGAGAAAGAAACAAGGTATCATTAGCTGTTGAAATCAATTTACGAAAACTGGATAAACAGAAAGAAGTCAACAAGAGAGAAAAATAAGGAGAAGAGAATCAGAGATAATATCAATGGTATAGGGTAGGAACGAGGACTTTGATGGAAGGGAGAGAGAGAGTGAGAGAGAGGATTGCATTTCTTATTTATATAACTCAGCTCAGCCTTAGCACGGTCGGCTATCACCACTTCTCCTACAGTTATTTTAGGCTTACCCATGGTTCTTTTAGTTTAGTTCATTCAATTTGACTCAGATCACCCTTTTGTACTGGAGCATTCAAAGGCTTTCGTCGCACTTCCATGCCACCTCAAATGACTTTCTCGCAACTTATCATGTATTGGAGCTATTCTTAAATTAGTTCTAATTTGTTCATTCCTTATTTTATCTTTTCTAGCTTTATCACTCATCCATCTCAACATCCTTATAAATTGCTTATTTATATATTGAAATAAATAAATTAATTAATAAATACATCAAGAACTAGGATTTTTTTTTTAAAAAAAAAATACTTCTAATCTTAAAAAGGGGAAGGGAGAAAAGAAAAACAAAACAAAAACCTCTTAAACTAGCCATATTGGGTTGGGACTCTTAACATAAAACTAGCCCAAACTAACCAAATCGATATCTTACTTTCACTCTAGACAAGGGACCCACGACACCAACCAACATTTTGGAAAGTCAAAAAAAAAATTTGTGCTCCCTAACAACCCATATTTGGACCTATTTTTACGCATTAGAAATACAACAACAACAACATAGCCTTATCTCAACTAAATGGTTCTGCCACATGGATCCTTGCTCTCCAATCAGTTCTATTCGAAATTTCGAAGTCATACATGATACGAGGCCTAAACTAAACGTGTTTTTCCTCACCACTTCTCTTGTGGTTATTTAAGGCCTACTCCTGGCTCTTATAGTACCCTTAATTTGAATCAAATCACTCCGTACTAGGGCATCCCTAGGCCTTTGTTGCACATGGTCATGCTACCTCAAATGACTCTCTCAAAGCTTATCATAAATCGGAGCTACTCCCAATCCAGCTCTAATATGGTCATTCCTTACCATAGTTATCAAGGCGGGAAAGCGACCATGGTGTTTTAGAGGGTAAAAAAACAACGCGACACCGCCATGGCGGCAAGGCGCCCATCATGGTACCCAAGGCGTCCAAGGCGACCAAGGAGTTTGGACGCCATGGCGACGCCTTGATAACTATGTTCCTTACTTTATCCTTCCTAGTTTGGCCACACATTCATCTCAACATCATCATCTTTGCTACACTTAGTTTATCTAAATGAAGCTTCTTAACTGCCCTATCATTCCGCACCATATATCATAGCCGGTCGTATGACAATCTTATAAAATTTTTCTTTAAGCTTTAAAAGGATATGTCGATCACACAACCCTCTGGATGCACCTCTCCACTTCATCCTTCCTGGAGAAATTATATAAAGTATCCATCTTTATGTTTTGAAAGTGGCTTCTTACTTCCCAAACAAATCCTCCTTCATCTATATATAAACGCTGGTTCATCAAGAATACACAAGAAAAACACTTCGAATTGTTGATTAATCGTCATAGATGGCTTAGAGCCAATAGTTTACTGTTCATTATCTAATGGATCATTCCGTTCTAATACTCCATCCGAGAGTTATCAGTATTTATCAAATCTGTTCCTATCTAACGGTGGTTATTTTAATATGATATTGGCATGATTGATATTTTTATGTGTTAATTACTTGTCATAGGCCAAAATGTGAGGTGTAAATATTAGGTATTAGGTGGAAATACAAGTAATAGTGTTTTAGAAGGTTGTAATAACCATCAAGAAATCAAAGGTCTTAGATATAGGAAAAATTAGGGTGTATGAAGTAAAGGAAGTTTTAAATAAGATGAAAATCATAGCTCGAAGTCTTGGTCGAAACCACCGAGATTTCGCAAAATATTTCAGTTTCTACGAAGGTCGAAATGAAACTTGGTGCGACTTAGTAAGAATGCAAGGTTTCGACCAAAATTCCAATACTTCTGCCAAAATTTCGGTTTCGACTCAATTAATCCAGTTTGAAAATGCGGATCAATGAGAAGTCCAGAAATGCAATCTTTTCTACCAAAAGCTTAGAAACCCAGGACCCCCTCCCCCTGGTTCTGGGCTGGGGTCCTGGGCTTGTGCTTCTTTGCCTGAAGCAGGGTGCAAGAAGCCTAGCCAAATATGCCCTAAGTAGTTATTTATGGGGCCAGCAGTTTTGTAAATCGATTAGGCTGCTGGATAAGGGAGAGTTGTAAGAAGTGTTTCCAGACAAAACTCTCTCTATGTGGAGGGGTCATTTTTTAGTTAATCTCAGAATGTTACTTAGACTTGTCTGTAGTTAGTCTAGATGAGTCATATCAAAGTCTTTCATAGAGTCCTAAAATTTAAGAATTAGTCCAATTGTTGCCCTCTTAAGTCCTATCATTCAACTCTGTTTTCTCTTCGTCTTTTCCTCCCTGTCAGCTCTCTATTTTCGCTTATTCTTTATAGTCTCTGCTCTGCTTCTTTTCACTTGAACTGTTCTCAACTGAAATGTCTAGTTTCTTCTCTGCTTTCAATAGTAGATTAGTAGTTCTATTCTGTAATTGTAGATCAGATCTATCAAATTTTGTCTATTATTCTGAATTAGCAGCAAACTTATCAGAGTATTGATAAGTGCGTTTGTTTCCAGAAATTGCACTATCAAGAAATTGGAGCTTTTCTCCTGATTATTTCAGGCCTTTGCTTTGGTAAAAATGAATTTAATCCTTCTGGTATCTTGTTCCTCCTCTGGGTGGTTGCAGGAATTTCTTGCTTTGCCGAGGGCTGATGCCATAAGTCTTCTAGCGCAATACAAAGGAAATGCTGAGGTTGTCATTCAACAAATATTTGGATAATATGTCACTGGCAACTGTACTCTAATTACATCAAATTTTCATTTTTTTTCTTTGAAAAATATTTTATTCATTTTTTGTCCTAGAATTAAGCTGATGTACATATGGTTCGTGGAGCAGTGGAATTATTGTCATCTGCTTCTTATGGCCACCATCCTGTACCATTCATGCTAAAATGTTGAGTTCTTTTCTTTCTTTTTTTTTAAATTTAGGTCACACGGAGAGTTCATCTTTCTGGATAGGTGGTCACAGAGTGATTAGAACCTTAGATGTGGATTAATCATTTCTTTTGCTGAAGATCTTACAATTTCTGGAAGAGCTGTACTTCCAGATTTTACCATTCCTTCCATTGGTTATAGAGCATCATATGTTTTGATGACATAGTAGAGATCATGTATTGAAACTTAGTAATTTAACTGTTAAATAACTGTCCAATGTCGTCGACTTCTCTATCATTTCATGAAGTTTTATAACTCCACCTTGGAAAATCCTTATGACCTGAAATATTACATGGGTAGATAATCGTAGAAAACATGTTTACAAGAAGTGGCATAATTTCTATCAGACAATAGCATTCCTCTGCTTCCATATACCCTAGAGGATCAAAGCATGTGCAGCACAGAAAAGGTGTTGCTTTAGACCTTGAGGAGGGGGGGGGGGGCTAAATGAGGTAAACTCACTTTAATTTAGGTTGTGTTTGGTATACATTCTCGGAATAGATTTTGGCTCTAGAATGCATTATGAAACCTGGTTCTTCTTTGTTTTCTTGCTTCAGATTGCATTCTAAACCCAGAATCTATTCCTAGAATGCATACTAAATACAACTTTTTTTTTTTTTTTTAATGAAAGATACTAAATACAACCTTAGTATTTTGGTAAGTCATACAATTATTCTTGGCAATCAATAGAAACGGCAAAGGATGGGCACGCCGTCCCACTTACTTGCATGCAGGCAGCTGGAACAATGGGGCGGTAGGCATGAGAGGGACAAGGGGTCTTTTCTGGGGGTTGGGGAGAGAGATAGACGCATGTTGAGCAGCCCACATGCCCAACCTTTTCCTAGATAGTAAATAGTGGATTATTATTTTATAGAAAAGGGAAAAAGGTTGGGCACACCAACGGTCTACCGTAAGCTAGCATCCACCGTGCCTATCTCCCTCTTCTCCCTTTTGAAATGACCCCCTTACCCCTCCTACATGATACCCCCATCTTGCAACCCCCCTTGGTGCCAATCACTAGATTA
The DNA here is from genome assembly GCF_018873765.1 of Telopea speciosissima. Taxonomy (NCBI): domain Eukaryota; kingdom Viridiplantae; phylum Streptophyta; class Magnoliopsida; order Proteales; family Proteaceae; genus Telopea; species Telopea speciosissima. The sequence continues at coordinate 17,978,468 of NC_057919.1, read as the reverse complement.
CTACACATGAATGGTGTGCCCATCTCTCAACGAATTATTATTATAAAAAAAGGACAGTTTTTCTCCACCCATAAAGGATGGTTCACCCACCATCCTAGGTTCACAAACCCCTACTAGGGTTTTGGTATGTTCCAAAATGCCCTCTCTATCCATTCCCGTTCTCTCTTGGGTGGAGGGAAACTTGATCTAAAAAAAACTATTATTTTTTCAAAGGGGGAAAGAACACTACCTAGTCACGTAGCCCTCGTGGCTCCTACACCTAGACACAAAAACGTTTCAGAGTATCGCGTTAACTCCCATAGAAAGGCGGAAATCCTGCTCAGGGCCATGCTTCCGCGCTAGCAGGCTCTACAGGCCCGGTCAGCGATCTCTTCTAGTTTTTCAAATGTCTCAACTCCCAAGGCATCTTTTACCAAAGAAGGTAAGTCCCTTGTACTTGTAGGCTTCATCGCTTACCTAACCGTAAACTCACCCTCGGCCAGGGACTTTGCACGGAGTTTCAGTTGTTATCACCTCATCTGTTACTCAAATAAACTCCCTAACAGGATAATAAGGTTGCTGAGATGCTCTCCCTGCCTTTACTGAACCCATTCTTTCCACTTTCTTCTTCTTCTTCTTCTTCTACTGCAGTAGACTTCCCGGTTGCAGCTGCATGCAGGAAAAGCAAACACCTGAAACCATCGTCCCTCTTTCTGGTTCGACAATTAAAAGCGAGGGTTCTTCATGGACAGGATGCAAGTACGGAGGACGAAAACTTGGAGGGTCAGGAGTTTCGAGTGTTGACGGCTGTGAGAAGTGACTACAACGAAATAGTAATTGTGGATACACCCAAATCCAGGATATTGCTTCTTGATTCTACTCGTCAGTTCAATCTTTCCCTTTCTTCTCCACTTCAACACTACACTTGCTGCTCCTTTTTTAGTTAACCGTATTGTTTGCATTTTATTTCCTTCTATAATTCATCTCGTTCGCTACGTCTACGTTGGAGTCAAAACTGCTGATTTCCATTGCGCGTTACTAGGGAATGGTTGAGATATCTTGAGTTTTCGTTTTTTGACGCTCACAGCAATTTAGAATTTAGAAGTCATAATGTACATTACAATTATTGTTGAGGGCTCTGGTTCTCCAATTTCACTTTGACGCCTACAAACAAGTCACAATGTTTGGATGAGATATCGGAAGCTGTTTCTCTCGCAAACACCTTGGTTGTCTGAAACCAGAAACCAGGCGGCGTTCATCTGTCCTAATTGAGACTAGTTTAGGTCGTGGGACTTGAATTTTCCCTGAGTGCTGAAATTCCCTTCTTAGAACTTGTGTAAAAATTATTAACTTCCATTATTTAGTCTGGGCATGCCTGCTTTTATTTCACTGAAGTCTCAGCCTAACTTGATCGTACTCTGTTGCAGAGAACATTCATAGCATGTCTAATAGGGGAGAAAAATGGACAGGTGCATATTGGGTAAGTAAAGCTGCTTCTTTTCCATTTGGTTTTTTTTTTTTTTGTTCTTCATCCAAATACATGTCACGTAAGTATGACCACTGCTGCTATAACCCCTGCTACTATGTTAAGTAGATCACCCCCTCGGCGGTCCTTGGTCATGTTTTTGGGATTTGTTGAGTCCAACATGGACATAATCCGACACTATTGGTTGTGTTGGACCAGGACACCAGCAGATACATACATGTAACATAGCCCTACTATTCTTTGACATTGCCGATTACAGGGAACACCCCGAGGCTGTGGACTTCTTCTGGTAAAGCCTTTCATTAATAGTTGTCAAGGCATTGCCTAGGTCTCGCCTAGACGTCTAGGCTCTTTCTTGGGTCCAAGGCGACATCACTCCTTGTTGACATTTCATGAGTCTATGTTGATTTATGTTTTTTTTTTTAATATATGAATATGCTTATATTATATCCTATGCTTTGTTTATTATATGTTGGCTTTCTTATATTAGGTCATTACTAGCATAATTATATCATATTGCATTGAGCCATTGATATGGTTTCTATGTTACATATAAACATGATTATATAAAATTATCAATGATATATTATATACTGTGCGCCTAGGTGCCCCTCCAATGCCTTGGGTCACCTAGTTGCCATGACGGCATACTTTCATTACCAATAAGAGTGAACTCCCCAAATTGACACCACTAGATTTAGTCATGGAGATTGGAGAATTCTTTCTTAGAATTCATCTTATTGAAATTCCTATGTTTGTTGGCCTGATATATTTGCTGACTTGGGACTTCACTACTTGTGTAACCAAAATCGTTGCTGGCTTTCTCAATTTATCAAGGGGACACTTTGTTTCATATTGGGAAATCCTTGCATCTCTCTCTCTCTCTCTTTTTGGGGGGGGGGGTTGTTGGTGAGGGAAGCATATACTATATATATATAGATTTTTTTTTTGTTAGTCCTAATCTAATCGAAGCTAGAAGGGAAGGCTAAGACAAGCCAACAGAATCCTACAACTACTGAGGGGAGGGCAGAGGAGAAGGGGGGGGGGGGGGCAAGGGGTGCCTTTTTATGGCACAAATGCAATCCAGGAGAGTCGATCCCTTGACCTCTTGGGGGGGGGGGGGGGGCATGCACTGAACTGGAAATGCCTCCAATCAATCGAGCTAGTGGTTGTTTGTAGCATATACTATATATTAGTTTGATATATTTTGATTTATTCTTTGTGTTTACTTTCATGTTTTTGTTCAACAGGCTGAGAAAAATTTATTGATTGTCTCATGCCTTTCAGATCCCCTTCCCATTGAAGCATTTTTATAAGGTTCTCCCCAATTTGTAAAGATGTTGTGAGAACTGATAATTGCCCACCTAAAGAATGCTTTGAATCTTGAAGTTAAGAACAATGCAGCTGATACTCAGACGTTGCAATATGTATTTTGAAATGTTTTTCAAAGTGAGACACCTAAATTTCTTAACCAGATGATATCTCATATTTCCGCCATTTGGAGGGATGTTGTTCGATCCATATAGTCCCATGTGAAGGGGAGCCTTTAGATCTTATGTGATTATGATATATTACCTGGTCCGCAACAGCACCATATTTCATAATACGGTAAATTCTTCCCATAGTAATCTTATTGTCAAGATTTCAGAACTTCAATTTAGGACTACTCAAAGATGACACTTCCCCTCCCCCCTCCCCCCAAAAAATAAAAAATAAAAAAAACCCAACCCCAAACTGTCCCCACTTTTGATGGATAGGTGTAGAGAGAAACCCATTCCTTTCCTTTTTTAACTTCCAAGAAGAGCAGTATTCTGTAAGAGAGATATTACAAGCTAGGTGTCTACAATTGTGTTACCTAGCTTGTTATATTGGGACTCTTGTAATATTGGTGAGTCTCTGCATGTAGGCTGGTTGGGGTGTCATCAGGTCACCAACTTCCTTGACCTTCCGACACTGGGCAGGCGTTAGGTCCCATACGTGGTCTTATGACTTAGCAGAGACTTGTGTTTTTAGCAAACAGTCGCCTGGGCCTGGTCACTGCGACCCACTTTGTGAGGAGGCACCCCTTCTCCCAAAGTTACGGGGCTATTTTGCCAAGTTCCCCAGAGAGAGTTGCCTTGCGCCCCTAGTTATTCTCTACCTAACCACCTGTGTCGGTTTCGGGTACAGGTACCCTTTTGTTGAAGGTCGTTCAAGTTTTTCTTGGGAGTATGTCATGGGTTACTTCAGCGCTGTAGTGCCTGGTACTCGAACACAGGCTCGAGGCACTCCTACGAAGGGGTGCAGTAGACACCTTGAAGTCCCTGTTAGGTTCATTCTAAATTATTTGCATTAATGTGAGTGTGTTATAATCACCAGTTTGTGGGAGTTCAGATGGGAGGATCATGAGAAGAACTTATTCCAATTCACTTCTAGTAATTTTAGGCTTCTAAACTGGCTTTGTGATCTTTCCTTAGAATTCCTTTCCCCCTTTTGTATTTTTTTTTTATTATTTTTCTATAACAATTCTTCAATTAATCGTAAAAAAAATAATGATTTACTAGTTGAATGGTTTTGGAGGAAAAGTATGGACTGCTGATCTACTTCCATTGCATCGGTTCTTTAAATAAACGGAGCTTCTTACCCTAAGGATTATCGGCCAATCAGTTTGTTGATGAGCATTTGTAAAATGATTGTCAAAGTCCTATCAGGGAGTTTATCTATGCAGCATGTATGTATTATGTATATATTAAGGAAACTTAGTCAGGGTTTCTAATTTATAGAGGTGATTTAGCAGGCTCTTCTTTAGAGCTACTGAGAGGGGGCCGGTCAGTTGTAAGAAAGTTGGCCACGAATCATTTGAAATTTAGCATCACCAATCTACTGATGATATTATCATTTTTTCCATTCTGAATGCGGACAGGATTGGAAACCTTAGGGTTCCTTTGACATATTTTCAGAAAATCATGGGTTTGAAGATGAATTAGAAGAAATATGTGGCAACCTGGATTAGTCTCTCACAAAAAGAGATGGGTTTGTTTGGATCTTTTATTGGGTGTTATAGCTGGTTGCTATTGAGGGTTCTTTGTCTTTCCTCCAGTGTGATGTGGGTAAGGATCAGAGACTCTAATCGAACATTTAAACCCTGCTGCAATATGTCCTACTGATCAATCCAAAAGCTTAGGAATTGGAAAAAAATGGGCAGAGATTCAATTTTGCCTGTTACTATAACCACTTTTTAGCAAAATATTAGAGATAAATGTCAGAATTGGCAATTCAGATCTGACTTCAGAATTAAGAAGGTAAATAGGAAGAAGCAGGTCTGTTAACGTCTGTGAGAACTATAGTAGCAAGATTATGGAAAGCAAGGACGTGACTCAGCTATTTGGTAAAGTGATTCAGAGATGCTGGTGTTTGTTTATGGAGATTATCTCGCATTGTGCGTCACATTCGTATTTTAGTATCCCCCCATCTCCACCTCATTTCATTGGAGGCTGATCTGGGCAAATTTCTTAGCTGATAGACTTACTAGAGGTGGCGTCGCTAGGGCAAGAATTGTTTTGGGGAGGGATATGACCTTTAATTTCTGCACATTGATTTGTGTTCCTTATTTTTTTTTGGGGGAGGGGGGGGGGTGTTGGGATTTCTGGTCTTTTAGGCTTGGGGATTCTACTTCCTGAAGAAGAAGAACATAGAAAGCAAGATTGGAAATTTTTTTATCAGAATAATGGGGGAGAGAAGAGAAAGAAGTAAATAGAACTGTTATTTCTTACAAAGTGTTTAACTGGTACATTTAGGTTTTGTGAATTTTATGTCTCATCAGTTGCTTGTCCCTTATCTGATTCTTTGTCAATATAAAGATGCCAGGTTCTTTGGTTACTTCAATTTATCATATTAGTCTTACCTCTCTCTCAGCCAATTATTTTCCACCTCTCTTTTAGCCAGTTATTTCCCCTGTTAATCTTAGATGCTTCTTTTCTAAATCAGTGTTTCCATGGACTCTTAGACTGCTTGGTTTCTGTTCCTACTGTTGATTGCTAAGAGTTGATGATCCATACCACCCTCATGACCCAACGTCCCCTACAAACTGTTGATTAGTGAACATACTGTCTGGTCCAAACAATGGTTTAGATTGTTTGGACTGCATGGTCTGACACTCTGACTGGTAGACCCCGGGGGCAAGTGGGCAGAAAATGCATGCAGACAGGGGGATTAAAATAGTGACCACTGAAATTTGGGGCAAAGCCACACCCATTGCAGCAAGCACTCCATGAACTTAATTATTCACAGATTGATGTTTTATGTTTTATCTAACTGTAAGACATATGTATCTAACTATAAGACATACGTTACATTATTCAAAGCAGACTGTTCCGACTGTCGGACCACCAACTGCCATGCCAAAACGGTCAGACATCTGGTTTGATTTTTTAACTTCAAGGGAGTTGTAAACAACATTCAATACGGAGAATAACTATTTACCTTTATGTCAAAACGTCCAAAAAGGGAGTTGTTTTACTTATTGATTTGAAGCAACAATGTGTGAACTATCTCTGCTTATTCTGTTTCTTAGTATATATATTATTTATAGTTGAGAGTGCTGCAAATTAAAATCCATTACCTTATTTTATGGCCTTGTATGTCTCAGGATGAGTTTGCGAGTTTGCCGGCTATTGTTCCACAAGGCCCCATTGGGATCTTAGGTTTGGTAACTGACATTCTCACTATTTTGTGATCTCCTTGCTACTTGGACTTTTGATGTTTTCTTAAATTATGGCAATGAAGAAATAAGTTAGTGTGTAATTTATGGATGTTTAGGGTGGCGGAACTGTAGCTCATTTGATGCTGGATCTATGGCCTTCATTGAAGCTTGAAGGCTGGGAGATTGATAGGATTGTAAGAAAAACTGCTTGTATTTTTGAATTAGATTTCTGCTTCTTATTTTATGTTTGGAAAGTTATTTATTTATTTTTTCAGTTTTTGGATCTCCATATCACTCAGTTACATTAACTGGTCTTGCTGAAGGGATGTAGTGTCCTAATCCACGAATGCTATGTGTGACTACTCAATTGGCATTTGAAAATATGTTTTCTTGGGGAAGAAGAAAGATAGAAAAGAACTTAAAACAACAGATATAAACAAGTGTGGAAAATCTTGTTGAAGCCTATCAATTTATCTTAAGATAAATCTGTTATTACTTATTTATTTTTGGATGGATAACTTTTTTTTGGCTGCCAAAGTTAAGTGCACAAAGAGAAGAATAAATAAACTGACAGAACAGGGGCAGCCTAAAAAAACCAAGAAAACATGATAGGCAGTTACGTGATTACATGGCCCCTCCCCTGCAATTGAAAGGTGTCTGCTCACCTTGAAATAAGTGGAAATGTTCCTATTGTGGGCTACTAATCTCGCTTCAGTGAAGAAGTATTACTATCTCCAAGAACATTGGATGAGACCATTGTATTTGAATGGAAGTTTTTTTTATGTCACACTGGCAATTTTAGGGTTCAGAGTGTCAGATAATATAAATACTCATCTGCAACAGCATTATTATTGGATGAAAAGAATGGGTTGGAAAGAAGAGATTAAATCTTTATTTGAAAATTTTCAAGCAGATAAAGAAGTAAAGAACTAAGAAATCATGGAAACAAGGGTTAGACTTGGTGTTTTGGAGGGAAGCTTATAAGTTGATATAACAGGTCATAACTCATAATATATGGGACAGTTGAGAAAAGTCGGGATTCCAATCTTATATAAAAGCGAGAGTTCTCATTATGTTGTACGGTTTTTGTCATTATTTATGCCCAAAGCACCCTTGATCCTTAAATAAAAGTAAGAATCTCCTAGTCCATAATGTATTTTTCTTAATTTACACATTCCTATAATTTCCCTTAACAAATTTTATGCCCTAAATACTCTTTACATAATTTCACTATTGCCAAATTGTGTTTCTCATGTTGCTTTTTTCTGTTGTAAAAGCAGGGCTGTGTAATTTTTGTGGTATTGTTTGTTCTCTTCACCCCGCTCCCCCCTTGTCTTTCCTTTGGTAATGAATTTTTTATTCATCCAAAAAAAAAAAGAAACTAAGAGTACATGTTTTTTCTTCTTTTTCTTGGATAAGAAATTAAGAGGAATGAAGTGTATGCTCCTGAGGTGCATTTAATATGAGAATCATGGTTGTAAGTTTTCTAGATTAAATACTCTTGCATGTCATCCTGTCTAAGGGCTTCATGCTTACTATGAATTGATTTCATCATACTACTACACAGCTGATTGATAAAGCTAGAGAATATTTTGGGCTGTCTGATCTAGAGAAATGTACTGAGGTTGGTGGTGTTCTTCATGTTCATGTTGGTGATGCGCTTTCTTCTTCAGCCACTGTTGATGGTGGATTTTCTGGTAAGGGCTCTGAACTCTAGCAATGCACTAGTTTGCATGTTTTTGGAATAGCGAATTTGAGGGTTGTACTCATATAGAACAAGCTAGTTACTGTATATCTATTCTTTTAAGCCTCATCTTTGTTGTGTTGTATATTCTTGGAGATACCTTTCAATCAACTTGCTTCCAAGGCACTTATTGATTGATGAATTTCATCAATGATTCAGGCATTATCGTGGACTTGTTTTCTGATGGAAAAGTTTTGCCAGAGTTGCAAGAGGTATAGCTAGTAGTGTTAAAGAATAACAAGGCCTTGGATTCCATGCTTTAAACTTTCGATATTTGAAGCTGAAATACTGAGATACCTTGTGACTATTTTTCCCCACGGTTTCAGGGAGTTATATAGATTCCAGGGGTTCAAACATTGTGGAATACTGGAATGGTTGTCTATGCAAGGAGGGTTCATATTGATCTCACCAAACTTTATGATGCTTCTTCGCATCACTTGGATTTTCTCGTTTGGTCATTTTGCTGCTCATGTTTCGCTTTCAGTTTTTTGTTAAGATTTGCTTCCTAATACAGACCCCCCAAAAAAAAATCGAAGTCATTAAATATCTTTAAAAACCTTGAAAGAAGAAGGGCCTGGCTGGATAAAGATTTGAATTGGCCATTTGCAAAGCACTTTTCCTACCAAGCATGAAGTGATTGCTAGATTTTTGAAAGCATGATAATGTTAATTTTATAACAATACTGTGAAACTGAAGTCCCAACTAGCGTGGATGTTAAAATTTTAAGGGACAGTGGGACGCTGTTGAGTCTGCAGATGGAGGAAGCAAAATGGTGAGTAACGTATCTGGAATATTGGCAATTATCTCTAACTGGATAGGAAAAGGAAAAATGACACTCAGGGACCATGTTTGGTGGCTTAATAAGCTGCAAGTGTGGAGGAGGATGTTTCAGGCTGCTGCTAAATTCCTTGTTTCTTACAAACATTGCTTTGATATTTGACTGCACAGTAATTTTCATGTGAGAAAAATGTAAGCAGTAATCTTCATATATGTTCTCATTCTTGTTGAGCTTAGAGAAAAAAAGAAAGAAAGAAAGAAAGAGCGTCACAGTGCACGAGGCTCCCGTTACTGTAGGATCTGGGAGGAGCAAATGTACATGGCCTTACCCCCTGCTTCGCAGAAGAGGCTGTTTCTAAGTTTTGAACCCACAACCAACAGGTTGCAATAGTGCAACTTAACTGTTGTGCCAAGGCTCGCCCACTTCTTCTTGAGCTTGGTTGGATTTAGTTTTGCTATGACAATGCAATGTTATGAGTTGATGATTGACAAAGCTTTGTAGTCTTTGCAATTTAATTGCACTCTTTTGTGGATATTGCAGACATGCTGCAACCTTTCCATGTTGATGCTACTAAGCCTGATTGGAGGTGCGGTCTGGGGACCAAGGATGGAGTGTTTTCTGTGAAGTCCATGTATAAGCTAATTGATACATGCTATAGCAATCATTTTGACATGATATTGGAATAGAATATACCAAGCAAGGTCCAATTCTTGGACTGTCAAAAAGGACAAAATTCTATAGGTGATTTGTTTGGCCATGTCAGGGTTTGCCCTTCTAGCATGTGAATTCTATTCAGGAGAACATGTAGGGATCTGAATTCAAAAGGACAAATCTTATGGATCTTTGTCCTTAGCCATTTACTAGGACTTGTGGAAAGTTATGAACTGCAGAGCTTTTGAAAATTCAAGATCGGGCTTTGTCATGTCAGGGGAGGAGATTAGTCGAATATATTATTTGGCTTCTATTGGATCAGAACTTAAAAGACTCATGTTCATGCTATCATAGAAAGATAAATGAGTATCAAAAAGTAAAAAATCACAGAAGGATATATTCTGGATTCTGTGGGTTCTCTATAGTATGCTTCTGGTTCTGTATGGTTTGTGCTTTGGTCATCTGTGTATCTCTCTTGTACGTTCAATAGAATTCTCTGAGTTGTCAGTGAAATAGAAGATGGTAGATCTTTTAGATTCTTAAGTTATACGAGCACCATCTTCTTCTATCCTCGATATAAATTTTAAGGGAATCTAAGCAGGATTTTGTAGTCGTTGCCAGGCCCACTGCATACCATTGATTGGATAAGTTATTGTTTGTTTTCTAGGTTCATATTGACCCTGCATCTGGTGTGACTGTGAGTCCTCCTCACTTGCCCTATGAAATCTTAATTCTTGAAGGTTTTGTATGCTTCTAGGACATACATTCCATGGTTGTATTTCTGTTAGCCTAATTGACAGCTTCTTATTATTTACCAGGGCCTTTAGATCTTTATTTTTCTCACTTAGCAGATTTTTTGTATCAAATTATGTATTTCAGGTGTCAACATGGTTGGAAATGAGTAGTAGATTGATGCCTCATGGTCGAATCATGGTAAATTGTGGTGGAAATCATGTTGAAACATCCATCATCAGAGATGGAATAACCTTTCCGGAGCTTTCTGCAAATGATGGTGCATGGGTACAAAATTCCACTATTACGGCATTATGCAAAGCATTTCCTGGAAATGTATTGCTACTATTTCCTTATATCTGTTTTCTGTATGCAGTCCCCCTCCCCCCGGGCACATGCATTTCTATTGCAATCTTAATTTATGGGTCTAACTGTGAGTAATTATATTGCAATCTTGTGAAATATATGATTTTGTGGAAGCTGTTGATTCATATTATGTCGATAGGGTAATACCCTGGAGAACCAATTTGGAATGCCTGTACGTAAATATACAGGGGCCCGGATTCCCTTCACTTTGAAATAGGAATGCAGCTGAAGCGGGATGCTTCTTACTTTTGAATTTATAAGATGTCAGCATAGTGATGCTCTATCAGTGACAGCTAATACTTAAAAAAAAAAAACGGAAACTTTGAATTGACTAATATTTACCCTCTCTTTCTCTTGTTATGTTTCTATTTTTGATTTTGCACTTATTATGTCTCTTACTTTTCATTTTAAACGTCGATAATCCTCTCAAAATTTCCTTAAAGATTTTGACTTCAAAACTATTGGAAGGTCAAAACTAATGGTCTTCTTCCATTACACCTCTGGCAAACTCATTGGGGAATTCTGTTCAAACTTCAAAGTAGGACCTCAGATGAACATGGCAGAACAAATTTTTTTTTTTTTTTTTTTGTGTGGGGGGGGTGGGGGGCGGGGAAGTGCTAATTAGATAAAGGGTGCCATCAAATCACTTTGTTCATAAAAAAATTGACTTGTTTAAACCCAATTCAAAATTTAAATTACTTACAAACATGCTGGTTGAGATGTATGATTGGCACACGTAGGAATGGCCTTCATTTTCATGTTTGTTATCCTTTGTATAGAATTCAATTTCCTGCAGGTACGACTCCTGTGATGTTTAAAGATGATGCTCAAATTGGAAGATTACTGATCTGTAATCTGATTGTTGCAGTTAAGCTGGAAGAGAATGGCAAAAGCAGATGGGGAAAACTATCTTGCACTTACAGGACCTTTGCCAGATTTGAATGCATGGTCTGCTATCGTCCCTGACTATTTAAGCTCCAGCGTGAAACAATGGAGACCTTGCGGACCAGTTGCATGAGAAAAGGTCCACTGTCAGCCATAATGCTGGTAATTCAGCTCAAAAAGATGCTAGCAAATTGGCTCAGATTGGCTCTGGTTGCAACAAGTAGTGGCTATCCCTATCCATGGGCGGAGTAAGTGAATCTCTGTGATGCTAAAGAACTTAAACCTTTTTTTTTTTTTTGATAGGGAAACATATTGGGTGTACTTATATCAACAATGGCCGGTTTGATCTGAGCAGCAGTCCATGTGGTTCAAAATGTTGGGAGCTTAAATATAGGATCATTATCTTTTAAGTAGACAACACTTGCATTGGCCCAGTGGTGACTGTTAAGGTTCGAACAATGTGGATGATCAGGTCATTCGGACCGGGCGCTTTATTGATAAATCAATGGTTTTGGGAGGACTAAAGATCCGGTAACAGCCTCTTCCTTGTTTTACTTCTAAGCATTTATATTGAAGCAAACGTAGCCTTTTCACTTGTTTCACTTCTAAGCATTTATTGAAGCAAAGAGACCCAAAAGCAAAAGGAGTTTCATCATGTATCAAGATTTCAAAAAATGGAATCGAGAATGAATCAATTGATACCAGTCAGAATAGATTAGACTCGCCCGGAAACAGAGCAGAATAGGTGGGAATCAGCTGAAATTGATTGGATCAGTTAAATCCAATTCAAAACTAGGGAACTAGGGAAAATCAATCATAGAAAATTTCTGGTTCGATAAAGATTACCAAATCGATTTCTTTCTTTCATTTCCATGAAGAAAGGAAACCATCTCATATCTAAATGTGTAGCGGAAAGATCAATTCGGGTTCTTTCGCATCCCAAGATGACAGAACAATGAAATTGTTAACAAAAAGAAATTAATTTGCTAACTTGTTGAGCTCCAAGTGTTGGTCTTCTTCAAAATAATGGTTCTTTCACAAGATCAATTTGTTTGAGTGCACTAAAAAATCTTCAAATCAATCACCAATCTTTTCTGGGATAAAATCCACAATCTTCGTGAAATCAGGCTTCACAAAATCCAAATCTCAAGATCTAAAAACAAGGATCAAGAGACCAAGAAGACAAGAGAGGAGAGGGGGAGGGACCCGGCTAGACTTGAGCGCGTGCCCCCCCCCCCTCCCATTTGGGCGTCTTTTTTATAATAGAAGGGAACTAATTGGATCCCATTCCCAGTGAGAGTCTGACTCTCTCTCTCTCCAATTGACTTGATTTGTGATTCTTTCCTAGTATGCTTCAAACAAGGGAAAAAGCAGAATCTAAAAGGAAATACAAAATATTTGATTTATTTTATTTTAATGGATAATTAAAATTGGATCAATCCATTAAATTAAATAAATATATTATTTAACTAGCAACTCCCAAAAATATCCCAACATATTAACATCTTATTATGTACCAATCCTCTACTAATCAACATCAGCATTATAGAATCTAGGGCATGTATCTAAATAAGAGGGGGTCGATCCTTAGAGAAGGTATCGAAAGGGAGATCAAAAGAGAAAGAGAAGATTAGAGAGGGGCGAGAGGCGAAACTCGAGAGCTGGCGGAGCTAGGTCCTCTTTCTCTGAAGAAATGAGCTGCCTTATATAGAGGGAGAGGTCGGCTACGGATTCCAAAATTTTATTTCAATTCCGGAATAGTAACTGCTGACGTATGCTGACGTAGGGCGGCTGGTACTATTCAGCACTGTTCATGGGTCCAGATGACGTCATGGGTAACGTAGGGCGGCTTGACGTCAGGTGACGTAGGGCGGCGGCACTGTTCATGTGGGACCAGTGATGACGGCAGGGATGACGTTAGTCTGATCCGAGGTTGATGTCATCTTCGTCGTGACCGGCAAAGAGAGGATTGGGCTCGTTGAGGAGGGCTTCATTGGCGGCTTCCTGAGCAGCTAGTTCGGCGGCGTCGGCTGCAGCCATGGTTTCAACGGCTTCGGCAACATCGGCAAGGAGAGTGCCAGGGATGTCGAGGACGGGAGAGAGTGTCTGGAGCTGGTCGATCAGTTGGAATGTATCGGCAGCAACTTCATCAGGGATCTCGTAATCCATCATGAACTGGGTGACGAAGATTCGTCTTCCGTCTGAGACAAGATAACGGTATCGTGGACAACCGTTGGGATGAGTGAGTCCGAGAACTTCTTTGTGTAAGGCGATCAAGGACTATTTGTACAGGCTTTCCGCATGTATCTGCAGATTGGCAATATGCAGAGCTTCGGCTTCGTCTGTAACAAGAGAAGGTTCTGCTAAGGAGTAGCAGGAGGCTGGGCGAAGATGCCAGAGCTGATAGGGCTGGAAGAAGAGTTCGCGTTCACGCCAGCCGAGGGTGCTGCAAATGGTGAATTCAAGTCCACCAGAGAATCTCCAATTGGCGACAGCATGGGCGATCATAGTTCTGATCATCATGGGCAATTGGTCGAGGACAGCAGTATTATCACTAGAGAAGACCAGTTGGCCTACTAGTCCCCATTCAACAGCAGCAATACTCCATGGTTCGGAGCCAGGGTAGAAGATAAGACGGTATTGGTTATGTTGTTCCGTCCGTATTATATTTTTGGGAAATTCCAGCATAAAATCTTGATAGCGCTGGTATTGGTCATGATCCAAATGACGTAGAATCATTGGAAATATTTCCCGGGGAAGGAGTTCTTTAGCTTTTAAATATAAGCAGATTTTGTATGCTTTATGGAAGAGAGCATCTTTTAAATGATCTTCAATACAATCTGCAATCTGAAGAAAGCTGTGTACTTTCTCAGGGGAAGTAACATCGTCCCAATCAGTGTGTCTAATTGAGTCGAGTACAATAGACTGAAGGCTAAGCTGTTTGGCATAGAAAGATCCAAGAGCTTTGGAGAAGGCGGTAAGAGCAGTACGAAACGGCTTTTTCTGGCCGACAACCTGCGTCTTCCACAAGGTATTCAACTGATGGTACCACTTGGTAGGTATGCCATCGTGATGAAAGAAATCAGTGGTGTTGGAGACCGATCGACCAAATTGTGAAGGCGGAATATTAGCCGATTGTTTTTGTACAATCTGGGAGTAGTAGGTCAGGGTATATTCCACAAATAAAAAGGATCCTGGACTGTCTGTTCTTGACTATTTCCGGGAAGAAATAGGGACTAAATGGTGAGAAGGGGAAGGAGAGAATTCCGCTGTTGTGGCAGGAACTCGAATGTAACCAGGGGGAGTCCATTGGGTAGGTACTGCCGTTGTTACTTGGGGTTCTCTAATGAGAATACCACCATGGGGGGTAGGGAGTAAGCCAAGAGAAGAGGCTTTCTTTTTGCTCTTGCGATGTGGTGTCGCGTGAGCTTTACCTTTACCCTTATCAGGAGGATGCCGAGGATTCATGACGTCGGTGGCCTGCTAAGATAATCAGCCAAAAAATTGTCAGTGCCTTTCACATGTACAATTTCATATTGATATTGGTTAATGAGATTGGCCCAATTAATTCGGCGAGAATTAGTTTCTTTGATTTTGGTTTTAAGAAAATCACGAACCGCTTGATTATCAGTTCTAATAAGAAACTTCTCAGGTAAAAGATAAATTCTAAACCGTTGAATAGCATTTACAATGGCCAGAATTTCTTTTTCATATATATTATAATTCTGTTGAGCGGGGGTAAATTTGCCAGAGTTATATCCACAAATTTGCTCATCAGAAGGGTTTTTGAGGGGTCGTGCTTTTAGGACACATCCCCAATGTTCGTTGCTAGCGTCTGTCTCTAAGATCAAGAGATCACCAGCAAGAGGGAAATAAACAGACGGACAAGATTTTGTAATCTCGGTCTGTATGTCAAGGACTATCTGTGTGTCAGATGGGGTCCAAGAAAAGTCAACATCTTTTTTCAATTTTAATAAAAGACTTTTTTCTTTAGTTGAGAGGTCTTTTATGTAATTGCGTCCATAGTTCAATATTCCTAAGAACTGTTGGAGATGCTGTTTGTCACGGAGGACAGAGGGAAAATCCTTAATTTTAATTAGGATGTGATCTTGGAGTTGAAGGCCTTGATCACTCAGAATGAGACCAAGAAATTCGATTCGAGTTTTTTCGAGTTCGATTTTCGTGGGAGAAAGGATTATTCCATGTTGGAGGAATAAATCACTGATGATACGAAGGTGTTTCGTATGTTCAGTAGGGGAATCGGAGAAGACGAGAATGTCGTCTATATACGCCACACAAAAAGAGAGGGAACCAAAGATGGAGTCAATCCAACGTTGGAAAACCTGAGGGGCAGTACATAATCCGAAGGGCATAACCGTCCATTGGTAATGACGATTAAAAGGAGTGGAGAAAGCTGTTAGCGGTTTGGAGTCCGCGGTGAGCTTGATCTGCCAGAAACCGGACTTTAAGTCAAACTTACTGTAGAGTTTGGCCTGTTTAGCACGGTGGATAAGAACGTCTTTTTCGCGGAATGAAATATCCGTCGAAGACAATGTGCTGGTTTAAACGTTTATAGTTTATAACCATACGGGCTTTGCCACGTTTTATTTCCGCATGATTGCGTACCATAAAAGCTGGGCAAGAGTGAGGACTTGTTGAAGGTTCAATAAGTCGGAGAGCCAATAATTCGGAGATTTGTTTATCGAATTCTTCGATATCGGCTTTGATGTAAAGGATGGGTTTTACCCGAATAATCGTGTTAGGATTAGTCAGTTGGATCGAACACCAACGAGGGCTTTTTTCCCAATGAAGAAGGGGTTGGTCAGTAAAATGAGAAGAGAGTTTGTCAAGGAGCCAATGAGAAATGGCGGAGGTGACAGATTGTGACCAATTAACAGAGGTAACCTGTTGGAGAACGGAAGAAGAAATCCGTTGAGGAATGAAACTGAAATCGTCACAAACAGATTTGTGAGATTGGAGTAAGGGAAGAGAAATATCACCAGAAGGATGGTGTATTTGAATAGAATCAGAATGCAGGATGAACGGTAGATACTTATGCATAAAGTTCGTACCAAGGATAAAATCACCATGCATAGTGGGAAAACAAGTAATTTTGGGAATTATAAATTTCTTGTTTTGGAAGAAGATTGGGATATTGTGAGCGCGATACTCAAGGGTCGTTGTGGGACCCGAAACGCCACTAATATATGTGGGTTGTTCCAATTTTTCCCAAAAATGACCAGGAAGTGCAGTTGTTTTACAAATGCATCCGGTAGCGCCGGTATCCATGAGGACATCGAGCGTATAAGGTTTGAAACCAGAGAAATCAAAATGACCCTTAACATACGTGTAGTTTTTGGGGTTTTGATTAGATTGAAAGAAAATATCGGTGTCGGCTGTGACATACCGATGAAAGATATTAATGACAGCAGTAGAATCGGTGTCAGAAAAATCTTTACGAAGGGGAGCTTTGAATGCTCGAGCAGAAGGAGGTAACCAGTTCTGCGGGTTGAATCCAGGCATATTGCGTGGAACGTAGGAGGAGGAAACTGAATGGCGAGAAGAAGAGCCAATCGAGGTGTTAGATGAGCCGGGTATGGCGGATCTAAGAGAAGGAGTAGTAAAAGGTCGAGCTGGAGAAGGAGAACCAGTAGAACGTCGGCGGAAATATAGATTATTTCCAGAAGCCTGTAGTTCAAAGGTAGAAGGAGAAGGAGCAGTGATATTCTGAGGGGTATCAAGAATATCGGAGAGCATCCATTCCTGTGGGAGTTGGATATCGTGCCAATCGAGTAAACGAGGTTGGATCTCGTGTTCGAAAGGTTTTGGTTCGAATAGTTCTACGAACCGTTTATCCGGAAGGGGCAATAGTTTGGTAGAAGTAACGTTGGTTAATTCGTGCAAACATTTCCAGCTAACAGCGAGGTTATGGCTGTCGGCCTTCATGCCAGTCCATTGGGTCTTAATTTTAAGAACCACTGAATCACAAAGATTTGGATCCTGGACAGAGAGAAAGAAGTTGGGTCTAAGTTTGAACCAGACCGAACCGTGAATGAGGTTTGACTCAATTCCACCGATTAAGGCATTAATTGGGTCAGAGAGGAATCTTTTGTCAAAGACTGCAATGACAACAGGAGTGTCGATGCCTTGACGAAAGAGAGCCGTGAGTTCAATCTGAATGAGACCAATGTGAATGTATCTCAAACGAGGATGTTTGGCTATTAATCGTTGGATTTGAGCCGGATTGAACAGGGAGATCTCAAGAGACGCGTCGTCTGTAGACTGAGCAGTGGAATTGCCACTAGCTTGGTCAAAGAAACGTCGAGACCAGAGGTTAAGCTTGGAAAGCTTGTAAACCTCGTCATGCTTAATAGATTTAAGCTTAGTGAAGAGATTAGGGTCAAAAGAGACATCTTCACGAATAAGGTGATTAAGAGAAACCGAGTCGTTTTCAGAGGAGGGAATCGGTTGGATTTCAATAGGAATTGAATCTGTTGTGGATTCGTTTTCCATAAAGATGAAATCAGATGAGTCATCATCAGAACCAGAGCAGTCCGATTCAGAGAAGACTTCATAGAGAAGTTCTGTGGGGTCAGAGACTTCAGAGAAGAAAAGAATCTCGTAGTTACATTCGTCTAGGTAACGAATCATTTTGCGAGCATTCTTAGATTTGTTAGGGCATTCATTTGCAAAATGGCCCTTTTCATTACAGAGGTAGCAGGTACATTGAGATTTGTCTTTTTTACCAGTGTAAGGGGTACGTTTGGAAACAAAACGTTTTTTGGTGAAACGTTTGTTTTTGGACGAAGAAAAGTCCTTAGAGGGAAAGTCTTTTTTATGGAACTTCTTCCAATGATATCTTTTTTTCTTGGAACGAAAAGGAAAAGATTTGAAAGACTTAGATTTAGAGAAATGAGATGGCTTTGTTCCAAACTCAAATTCATTTTGAAGAAGATCTTTACAGAGGCCAGGGGAGACCTTCTGTTTTAACTGTTTGGCAGCACGTGCCTTTAAACAGTGATCTAGGATGTGGCGAAACACGAAATTAATTCGGTTGCCAAGAGTATCAACAGATTTGGAATCGTTGATGAAACCAGGATATGTCGTGTGACATAGTTCATCCCAAGGAGGAGGGAGTTTAGGAAAGAATTGTTCCTTCCAATAATCAGATTTTGTGGGATCTAATAATTGAAAAAGCGACATATATTTTTTAGAAAAAGCTTCAAATTCGTTTAAATTATTAAGCTTAATCTTGGTTAGGTTGAAACTGACATCTTCTGCAAGCTTGTCAGGGTGATGGTAACCACAAAACTCAGATTTTAAGAGCTTCGTGAATTCGACCAAGACCTTCTCAGGGTTTGAGACATAGGTCAGAAGGGTTGTTTTTGCAACTTTTCCATCGTCTGTTTGGTCAAACTTTTTAATAAATTGCAAGACATCACCTTGCAGGGAACCACAAAAGTATTCTAAGAATTGCTCTACTTTCCATGTGGTCTTGTTATTGGTAATCAACAAAGAAAAGGTTTGAGCCCATTCTGTGATTGCCTTATCATAATCTTTAATGGCAATATTGGTAAGATCCAAATAAGTGTCATAGGAGGCTAACCCATATTTATGGAGGTCGTCCTTACGGGCAAGGATGGGAACCTCAGGGTTGGTGGTAAAGACGTCGTCAGTACCAAAAGAAGTGCGGGCCCCAGTGTGGGGTTGAAAGTCCGCATCAGTGTCAAGATGGTCTGTTGGACCTACCTTGCGTTTAGAAGAAGGTTGACCGACAGTTGGGGTACTGTAGGTAACAGGAGGTGAGTCAGGGATAGACTCGGGAGGTGACTCAAAGTCTGAGTCAGAGGAGGACGAAGCTGAGTCAGAGGACGATTCATTTAGAATTTCGTCGTCTTCGTCGTCGTCAGAGAAAAGTACAAAATTATGTGCGACAAAACTCTGTTGGTTTTCAACATAGAATTGTTGCATCATGGAGAGAAGTCGGGATTGTTCATTTTTATCAGTTGAATCTTTATACCGGTCTTTCCAATAATCCATAATTTCTTTATGATAAATATAATTATCATCAGGAGGAGGAGGTTCAGAAGAAGAAACCTCATCATGGGTGCTTATAACAAGAAAAGTAGCCCGGGGAGGGTACTCAGGGGGTGTTTCCGGTGGTTGGGTACCAACCAGATCCGACAAGAGAGTGAGAGTAGTATCTATTTTTTTTGATATTTTTTCATTATGTTCTAATGTGAGATCTATTAAGAAATTTAAAGCACCGCTATTGCTAGTGCGATCGTGCTGTTCGTGAATACTGTGGTCATATGGGATGAGCGGGTCATCACAGAAACAAGGAGGAAAAGAAGCCATGAAATAACTAAGCAATTAAAAAGATAATTTCCTGGGGGCTAAACCCGTTTGCAATACTGGGAGAGACAAGGGTCCTAAACACGTACGGTTCTTCCAACCTGGTGTTCCTCAGGACATCAATCTCCTATGCAAATATATGGCCGTGGAAATTACATGATAAAAGCAAAGAAATAAACAGCAAAATAAACCAACCTGTGTGTGTGCTAACCGGAACTCTAGATCGATGAAACGACCTTCGCAGTACTCAAAAGGGGGTAACCCTTAGCGATCTATCACTTCGCAGATAGTCTTCGGTTGTGTGCTCATAAGTCTCAACAAAGAACAAAAGAAAAGACAGAAAAGAAAACTTCAATAATATATGTGCATATCCTTACAATAAGTTGGCAATAAGTCTGCCTCTTTCACTCTGTTGCAGATCTGAAGATAGGATGGACGATCCTTTGTAGATCCTCGATACTATCTAGAGATCATTAATTGCCAAAATTACTTGTTTTCCCACTATGCATGGTGATTTTATCCTTGGTACGAACTTTATGCATAAGTATCTACCGTTCATCCTGCATTCTGATTCTATTCAAATACACCATCCTTCTGGTGATATTTCTCTTCCCTTACTCCAATCTCACAAATCTGTTTGTGACGATTTCAGTTTCATTCCTCAACGGATTTCTTCTTCCGTTCTCCAACAGGTTACCTCTGTTAATTGGTCACAATCTGTCACCTCCGCCATTTCTCATTGGCTCCTTGACAAACTCTCTTCTCATTTTACTGACCAACCCCTTCTTCATTGGGAAAAAAGCCCTCGTTGGTGTTCGATCCAACTGACTAATCCTAACACGATTATTCGGGTAAAACCCATCCTTTACATCAAAGCCGATATCGAAGAATTCGATACCGTCAAACCTCACTCTCTAATACATGTTCATATTAAAATTTGTGTATTTGATCGGATCCGCAAAAACAAATAAATACTTTAATTAAAACATACATATAAATATCAATTTATGTGAAAATATATGTGTGCAAACAATTGCCAAAATAATATTGGATCCAGATTCTGATCCAACCATCCACAGACAATCCCATTCTTATGTTCCTCAATCAGGCAGTGGAGACCATGTTGAGTGATTCTTTCACTCAAAATGGTTACACATTCCCAGTACATCGGCTTTGGTTCATATTCTACCGTGACAAGATTTCTCAGATACTGGGTCTCTGTGACACTTGTCTGGCACTAACACATGAGGGAATCAATACAAAAAGTTTCTTTATCAATACACATCCATATGTGTACTCGCATTCGTACCCTGACATCAACATGTCTAGGTGTACCCAAAGGGAAAATTATTTCCTGCGATTCTTTGTCCAGTACAGTTCCTTAGTGCCTCTAAAAGGGGGGTGGACCCCACCCAGACAATGTGTTTGAGCAGGGGGTAAGGTGGTCATTTTCGCCCCCTATGAGAGGAATTGCAGAAACTGTACCAAATGGAGAACCACAGGGGATAAAGATCCTACCCAATGCAACAACCATATGATAAGGGTGCCTAACCCAAACCTAGTCATGACTACCATTGTAAAATTTAGGACACATAATTCTAAAAAAAGTTTATATTCGCATATGATGAAATTGAACCAAAACAAATAAACGATTCAATTTAAAGTAACCCGGAATTGATGGATACATAATTCAACAATCGATTCACCAATCCAAATCACAATTTCTGAAAAACATAAAATGGATTAATAACTTGGTAAGTTAACAATACCGTATTACCTAACTTGGTAAGTTAACACTTTCCCTATAATACATGAGATCTTCCCCTTATTTTTCAACAAATTCCTGCACTTTCAAAAAATATTTCGAAACCTTCCACCCAAAATTTATATTTTTTTTGAAACCTCCAAATTAATACATGGGAAGGACTGGTTTAAGATATTGATCATCGTTGGTAATCGATAATAAGCCCATCAAATTTAAATCCAAATGAAACAATTATAGGGTAAGTGTTCTCTGCATGGCTCTTACGCCTGCATGAGATCCTATCTGCGATCCCCTACTGGTTCTCAATCTATGAGCACAACTAGGTCATTTTATAGAAAGGATGAGATAGACAAACACAAGGGAACAGGCACAAGAACCACACTCCTAGACATAAAACTTTCTTCCATTAATAAAATGAAAAAGAGAACGTTACTTGGGCACATGCGGTATGCTGCCCCAGATCATTATCTGCTCCATTTTCCTACCCGGTCCATTTCCCCAAGTTCCTCTAATAGGAGGGGAGGCAAAAATGACCATCCTACCCCCTGCCCGAACATACTGCCTAGAGCCCCCCCCCCCCACTATTAGAGGAACTTGGGGAAATTGACCATGAAATGGAGCAAATAATTTTCCGGTGTTCCATCCGTGATGATTTTTTTTCCCCCCTTCAAGATAGGTGGTTAGGAATGTTACTAAACGAATTACCATAGTCCAAGAGATCTGCGATCAGAAGTTTTGATTTAAGAATGGAAGCACAACAACACAGGATCTGGATCCTCATCAAATTGTGTATGTGAGGAAGCATAGCTATTCTTAAAAAGGCCAAATTTTCTACCATTGTAGAAAACATCTACAAAGTCTTAATGGTTCTCAGTACCTTTTTAAAGTCTCATGCTCGTAACTATGGAACTACCTGATGCTTGAGAAATGAAGTTCAATTGACACATTTACTATCACCCCCAAAAAAAAAATGCTTAATACGTTTCTTACAGAAAAGGTGGAGAAGAGTTAGAAGGAAGTGAAAACAAAAACTCCATGCACAAAAACAAGTCACCTATCAAATGCCCCAACTATTGGAATCAACTAAAAAAGTTTGGATCAAAGAGAGATGGCATCATAGAACGACTAGTTCTATAATACCAGTAGGAAGTCAATAGGGAGCACAATAGAGTTGTTATCTTAATCACCCCTTTCCCCAGAGTCATTAAAATACAACTGTATCTAGCATGGTGCCCAGAGTCTGAACTATGTTTGATGACATCAAGTTAGAGACATGTTCTTCTAGATGTTTCTTTGCATCTTGCCTGCCCACGTTTGCAATTGCCAGCTTCTCAGGAGGTAACTCATCCTCTTCCTGAACTGCCTTGTTGTATTTGATGGCTAGATTAAGCATCTCCTGCACAATCCCAACAAGTCAAATGAGTACAATAGGTATTAAACTAACTATCAAGAATCTGACTAAGAAATTATCTAAATTGTGGTTTATAACTCGTATACAAGTCTGTGATCATTACCAGATGGTGCATTAGTAGTCATCATTATGACCTATAAAACAGATGTGCCCGTGGCAAAGAATCTTATCATATAATAAATATCACGACGATCATATGAAAGTCTCTTTTTCTTCTTTTGATGGATAAGATTAAACATGTTAAATCTTGATTTATTGATTAGCGCAAAGGTTTCCTGAACCCGGAGTGCATGGACATACAGAGACGCTAAAAATACAAGGATGCATGGATGTAAATAGGAGGGTATTGATTGAGCTTCAGTCTGAATTTGGAATGTGGCTAATTTATAAGGTGTACAACTAGTCCAACAGTCAAAATGGTGGCCCGTTCCAATAAGCTTTATCCAAATGTAAATGAAATCCTGCCTATTGGTTTATATATGTTTTTCCTATTGTTTTCCAGTCTTTTTACTATTTGGTTTCCCTATAGTCAGGCCCTTGCCAGAATTATTTATATTGTTCACAAGAGTAGAACAAAATGGGTATCATCAAATTTACTCTTAGTGCTAGAACAGGTGTCGATCAATGGTTTTCATTATTCCACAATTATGGAGAACATATGAATAAATACAAAAGATGTGTAACCCTAGGTTAAACACATATGGAGAGTTTGGATTACAATCAATTACATAAAAAATAGAAACTAAGATTACCACATGTAATATAGAGAGAGTTGTAGGTAAACAAGGAAAGGGAATATTGAGTTCCCACGAATTGCGAGGACTCAATATTTGCTGATAATTCGTATAGAAGTTCATGAGTTGGCTGACCCCATTTAGTTGGAATTAGGCTATGTTGTTGTTGTTATATCGAAGTTCATGCATGCCCAAACACAGCATCATGATAAAGCAAGGGAACCTCTTACCTGTACCACCAACTAAAAGAGGAATGCAAATAGACCTACTTACCTGAACAGTTTGTTCATTGGTTTTGGAATGAGTATCAAATCGTTGTAGCATTAACCCATCTGTCCATTTCTTCTTGTGTAGGTTTAGTAACATCTTCTCCTCGAGTTCATTCTTTCTGTAATTAATTGCGATTGAGTAATAGTGCCTGTTCAGCCCATGGATCAAGGCCTGATAAAAATAGATAGAAGGTTGAAAAAAAGGGTTGAGTATAAGAATTAAGTCAGTTGACAAATTCGAGAGAATACGATGATAATAGTTGGGTTAGGGCTCTCCCACTAATGGCATTGGCGAAGGTGGGGTTCCCTTTCCTTTTTTTTTTTTGTATCGTCTGGGTATGCCTAGATGTTAATCTTGTAATTTTTCCTTTCTCTTATTCATGATCTTTTAGCAAAAAAAATAGTTGTCGACGACTTACTTGAATTGATGGTTTATTGAGGTGCCCAAGGTTGGATGTTGTTTGGCGTGGCTCCTGGCCAAGCATCATTGTTTGTGGGTTGATCAATCGAAAGGCATCAATAACCACCTTTCCTTTAACACTCTGGATCGGGTCAACCACCACTGCAACAGCTCGCTGATTCAGAGCTTCAAAACTCTGCAAGAGATAATTGATGTGAGCAACTAAGTTGCAGGATTAGTATTAAATACAAATGAAGCTTCAAAAAGAAATCATGCAACGATCTAGGGTTCTGTGCACCATGGCCAAGAACCAAAACCAACAACTAAGAGAGATTCCCACAAAGCCAACACAATCATCAGTCTTCAATGAGATAAAGAGTGTAAAAACTCGAAGAGGTGGAAGTCCAATTAAGAGTAGAGGTCACCATAGATCAGCTTTTAAACCACAAATGAAATAAGTACCAATTGCTTACTCCACTACATTTCTTCTAAAACAAAAACCACAATGGTGCAGCTCAAATTCACTGGTTAAGGTGGCATGCTAATAGAACTACTGTCAAAAGAAGAATAATGATGTGGAGCATAAGGGACAAAGACAAGGACAGCAAGTATAAAAATCAACCTTCCAACCTTCTCATTTACTGTCTGATGCGATCCCGGGGTTGAAAAACCCTATTAGGGTTCTTTATAGGCCCACCCAAATGTATAATAGCCAATAGTAGGAAGATAATGGCAAAACCGTGAATATATCAAAGGTAGCAAAGGGGCTGGTGGCAGAATTGTAATTAACCAGAATATTAGAGGGGGTACTTGGTATGTAAAAGAAGAGGGGACACAAAGGGAATTAGGATTTATTGTTTTAGGGACAGACTTGGAAGTAAAATAAAATAAAAGAATGGACAAGAAATAAAAAAGGGAGATGCACTTTAGGAAAAACAAGAAAAGAGAAGTAATCATATCAAAGTGGAGGAAGAAGACGAGAGGTTATCTTCAACCTTCGACAAGAACCAGAACCCAGCGGTAGGAGGGTTCGATTCACAGGGAAGAAGAAGAAAGGAAGAGGGAGAAGGCACCATAGTTCTAAAACTCAACGAGATCTTGGAAAACTCGGCGAGATCTTGGAAAACTCGAGAATCTTGAGCTGCACAAGACGAGATCTTGTAAGAGATCTCAAGTCGACATTTTTTCGAGAAACTCAGCCAAAATGGTAGAAACAACCTTATAAATAGGCAGCAACTCGACCCATTTCGAAGAAAACTCGACAGTTTCGTGGTTTTGAACCTAAAGAAGGGGAGAAAAGCTTGGATCTTGATTTTTTTGCCACATCATCACTCAATATTACTGGGGGTCGCCACATCACTATGAAGAGATCGATTGCTGCTTATTATGGAAGATTTGGCTATATTCAACTATTTCAGGTAAAGTCACTATTCCCAAAAACTATTTTTTGAAGAAAAAAAATATGACAAATACTTGTTGTATGGTGGTAGATAATTTATATGTCAAACACTAGAGACCAATCTACGACCTCACGGTGTTGAAATTAGGGGTTCGACTTTTACTGCCTATTATGCCTCATAGCACTCAAACAATGTGTAGAATAGACAATATTACATTCAGGGTTTGACATTTACTGCCAACCAAGGGTGCAAATCCAAAACACCAAATTGGGTGTTTTTTTTTTTACAATTTGAAGTTTTAAATATGTTTAATAAACCTAAAACAAGCTTCCCTTACAGTTTCAGAGCCAACTATAGCCATTTGCCCACCGAAACATCATACCGGAAAAAAACAATTACAATAACTCGCCAAGATCTCGGTCATCTTGACCTGGTTGAGACACCGAATGAGAACCCAACGATTGGAGTAGTTGAAGAATATGGAATGAATTGATTTGAGAAGCCTGCATCTTGTGTGCCTTCCAAGGTTCAAAAACTCGTCTCACTCAGAGTCTCGACCAGACAAGCACAGCCATGCAGGCTTCTCAGATCAGTCATAACACGAGCAATTTGACATTGTAAAATCTGGGTCTAACTGGAATGGTAAACGAAACATCTTTCAACCATCATCATAATCATCCCAAATAGAGAAGTTATGAGTTTTGACCTTCCAAAGATAGCCACAAATGAAAGCAATAGAAAAAGACCATTTAATGACTCCAGTCTTAATACAAAATTGCTACTGTAAACCCATACATGCATGGCTTCCCTTGAGTCAGCTATGAGCATACCAAACAATAAACACCACTGTTCACCCACATCACTTGGGTTTTGATTCTGGTTATGCAAAGTTTCTCTCTATTGGAGATGACAGGAGTACAGTTACTTTGGTTGGAAGGTAAGCCTGATCCGCAAAAACTCTATTGGTTGGGCCCATTGATACGAGTGTAGGTTTCGAGAGCCTTAAATTTAGATTGCTATGGGTCCACAAGTGATAAATAATTCACAAGAATATGATCAATGCTAATTTCGTAAATCTCAGGAGAATTTGAGACCCTGTTGAAGTAGGCTAACAGATTATGGGTCAAAAGGGTAATGAAATCAAGCCAAAGGAACTTTTCTGAATTTAAATATCAGTAATAGGATGAGCTATAAAAGGAATCAGAACTGGAGGGCTTAGGAGCAACTGTTCAAACTCTTGTCCTCACATGCAATAAGAAGACTAAGTCTTCTTCAACCTCACAACAACAGGACAGCGGTGGAGTAGAGCCTGTTTCGATTAAGAGTTTTTCCTCAAATAAGATCCAAACAAGCTGAAATCTTAAATGGAGATTCCTATCCCTGAGGACCCTTGTATATATGCAAAACAGTCCTAAACGATCATGTATTCTTCAGTCAGAAGATTTTATAGCCTCAATTTGGACAGGCTAAGTCACCGTTAGAAGTACACCTTTGCACGAAGTCTCAAGGTAACAGGATTAGGAACGAAAGAGCTTGACATTATATACTTAGGTAACAGGTACTGCTGGAAACAGGGTACAGCAGTGATAACTTAAAAAAGAACTTAGAGAGGAGAAAATGGAAAGCAGATGAAGAAAACAGAAGTTTAATGAAAGGGAATGAAGGAGAGGATGTGGATAGATTGTAACTGAAACAAGAGAGATCAAAGAAGGAATAGACAGCTCTTGGCAGCAACATGATAAAACTTCATTCAAAATCTTCAAAAAACTGATGGAAATAGAAAAATAAATGTTAAATTACAAGGAGAACTAGAAACAGGGTACATGCATGTGGTAAAGACTCATTTTCACATCCTAGAACTAGAAACAACTTTAACTCACACTCTATCTCTACAACCAACCAACAACTAATGGAAATAGAAATATAAATGGTAAATTACAAAAATAACCCGAAGAAATAAATTCCTAGTTAACCCCCCCCTACATTTATCTGCATCACCCATAACCTGCAGGATTCCAATGCCCCTTCTCCTTTTTTCAGTTTCACCGGTTTGATACCATTGGAGTATATTATCTTCTTCCTTTCTTGCCTTCTCTTAACAATTTTCCGATTCCATACCCCACTAGCAGAAAACTACCCCTTAAATTTTGCCAAAGAAATACCTTACCTATCTTTCTTCTACATAATGTGAACACCTCCCTCAGAAATGCTAAACAAGGAGAAAAAAGGATCTCTTCACATACATTATTTGAAACTAAACCTTAAATTTCCTAACATTAATTTAGAACCCATACCTGTACATACCAAAAATCTTTCATCAAGAACGATAAATTGTAGAAAGAAAAAACTACTGAATTTGTTAATGGAAAAGAAAATGAACAAGAAAGTGTAGAACACAAACTTCTCCCTCATACGATGGTTAAAATAAATACACATGTACATAGCAAATTAACATTAAAAAAAAAAAAAAAAACCCAATATATGGCTTACAGAGAGTCAATTATAGAACCAAAAAAACAGGATTGATGAATCAGACATATCCAACCTGCTGTGTGTTGATATCCACACCAGAAAGCCAGCAGCCAAAGCCAGGGTGTGAATGATACCATCCTACCACCATCTCCGGTCTACAATAGCAGAAATACCAGACCACAGTATTAGTAAAGTCAGGCCCAACTCAGAACTAGAACAAACATATAATCAGGTGTGTTAATCATATCCAGAGCCCACACAACTTTTGGATGCAATCAAAACTCTATTGCCAAAAAGTGGTAAATAGAAATTCATTTATATTGGGTTAGAAAGGGCCTTTGATGGGGCTTTTATAGCATTTCACACAGGACCCTCTATTTGTACTGCTTCTTGATAAATATTTCACTCTCTCTCTTTTAATAAAAAATTTGTATTCACAAAGGAAAAAAGGGAAGAAGAAAGAAAAATTTAGATATACAGTGAATAAAAAAGAAAGATACTACAACTAAAAATGAGTCAATGGAATGTTGATTATGCATTCACTTGAGAATTCTCTTTCTCTCTCTCTCTCAATTCAACAATGGTTCTATGAAATTGTTGCTAGACAGCAAGGAATTGTCCCACGAGTAGCAAACCTAACCCATAACGAAAAACGACTAAAAAATAATATGAAGTTTAACAAAGCAGAAGATGACTAACCTATAGTACTCCCTCCACCCTACAAAGACAGTCCTTCCAATTTTTGGCTGTCTCAAATTCTTTGTCCATCTTACTAATCGAGTAATGAACTTCTATGAACTTTTTCCATCTTTCCCTCTTACATTGATTAGCACATTTATTTACTACCAAAGATGAACATAGTTTCAACAACAACAACAAACTAAGCCTTATCCCAACTTAATGGGGTCGGCTACATGGATCCAAACAAAACAAAAAGAGAAAACAAAGATATACTGAGAAGGACAAATGGAAAATGAGAAATAAAAAGAAGGCTGAAAGATAGTAGGAGGAAAAAGGCCCAGCCAGTACGTCAAGATAATCTCAGCTAAATGTGGTCAGTGACATGGATCCTTGCCCTCCGATAGGCTCTGTCCGAGGTCATACTTGGGACCAGACCTAGGCTATGCATGTCCTTCCTCACCACTTCTCCTATGGTCATTTTAGGTCTGCCCCTAGCTCTTTTCGCCCCTTCAATCGAAATCATATCACTCCTCCTGACTGGGGCTTCCCTAGGTCTCCGTTGAATATGATCATACCACCTTAAACGACTCTCTCGAAGCTTACCATTGATAGGGCAACTCCCAAGTCTGCTCTTATAAGTTCATTACGCACTTTATCCTTCCTTGTTTTTCCACACATCCAACGTAACATCCTCATCTCAGCTACACAAAGCTTATCAATATGACATTTCTTAACAGTCCAACATTCTGCCCCATACATCATGGCCGGACGAACAACAGTCCTATAGAACTTTCCTTTAAGTTTTAGAGGAATACGTCGGTCACACAGCACTTCGGACGCACCCTCTCCACATAGTTTACATAAAGTAATTGAGGGGGAATTTTAAAAAATAGGAGGGTTTTTAATGCTTTAACCACTCCACCTTAAACTTTGGACTTTTGCAAAGGGGACAATCATTGTGGGACTGAGGGAGTAATGTTTTGCAAAAAATTTAAGGAGAAAGAGAGGACTACTCCCGGTTAACAGTGGTAGGTTTGACTATCAAAGCTCAAGAGTTGATTACTATTCATTTGTCAAACCCAAAAGACACACTAAAAAGACTTCTAATTAAAATTTTCTTGTGATAATAGTCATGGTAACCTATGCTAATCCAACTTGGAAAGAGGAAACCAACTTATTATAACAACTACTCAAACTTGGAATCCCAAAATAAACTTAGACTTTGAACTCCTACTATGACTTAATATAATTTCTACTTATCTTCAGGCTAACAGTCACTAAAAATCAAGATCTACTGAAAATGGTACACCTCAGATTACCAAATATAGTAAATCAACAACATTACAAT
The DNA here is from genome assembly GCF_018873765.1 of Telopea speciosissima. NCBI lineage: Eukaryota > Viridiplantae > Streptophyta > Magnoliopsida > Proteales > Proteaceae > Telopea > Telopea speciosissima. The sequence continues at coordinate 17,948,331 of NC_057919.1, read as the reverse complement.
AAAGCTTAGATTGTCTTGTGGGAATCCAAACAGCCATAAATGCAGTGATTCATAATGGATAAGGTAGCGAGACATTGCAACTTCTACCTTAATGCTTCAGTTCCAAATTTGATAGGAATCGAGATATCCACCTAAAATTGTGGAGTTTGATTTCAACTAAGCCGCAGGAATTAGTTCCTTTGATGGGAATCTAATCTGCAAGCTCATCAACATATTAAATGCAAAACGTACAAATTCCATGATGTTTGGACTCCGACAATCCAAACTGAGCCTTAAGATACTATGTTGTATAAGCATTTTTCATCCCTAAATACCAAGTGTAGTAGACGAATTCAACTTGCAAAGAAAAAATAAATCTATGGAAATCTCTGTTTACTCTTCATCCAGTCCCTAACTCCTGTTGATCTTCCTTTCCCATTGTAAAACATAGAAACTATCTGCAATTTTAGCACATAGATATCATCAGTAACCATGCTACAATTAATCAAGAACGCAAGCAAGCTATCCAAGCCTTACAGCATTCTCATCAAAACCAATCTCAGGGATTTCAAACAAATTTGAAATCCTTTTTTCCTCCTATATAAAGATTGCTTCAAACTGGAGGATTAGGCAAGAAATACTCGAGACGGGTACCCAAGAAATACCCCTAGGAAAGTTGTTGGGGTTTGAGAGATTTGGATTGGAGATTCTTCATTAATTGATATTTTAGTAAAAGAATTGGGACGGAAAATAGGATCGAGAAGATAAACAAGTTAACTCTCTGTGCAATGCATTCTATTTGTATTGTGATGCTTCAGAAGAGAAAATCACAGCAAAGTAATGTTATTGTTGATAATAGAACAATTATAATTGAGTCTATAAATGAAAAGCAACTAGATTTTAGGCTCATTATTGTAACATAATAGAACAATCATAATTGAGACTAAAATACGGTAAATCTGTGGGATAGGGTGGATACCTAGGAATCAAAATATGGAGACAAAAAAGTGGCCAAAAACAGAAAAAGAAAAAATTGAAAGGATAAAGGATGCCCTACACCAATTTTTGTTTTTTTTCCATTGTTACGATTGTATCATTTGGGAATTGGTCTCTTCCTACCAATTTCAACATCTACCCGCCATAACCCGGGGGTTTCCGTTAGACTGAATTTCACTGTCTTATATCAAACTTCATTTTTTCGAAGCCAAATTATAGACGAGTTTTCCCCCAGAGTACTTATACTGCTTACTGAATTGCCAAGTGTTAAACTAAAACTTTTGAAACATAGCTGATTCATAAATAAATAAAAAAACATATAGAATATCCGCACAGTGGGAAAACCAATTAAAAAAAAAATTATTTCCAAGGGATATATTGCTAACAAATAAACACGACATTTACTCCAGCAAAACTGAATTTTAATTTAAGGCTAATTGGATGTCAAAGCACAATGAGATAAGAAATGAAGCTAAAAAAATCATTCCAGAGAAAGAAAAAAAAAATGAGTTGATTTAAAAACCTGCCAGTCTGCTTGAGCATATCGAGCATGTTAGTCTGGAAGACATGATCGACAGCCTCGACACTGACACCAGTACCGCTCTGGGGCATGGCGAAGACATCAACAACACGGACTGTGTACTCATCGACGAACTCCCCCAGCATCAAGCCCATCACTTCCATTGGAACCCCAGCTCTGCCTGTAAGAGATCGATGGTGTTTACTTTACTCTGCTATTCTGATTTGTGAAAGGCACATTACATTTATTAATTAAAAAGGATATATAGAGGGAGGGTTACTGACCGTGTTTGAGCATCTTCAGAAGGGCAAGGGAAGAGATGTAAACCTGTTCCGATGAATCCAGCAGCGGCGAGTCCGGAGCTGGGTGTCCCACTCCCAACCCTCCTCCGGCTCCCGCGAACATCCTCTGTATTCTCTCCATTACTACTTCCTTCTCTCGATCTCTTCCTCTTTCTCCAATCTGATCTGATAAATCTGTAAAGCTCGAACGGTCAAATGTTGCTTGTCAATCGTCAAAAATCTCAAAGCTCTCGCTATCCTTTACCAAAAGCAGAAAAAAAAGGTCGCCTTCATTATTTGTCCCTTTCTTGTACCCTACCCTACCCTACCTTCTGTCTATGATCTCCAATTCCCCATTCAGTAAATCTTGTTGGTTGATTCGATCGGTTTTGAATTACAATCCAAAACCAAATCCAAACCATAAAGAGTTCGGTCAGGTTCGATTTTTTCAGCTTGGTCCGATCGATTTTTCGGATTGGACTCCTTTTTGACACACTACATTTTTATTGATGGGAAGCAGAGTGTGACCTATGTTAGAATTCTCATGTTTCTATCTCTCTCCTCTTTAAAACAAAGAAACAGAAGTGTCTTTTCATATGCGGAAAAGAGAGACAGACACATGGGAGTGCTAGCGTAGGCCATACTCCCGGACAGAGAACTTTTTTCTTTTATTTATTTATTGTGTTTTTTGGATGAGAGCTTTGACTTGATGTGACATGATGTGAGTGTATCACGGTACCCTACCAAGTACTTACCAAAGTTTTAAAATGGATGGGACCCATTTTTGTACTTATCAGCTATCAGGTGGTAGTGGTAGAATGATCTTGGCTCTTGTGCAACCGTGGCAGGAGCCGCAAAGGTGCAGCACGAAAATCACCCCAAATGGTTTTCACATGTGGGGCCCAAATGGGATCACCTATGACATGACTATCTTACCCCTATTTTTGTTGTCGTTTAACAGGGTGTGATTTTTTTTGGGGAGGAAAGAGATGTATTATTTAGAATATTAGAGGGGTTGCAATATTATAGAGAATAAGAAGTTCTATACACCTTATACTAGGGTGTTAAAACGGTTGGTTCCTGTGTAAACGGATTTGTTTTTTTGAGTAACACTGTGTAAATGGTTCGGTGCATGTTTTTTTTAGGTAAAATAAAAATCAAACTGTTTACTAAACGGTTTCACATATTGAAACTGAATCCATTTATAAATGATTTCGGTATTAAAAGTTTTTAATTTTTTTATTTAAACGGCTACTTTCTATTATATGTCTTTTAAATTTTTTTAATGAAATGGAAGTATGTATTGAATTCTTATATGTTTTATTTAAATAATTATTTATTTCTACCATTACATGTTTAATAATTAGTTATTGTTACCATTAATACTTAATTATTGCTATTATATATTACTAATATTTGTTTCAATTTAAACGGTTTATCATCGGTTTAAAACAACTTGGTTTCATCTAAATCGTTTAATTAAACGGTCTCAATTTTAAAACCAAAATTGAACCATTTATTAAACGGTTTCACAGTTCGACGTAAATGCCTCAGTTGGTTTTGGTTTGATTTTGACACCTTACCTTATTTGTCAATTACATGTCAAATTTCCTACTTAAATTTAATGATATATTCTATTATGTATGTTCATACATCTTTGTATTCTTCAGTCGTATGTGCATATATGTTCATGCAATGTATTGTAACTGCTAAAAATTTTAAAACGTTATTTTGACACTTGGAAAACTTCATTTCAATAAAACTAGACATGTCGGCAAGAGTCCTTGGGTCGATTCATCCACAAAATTTGGAGCACAATTGGATAAAACTAAACATATTTGTAAGAGTTGGAAAGATCTTTTTTATTATAGCGTATTGGGCTGCTCAACATCATCCAAGAAACTGCTGAATTTTTTTGTTGACAATTTTATAAGGAAAACCTTGTTATGACCAAAGTTGGTGGAAAAAAAATAGAAATATAACATGGTTTTTCCCCCTTAATGAGGGTAAATCATGTCATTTCACATGCTTACTCGAAAAATATGTAGTTTTTAAGAATGACATAATGACAAGTCACTTTCAAATTATGAGAAGAAAAAAATGCTAACAAAATGCATGATTCTTGCACCCAAATACAAGAGCGTGTAAAAGGACTACTCAACCCCAAGTGAAATTGAAAATCTCATCCAAACCAATGCCTCTATCTGCATTCTCATTGGCTCATGTGCAGGTGCAAGGGCTACACGACCAGTTAATATTCTCTTGTCCTTCAAATTATTTTCAAATATTTTTAAAGAACAAAGTCCATTTTTAAAATATCTTTTTAAAAATAAGACAAGGGCAATCAAAAGACATCTTCTCACTTCACTATTTTGGTGACAACATGATGCATCCTTTAGTATATTGAACTTGTCAGCTCCATACATGCTTTTCTTGTAACTTTTATGATTGGTTTGATCATTTAATACACTAATAATATTGAGATTAGGATCACAAAGGGTGAGTTAACATGGAAAATTATCTCCTCCAGTTCCCCAGCCCTTCTAATAAAGTGGGGGACGGGGGGAGGGGGTGGACCCCACCCTGGCAGAGTATTCTGATAGGAGTAGGGTGGTCATTATGCCCCCTTTTTCGTGAGATCAGTATTAACTCGGATCTTTATCCCTTCTAGTTCCCTGTTCGGCTCAGTCCCCTAGTCCCCCTGTGCCACCTCGTCACTTCCTTGTTAGACTCGATTCTCATTGACATCTCCAATGGGATGGCAAGATCACCAATTATAACTCCACGGAGTAGTGTTTACACCCAAAAAATTCAACTTGTTTCTGCTACCTCTTGGGGTCAATTGCACGATGTTTCTATGGTTTTCATGGGCATTGGACTTTCTTGGTCCATGTTGGATTGTTGAGTACGTCTTAAATAGATAGGCTTGGGTTTGCTCGTCTATCCAAAGGGTGGGCCCCACAGGTTACTTCTTTCCTCCTTAATTTGATGTTTGAGAGACCTAGGATTGTTATTTTCTTGGCATTATTCTTTAGTTAATTATATTTGTGTTTGAATTGCAAGAATTATCAGTTATATCATCTTAGATAGGTACCAGCTGGATGAAAATCAATTTACACATGATTTCTGAATCTCATATCATTCTTATGCATCATTGGGGTTTGGTGGGTCCCCCTGGTCAAGATTATTCAAAACCAATCTTCTCTCTTCAATTTTAGTGACAAAGGAACAAGTTACAAGCAAAGGAATAAGGATGATTTCAGAAATGTATGGTTGAATAATTAAAGCTTTGGTTTTTGTGTGGTGAAAATGACTCAAAGCTTTCCTTAATCCTTTCTTATAGGTTTTTTTTTGGTAAAGTTTTCTTGTTAAAGCTATGTATGATTCATCATGTTTGACGGGAAAGAAATAAAAGAAGATGGACTTTCTCGTCGAACACTGTAGAACAGATCTGGGAAGCTGTTACTTTTGAGATAAAAAATAGGCTTCTATCAATTCATTTAGTGAGCCCTGACACTTTGAGGTATGGGTATCTAGCTACATGTTGGGATCTCTCTCTCTCTCCCCTGACTTTTTGATGTATCATCATTTATGGTTGTTTTTCCTCTCTCTGACTTTTGATGAATCATCGATTTTTGATTTTCAGTTTTTATCTTTTGTTGGGGTCCCCTCTCTTAGGCTTGACGGCATGATTTTAAGTGGCATGGCATATGTATTGAAACTTTTTATTTTTAATCTGTGTAGTATCTAATTAGGCTTGTCGCCGAGATAATTAACAAAAAAATTAAGAGGTCGAAGTTATGTGTATAGGAACTCAATAGTAATAAATTTTGATTGACAAGTAAGATTCCACATTTTAAAGAAAAAATGTTTGTTGAGGTTCATCTCAACTTTTACATAATCTCTAACTTGCAAAAGAATTCAAAAACTAAAATTCACTGAAGAAAAACTACAAAGATAATCCAAGCAATAGCTAAGAATTCACATATAGCTTGCCACGGAATGTAACATGCACTTTATTCCAGCAATGATACTATAAACTTGCATGTGGCACCAGTTATTTCTCAACTTTAGTTTGGGGTGATCTTTGTTGACGAAGTTTCCTTTCATTCGAGAGCAATTTCGCAAACCTGTTAGTAACAAAGATGATAACCAATCAATAAATACTGTAAGTTTACTGTTGGGGTTCCACGCGGAAGGCAGAAGTAATAATCCCATATGGGATGGTAAGTAGCCCAATATAAAAACTTATAGGCACTTGGACACCCTTTCCTTAAAAGCTAACTTTTAAGGATGAATTCTGCTCAAATCCCTAACAAACACAAGATGGGATCATCAATGTTGATATAATTTCACAAAAACAAAATGATGAGAAAGACATGAAATGTGCCTTACTTTTTAAGGGCCTCTGCATTAGTAACACCATTTTTAACAGGTTCAGTGAGACCAGTCTCTAAATTCACCCTGGAAACTTGTTTATTCAGTAATTCTTCGCCGGCCTTAACAAGATTGTTCAAGTTTTCTTGAGTAGCAATATCAACTGAAGAAACAGTCCCAGTTAATGCATCATCCTGAATTTCCATAGGAAGAACATAGTCAGTAATTCATGGAAGTATAAACTACAGATTAGTGATCTTTAATTCCAAGTAAAAAAAAGGTTGCAACTCAAGTTAGACTATCTAAGAAGAAGTGTTCTGTTCAATCACCTGAATTCTTAGGTAATTTTCTTCAGAGTGCAAAGCTTGAAAGACCACACCAAGGTGGAAATCAACCATGTCTCCACTTGCTTGGGAGAAAACATCCACTAATGGAGTTGAACCATCATTAAATAACCATTCTATAGCACCCCACTTGGCTGCCACATTAGCTTTGTATTTTTCTTCTATCTTTGCTGCACCAGTTCCTATGGAGATGACTAAAAATCGATCATAGTCCATGGGCTTAGTAGGGAAGAAATCTGGATTTTTCTTTGAGACTTGCTTAGTGATTTCAGCAATTGCAACCAATGCCTAGAACCATTTGGGTGAAAATCCATAATTAGCTTATGTAAACTTCATTTTTATTGCTATAATTAACTTCATTCACAATGTACAAGAAGATTTAATTTTCAGGAATGAAATTACCGGATTATTAGCAGCTACACCACCATCAGTGAGGTTGAATTCTCTTACATTTCCATCTTTATCTTTGTTCTTGAAGTAATAGGTTGGAAGGTATGTTGGAGCTGCAAATGTGCCAATACATATGTCTGAAAGTTTAGCATTCATTGTGGGATCTTTGCTAACCTGCATAAGAAGAAAGTTAGTCTCTCAAGGTTTATTTAAAATGTGTGTGTGTGTGTGTGAGAGAGAGAGAGAGAGAGACAGAGAGAGAGAGACCTTATAGCTGGAGAACATGGTAGGCTGGAGTTTCTTGATATCAAACGTGGGAATGACAATAGAGGTTAGGGTTTGGTTCAATCTCCTTTCTCCTAGCTTCTTCCTTATAATGCTATGAAGATACTTCCCATCATACTTGGGTCCTGTCATCATTCTGAACAGCTTTGCCATCGAAGCAAACAGGCCTCTGTGATTGAGTAGAAAGAGAAAAGATGAGGAGGATTTAGCTCTTCGGTCATTAGATAAGTTCTATTTAACTCACTTGAGAGGATAAAAATTCGTCAATTTATCCTCTCAAATGTGGTGCATTACCCAATGCACCTTAAAGTGTATCCGATGGTGGGCAGTGCACCTGTTCACCTCTAAAATTCAAGAACATGTTCTTGGCCACCGTCGGATGGACTTTTGCAGTGCACTGCACTTGAGAGGATAAAAGTTCAACTAGGTTTGGAGACACATCAATGGTGTAAACTAAGTAGTATTTTCTATATTATTTGATACCTATCCTGTGGGAAAATCTTAGGGCAGTTTTCAAGGTAGAAGGGCTTGATATCTTTAGCAGCAAACAGAGGACGATTGTTATCATCTGGAGCTGTCAGCATAGCCGTCACAAGACCACCGGTACTGGTCCCTGCAATCACGTCAAAGTAGTCTGCAAGTCTTGCATCCTCACCATCCAATTCCTGCATAAGGAAATAAAGTTGCACCCTCACTGTCACCAATTGATTTTAGTGTAACGATAAACATTTGATCCAAAAGACTAACAAGCTTATGAAATGTGGTTTAGACAAAGAAACCTGAAGCTGCGACTCGAGGAACTCAAGAATGGTTGCTGGAATGATCCCTCTTATTCCTCCTCCATCAATGCTGAGAACAGTAACTACGTCTCCAAAGGTGGGAGGTCGTATCTGAAGAAAGGGTGTTGGTTTTCTCTCCATAAGGAATTGATTCAGAGAAAAGGAAAATGTGAGATTGAATAGAGTAAGAAGAGATTAAGGCTCAAGAGCTCCAAAAAGAACTTATTTATGTGTAGTGAGCAGGGAGGGATTCGATTGAAGGATTTAGGGATGAGAACCAATGTAAAGTATTTATAATATTTTCTTGCTTTGATGATGAGAGTAGAAAGAGGAACCAACCAAGAATGTCTGGTAAGACAAATTTGTTTTTCATTTTTCTCATGGCACGTACAACCAGCTCTAGAGTAGTCCAAGAAGCTCTCCAGTAATTGTAGTAATGATAATTTCCATGGAGATCAAGACTATGTTTTATTGGACACAAGGCTATCCAAGCAAGACTTCAAAGTTTTAAATTTTGGAACGATGGAAACTTGTGTTAAGACTTTCTACAGAGGAAGTTTCCCGTCAAAGTGTCTTTCCTTTTATCTAATTGGAGTTTCGAGAGTAAAAAGGTCTCTTTCTTTTCAAGGATCCGTCATCCATCCATGGTACGGTATCAGTAGATGCAGATGTCGATACTGGTACGGGCTAAGGGTAAAAATGTAAAAAAAAAATATAGGGAAAACCATCCAATCCAGACCAATATGGGCTGATCCATATCAATATTGTATCGGTATCGACTGAGACTAATACTATACCTGATACCGATTCCTATAACGATGCCCCCATTTATATGTGTACCAACTTGGTAGTCCTTTGCGTCCATATATGTCAAATTCTTAATATTTTCAATGATTTGTTTCGCTGTATATGGTTAATTCCATCTGGGTTGAACTTGACCTGTGAGCAAGGATTGGAAAACAACCTTTCTGCAAACCGGGGGTAAGGTGCATACATTATGTTCCTCTCCATACCCTATAGTGGCGGAAGCCGGTCTTGTGCACTGGGTATGTCCTTTTTTTATGACATGTAAGTAAGGGATCTTGATATCTATACTATTCACAAAATTCTAATTTTATTTTCATTAACATCTCCTATGAAGATAATTTCATCATTTTCTTTGTGCTTTCACAGAACAGAGAAAGGCCTTTGATGTTGAAGTGAAATGCAAGAATTCTGAATCAATTGTATGCACATTATAATTAAGGGCTGATGTTCTCTGTGCCTCAGAGCAGTCTATGCCTAGACACATGGGTCTATCATTCAGGGGGCAGGATGGTCATTTCACCCACCCTCATCTTTCTGGGTGCAGCCTGTGCCCCGGTATAGAGAACATTTGGCCTATAATTAATTAGTTAGGTAAGAAAATGATGTTTACCAAACAAAAAAAAGTATGAAGATGATGAAAATCAATTTAAATATGATTTTTGAATTTCATATCATTCTTATGTACCATCCGGGTTTGGTGGTCACCCACTTGCCCCCGGTCAAGATTGAAAACCAATAATCTTATTCTTCAACTCGATCGGTTAGAAAAAGGAAGCTCTTAAAAAGATGTAGGTAGGAATGTAGGATACTGCAGGATCTCTATCCCCTGCAATTCCCTGTACAATACAATTCCTGAGGTTCCCTACCAAGGGGGCGCAATGACCATTCCATTCCTAACCGAACACTCTGCCCGAGTGGGGTCCACCTCCTCTTATTATAAACACTAGGGGAACTGTACCGGTCAGGGAATCAGGAGATATTTTTCCAGATATTGCAAAGGGATCCTATCCCGGAGTCTTTTTGAAACAGTGTAAATTATGAGAAGGATGATTTCCATCCTTATCTTCTCTGCTGATTGCGTGTTAAGATTCTTTGTAGTGATTTCTCCGCTGGTGCATTAAGCTGATCAGATTGATATCTGACTTCTGGTGGTTCATGCATCCTTGTTTCTTTTTTTGGAGGGGGGGAAGAAGTTAATTTAGAAAGTTAGTTGAGATGTTACCAAAAAAGAGGAAAGTTGGTTGAGTTTAATTAAGTTATAAGACCATTAGATATGGATCCAACAACCATGGACGCACGGAATTCAACTCCATGGTCAATAATAGTTTTATTTATTTATTTATTATTATTATTTTTCTTTGGGAGGGAAATAGGTACACCGCCCATGTGCAGTGAGGTAACAGGTGGCACCAATGGAGGCATAGGAATGAGCATCATGCAGGAGGGGTAGCCGGGTAGGCCAAGGAGGAAGAGAGATAAACACAGAGGGCCCTAGCTTATGGTACATTGGCGGTGTGCCCAGTCTTTTCTCCCTTTTTATCTATTTAGAAAGTATGGGGTCTATATGGATTTGATATCTTTTTCAGACCACTAATTGGTGGTAGCATGCAGATTCCTTCCCACGCTAGCAGCATGCCAAACCTTTTTCCAAATATTAAATCCCTTATGACTTATAAGATAAAATAATCCTCTTCCATTCCTTGAAAGTGTACGTGCAGTGCTATAGTTGGTGGAGATGTCAACACTTGACAGCTTGGACATCCAATGGCGTCGAGCTCAAGAAGAAAAACAAAATGGAAGTCAATGAGCTCGGACAATTGGATGTCCGAGCTGACAAATATCGACATCTCCACCCCGCATTGCCGCACTGCACATTTTAGGGAATTGGAGAAGATTAAAATTCGAATTATGAGTGCATTTCTCTTGTAGGGGAATGATAATAATAATTTCTTACACATTAACGGGTGGGCTATAGTCTATCTCCCTAAGAAAGAAGGGGATTTGGTTTTGAGGAAGATGAAAGAAGTGAATCATATTAACCTCTTAAAGCTCATATAGAGAATTGTTGATAAGAAAAAACAACATTTGGGTTAAATGGATTTACTCCAGATATCTCAAGTTATATTCTATTTGGACTGTTTCTTGTGCTTCTGATGCTCCTTGGACCTGAAGGAAGCTCCTAAAGTTTAGACCTATTGCTTTGAAGGTTATAAAAAATTAGATTGATAATGGATCTGATACCCAATTATGGTTGGACAATTAACACTCCTGTGGGGTTCTCCTCTTAGTTTTTGGTGACCGGATTAGATATGTTGCAGGCTCAGATAGGCTTGCTTTGGTGTCCACCATTCTCTCCAATGGTGTATGGAATCCGGGTCCTCCTGCCACTTCCTCGGATCTTGCTCGGGTTTGGGATCACTTGCATCTAATTTCTAGAAGGACCCTTGGCAGTGGTAATTAATGTTGTATATTGGATTCCATCCTCCTCAAAGATTTGTTTATTATCTCTAATTATTTTTGCTTGTGTTGGAATGCTATGGAGGACATTGACCATTTTTTTTTTCTTGTCATTTCTCCAAATGATTATGGAAAGGGGTGCTCCGGAAATAGGATATGGTCCATTCCAAGGACAACGAAACGGGTACCCGAAAATCTGGATTTCGTGTGCGTTCATAACTTCATTTAATGTATAAGAAAACTCTATATATGGTAAAACATTTTGATGGACAAGCAAGATTCTACAATTCAAATGAAAAATGCTTTATTTCAAATAACAAGTTTTTTTTTTTTTTCCTACAAATTAATGAATAAAGAATCGTTGAGATTCTACTCAACTTTTACAAAATCTCTAATTCAGAAAAGAACTAAAAAACTACAACATAACAAGGAACCAATACAATAATAATCCAAGCATGCAAAATAAAGCTAATCCTTCACATCTAGCCACCAAACTTAGTATTTTGTGGTGATGATATCATTAACTTGTATGGCACCAATTATTTCCAAACTTTAGTGTTGGGTGATCTTTGCTCACGAAGCTTCCTTTCATTGGAGAGCAATTTTGCAAACCTGTTCATAACAAAGAAGATAATCAATCAATCAATACTTTAAAGAGATGTGATCAAATGGTGATCAATATTAAGCTTCCATTTTAAAACCAATTGATTCAAAGTTGGGTGGCCTCTTGTGGGCTCTGCTTTCATGGGTGGACCATGGCCCATCATTGACGGAGGCCCAATGTACCATCTCTGATACCATATTAAGTTTCCATCTCAAAACCAATTGGTTTAAAATGGGGTGTCCTCTTGTGGCTCTTATACTCGATGTGGGATTATTAAAAAAAACATGAAAGATGACTTACTTTTTAAGAGTCTCTGCATTGGTAACACCATTTTTAACAGGTTCAGTGTTACCAGACTCTAAATTCACCCTTGAAACTGGTTTATTCAGTAACTCCTCACCAGCCTTCACAAGATTGTTCAAGTTTTCTTGGGTAGAAATATCAACTGAAGATACTGTCCCAGTTAATGTATCATCCTGAATTTCCATCGAATCGAAGAGCAAAATTAGTACTAATTCATAGTTAGTAATAATTCATCTAAGAATAAAGTTATCTGTTTAATTACCTGAATCCTTAGGTAATTATCTTCAGAGTGTAAAGCTTGAAAGACAACACCAAGATGGAGATCAACCATGTCTCCACTTGCTTGAGAGAACACATCCACTAATGGAGTTGAGCCATCATTAAATAACCATCCCATAGAACCCCATTTTGCTGCATCAATAGCATTGTATCTTTGTTCTATCTTTGCTACACCAGTTCCAATGGAGATGACAAGAAATCTGCCATAGTCCATGGGTTTGATAGGGAAGAAATCTGGATTTTTCTTAGTTACCTGCTTGGTGATTTCACCAATTGCACACAAAGCCTATAACCAGTATGGACAAAAATCCATTAGCTTATAATTAACTTCACCATTTACCAAATATGATGTTTGGGGAAAAAAATAAAACTCAAAACAAGAAGGTTTTCAGAGATGAAATTACCGGATTATTAGCAGCTACACCACCATCAGTGAGGTTGAATTCTCTTACATTCCCATCTTTATCTTCATTCTTGAAGTAATAGGTTGGAAGGTATGTTGGAGCTGCAGAGGTTCCAATACATATATCTGAAAGTTTAGCATTCATTGTGGGATCATGGCTAACCTGCATGAGAAGAATATATTTTCTAGGTGAGAAATGAATCTTTTGTTATACCTATAACCTACTGAAACTAACAAGTGAGAGAGAGAGAGAGTGAAAGAAACCTCATAGGTGGAGAAGATGGTAGGCTGGAGGTTCTTGATATCAAAGGTGGGAATGACAACAGAGGTTAGGGTTTGATTCAATCTCCTTTCTCCTAGCTTCTCCCTTATAACGCTATGAAGATACTTCCCATCATACTTGGGTCCTGTCATAGTTTTGAACAGTTTTCCAATGGAAGCAAACATGCCCCTGTGATTGAGTAGAAGAGAAAGAATGAGAAGGATTTAGCTCTTCTAGCCTGTTGTACTTTGGAGACACATCAATGAAGTAAACTAATTAATATTTATTATTTCATTTCATTTGATACCTATCCTGTGGGAAAATTTTAGGGCAGTGATCAAGGTAGAAGGGCTTGATATCTTTGGCAGCAAAGAGAGGACGATTCTTATCATCTGGAGCTGTTAACATAGCTGTCACAAGACCACCCGTACTGGTCCCTGCAATCACATCAAAATAGTCGGCAAGTCTTGCATCCTCACCATCCAATTCCTGGCACATCAAAAAAATAATAATAATAAAATAAGATAATTCTACCATTATGATTTTAGTGTAGCGATAAGTGCTTGATCCAAAATACTAATAAAAACCATATAGGTACTGGGTACATGCATGGATAGAGTAGTTTATTATTGTGAAATGTGGTTAGGACTTAAAAAGACACCTGAAGTTGCGATTCGAGGAACTCAAGAATGGTAGCTGGAATGATCCCTCTTATACCTCCTCCATCAATACTGAGAATGGTAATTAGGTCTCCAAAAGTGGGAGGTTGTATCTGAAGAAGAGATGATGAGTTTCTCTCCATAAGGAATTGATTCAGAGAATATAATATGTGAGAAAGTGGTGTGGATTAATGCTCAAGAGCTAGCTTCTTCAGATATTACAATCTTTATAATTTGTAGTAAGAAGGGATTTGATAGAAGGATGGGTAGGAAGAGAATGGGCATGCAATGGAGTATTTATAATCGATGATCGATCTTTGCTTTGCTTTGCTTTGATGATGAGAGAGAGGATGAAGGAAGGAACCCAACACGAATTTATGGAAAGATTGATTTGGCACGTACAGGTATAGTCGGCGATGAAGAAGTCCAAGAAAGGCCATTTTGGACTTTTGATTTTAGAATAATGGTAGGAATTCTAATTTTCAGGTAGAAGATTCTGTTTAATTGGATAAAAGGCTATCCAAGCAAGACTTTTTGAGTTTTGAACGTTGAACGATGACCACTTCCACTTGGGCTAACACACTTTCCTCTGCGAAGTTGCCAGTCAAAGTATCTTACCTTATTTACTCGGAGTTTGGATTTGGGAGAGTTGACGAGAAGGGCACGAACCAATAAGATACCTCGTTTTTTTTCTCGTACCTAAAGCCTATAGTACCTGTTTGATTCGGTCTTATGGTGATATATCATTTGCCATCCATAGACTTATCCATCGTATTATATATTCTAGTTGTAAGTCGTCTTCTTTCATTATCTATACTCTATAGGCAAACAGATCATTAGCCCTTCCTATAATGTTGTATCTTCCCATATATGTCCATGTACCTTCTCAGTAATCCCTTGGTGAATTCTAAGAATTTTTTTAAGGAAAAAGATCTCTTGGGAGTGTGGCCTACGCCAGCACTTCCATGAGTCTAGCTCTCTCCTCCTCATGTGAAAAGACACCTCTACCCCCTTGTTTTAAGGAGGAGACAGATAGACACATGGGAGTGTTGGCGTAGACCGCACTCCCATACAGAAAATTGCTTCCCTTTTTTTTATTTCATCATATAGCTAATTTTGTTTGCGTTAAAACTTGACATGTGAGTAGGGGATTTTGGTTTCTACTTATTCATATGGGCATCTTTATCCCCTCCAGTTCTCTGCCCGGTCCAGTTCCCAAGTTCCTCGAATAGAAGGGGCTGGAATGACCACCCTACCCCTACCTAAATACTCTGCCCAGGTGGAGTCCACCACCCCCTAGAGGAACTGAGGAACTGGGTCGGGCAGGGAACTAGAGGAGATAATTTTTCTTCATATAGATGTAAATTGATTGAATTTGAATCGAATATAACACAATACGTATCCACATCCGATTAGCTTTCAAATGGATTTAGATAGCTTGTGGAAACTGATTTTTCAAATACATTCCCCTAAGTGGATAGGAATATGAATCAAATACGGATTTTCAACTATCCACTTAAATCTCTATTAAGTTTTGAGTCTGGAGAGAGCGGCGTTTCAGTGTCTGTGCTTAAAAGCGAAAAATTGGAGACAACGAAAATTCGAGAAACAAAGAAGGTGAAAAGTTGAATCCACTACCCCCACTAGGATTGATGTTGAAGTGTCATATAGGAAATTACATTGATGTCATCATGAGTCTTTTCTTTATTTCATTTCTTGTTAAATTAATTTTAATATACTGTGAATTTGATAAGGGTATTTTAGTATCATAAATATTATTCATAAAATTATTATTTAATCATATTTTTATAATCAGACTTAAACAGATCAGATAATATCTGGTTTGAAATTGAAATATCTACATTCCATTATCTTTTGAATGGTTTCAGATAGTTTTGGAAAACCGATTTTTCGAATATGGATTCCCCTTCAACAGCTACAAACATGAGTCGAATACAGATTTTTGACTATCCACACTTATCCATAAAAGTTTAGTCCAATCCAATTTGCCACGTGGTAGAAGTAGACACCTGTAGACGCTGAATTGTGGCACCTTGGAAGTGTGACTCGGCGATGATGATTAAAGCTCGACTGGCTTGCGTGGTGATCAAATGGTAGAAAATTATCAATTTACCCTTACCCCACTTTTTATAACCAAACTGTCCCAAGTAGAGCCCAAATCCCTAGGATAGCCTTGTTTAACCATTTTAAGCCCACATGTGAAATTTCACTCCAATCTGACGCCTTTTTGTCAAAATGACTGTCTTACCCCTGGCCTGATTCTCGGTATCTGGAATGCCTGATTTGGCCCAAAACATTGTGGATGACCTTATTTGGTCATATTAAGCTTTCACGAAAAGTTTCGGCCAAATCGGATAATTTTTATGAAAATGACCGTTTTGCCCCTAGCATGGTTCTTGGTATCCGAGCCACCCGATGTGACCTGAAACAATTTGGATAACTTTATGTAATCATACTGTGCTTACACGTAAAATTTCATGTAATTCCGGTATCATTTGGACTTTGATCGGTGTGAAACACCATTTATGTGTTTTCCTCAAAATCCGTGCCACTTTTATGCAAAATCCGGCCATATCTATCACACGGATGGAAAGTACGTGTTGAGACCTTCGCGGTGATATATGGTGCATCAAAATCGGCCACACGGATTGGGAGATATCAATGCTTGAATGTGGACCCTTAAAATGGAATCTTTTGAAGAAGAAAAAAATGTTGACTGACCCAGGTCAGACCGGATTGACCCAATCAGACCAACCCGAGCCAACCCAGCCTGGCTGAGCCAAGGCCAACCCTTTGGGAGCCACACTAGGCCCACCAACCACCCCCACATGGGTTTGGCCCCATGCCCACCTGCATGTGCCAGCCAAAGTCTTGGCTGCACCGGCCTAGGCACCCCAAAGTCATGCCTGCCAGCCCCAGCTGCCCACCCACCTTATCCCCTGCCATTAAGGCCCCAAGGGTCTTTGAGACATTTCCTCGAATGGATTTTCTCCTATAAATAGTAGGTCATTTGGAGAGGTAAGACACCGATAAAATTCATGAAAAAATTATCATTGTGAACGAACTCATACATGCTAGAGACATCCTCATATCATACTTCCATAGACATATAAAATTCCTCAAATAACCCTTGTTCACCACTCTTACCATTCCAGACAAACACACTTGGAGTGGCTTTCGGTGCCTTCCAGAGATTATTCCGGACATCCAAGGATATGTAAACTGAGCCCAGACACTTCCTCACTTCAAGGGTAGTTTTTATATATTTTTATTTATTTTTTTTGTATTTCTTTTGATTTTCTTTAGTTAAAAGAGGCTGTTTTCAGTTAAAAAATCTTCAAAAATAACACAAGAGTGATGAAATTATGAAATTTTCATGGATGATGTTTACCATTATTCTTGATGTCCATTAATTTTCCAGAGCTCTAAATCATGTTTTATGTGACATTTTTGCCCCTATGAGTATTTTAGAGTTTTATGAAACCTGAAGCTGTGGGTGGGCATTTTGACAAAATCATTCCAACCATGTTAAATATCATGTTTTCATTAGTGGGTGTGGACTTTGGTTTGATCCAATTCGGATCTGTGATGGGGATTTTGTATTTTTCTTTGTTTTCCCTTCTTTTTAGCATTTCAGAAAATATTAAAAATAGTATAAATGCATATAAATTCACAAAAAGAATTATGGGATACATATTTCATCAGGATTGATTTTATGGGATCATTAATCACTGACATGAATGTTTGATCATTTTCATAAGTGTTCCCTACCATGTTAGGGACGTAGATGTCATTTTTCTATTTGTTGTGAAAATCCAAGAAAAACATTAAAAAAATATGTATTTCTAAGCATTAAAATCTGTTTCAAGTTTTTTTATAATGTTTTCATATGCATACATGCCCACCATGAATCATAACCATGTGCAAAAAGTCAGCCTTGCCCTCAGGGGCATTTTGGTAATTTTCCAAATGCAAGCCCATTGTGCCATCCAGTAGTCTTACTCGACATGTTTAGTAATTTCAGGATGTTTAATTACATATCAAATGCCTGAAATAACTTAAAAGTTCTTGTTCTAGCATTTTTACCACTTTGCCCTTAGGGGTATTTTGGTCATTTTGCGACTAAATCATGTTTAAGGTCCTGGAAAGGTTTCTATCACCTTATTTGGATGTTTTAACTTTCATAAGCATGTCTTGAGCATAATTTTTCTTTTTCATGAGTCTTTCATGCATTTTACCTTCTGGGGGCATTTTCGTAATTTTGGTTATTTTGATCCTTAAGCCATTTTGTGTATCAAACTTATCCATGATATTACCATTGCCCTAAGATCTTAATAAATTTGCACAATTGATCATGTTTTTTTTTTATTATCATAGAGTTAGATTTTCAAACTTAGGTAAAATAAATCAACTAGATTAATTAGGGCGCATAATGTACATAATCACCTAACTTAGTGGTAGTAATTAGGATTAAAACATTAATTTTAATTAGTCTAATTAGGTTCATAAATTTCAACAAAGATAATCAAAACATAAAAAGAAAAATAGTTTAATTAGGTGCATAATATGTATAACACAACAGTATACAATAGAGTTTGGTCTAGGAAGACCGGTCATCGGCCGGGCGGTTGCTGGGTGCCTAACACCTTCCCAGCCCGTAACTTGACACTTACCCAAAGATCTAGAGCAGACCATCCATTGAGTCATTGCAGTTAATTTAGCGCCCTTCTCTGAATGAAGGATGGACACCATTTGTGGGTCCTAGACCCTGATCTAGGTGGCGACTCCCTACACCATCAGCTACAATCCCCGCACCGCTCCCACACTTGGGTGCACCACCCCAGAAAGAGGTCGCGGATCGATCTTCGTCCGTTGCACCTACAACACCCAACCATGGGATCGCATGTGTGGATTGTCAGACCAGAAAACCTTCTCCTTTATGTATCTAGATTTAACCTTAAATGAATGGAAAAGTGTTGGGCACACCGCTGGTATTTACCCTCAATAGAAGAAGGAAAAAAAAAAGTGTTTTATACTAAAGGGATTTTCATCTTGACACCCCTCAAGGTGTCAAATAATTTATAACTTTATTTTTGTCATTTTATTAAACACATTTTTCCCAATAAGGGTAAGTATTGTCATTTCACATGTATACTTGAAATTTGTGTTGACAATGACACCTTTTGATAATGACATAATGATATATCATATTCAAATTATTTTTAAAAACCTTTATATACTTCTAACTTGAAAGAACTTTTGAGAATAAGACAAAGGGCAATTAAAAGAAGGTGTCAAGTTATAAATACACTTATATATAGAAGTGTCATTCGGACACCCTCTATATTAAAAGGGTAAAAAAATAAGATTGCAAATTATTTGACACTTTAAGGGATGTCACTAAGAAATCCCTTATATAAAGGTGCACCTTGTTGTAATCAAAGTGGTGAGGTGAGAATTTGTAATTTTATTTTGATTGCGTCTTGTCTAATTCTAAAAAATTTTGTAAACCAAGGTAAAAAAAGATTTTAAAAATGACTTATCATTTGGTCATTCTCAAGAATTGTCATTGTCTTACACTTCTTTAGAATTCTCATGTGAAATGATTGGATTCTATTACCCTCATTGAAAGAAGAAGTGTGTTATATAAAGTAAAAAAAAAAAAACAAGATTACATTTTCTTTTTCACCAATTTTGTTTAAAGCAAGGTTTTCCCCTTATTTAAGTATTCATATTAACTTTAAATTAACTCAGGTATTGTTATTATTATTATTCTTATTAAATAATCATAATTTTTACAATATTATTTGGTAATGTTGTTTTCCTTTTCTATTGTTGGTTAAAGTACATTTTCATCAAGAAAATGGTACAAGTCGAAAAGAGAAAAAAATTATAGATACTAGATAAGCATGGATCATAAATCTGGGATATTTTTGTCTCGAAAAATAGTTTTGTTGCTTCTTATACTTGAGTCAAGGGATAATTTCTACTCCTATAAAATGTATACATGGTGTATCTTATAGAATTTGAGGTCCACCATAGGTTTAAAGAATTTAGACGGATGGTTTTGGTTGATGGACCTGCCACGCGTAATAGACTTGCGAAGTTTTTTCATGTTGATATTTATGCTCTCTCTGTATTCTGCACTTGAATCTCCATGACACATGTTCTTCTCATGTATTTTTTCCAACCATTTTTAGGTGATTGGGTTGATGGGACTGCGTACAGAGTTCCTCCAAGCACCGTTCATATCACAGTTTGTTATCTATCTTTGTTAGAACTATGCATGTTATCTAGTTACAACGTAAGAGGTGTGTCTTTTAGGATACTCAACCTTCAACCTATGATACTATTAACTTTATTAATAAGTGGGCATCCGATCTGTAGCTTATCTCTGCTCCTCTTTTATCTAATTTTCGGATTGCTTGTTATTGATGTCTCATGTTGAATATCAAGCCTTGCTGACTAGAGATCAACCAGTTCTTATATGTGATGGCTCTTTGAAGAGAATACTTGTCGTTAGGGGTGTCAACCGATCGGGCCTAGCCAGGCCTCACGATGCTTAAAGCCTACACTGTGACCGTCCATTTATATAATCGGGTCAGGCCTGGACGAGCTCGGGCTATAATCGGGTAATATAATCAGACCTTAACCGGGCCCTAAATGGTGTAGAACTGGGCTACAACCCTGTTTAAATCCAAACGGATTTTAAAAGGTGCAACCATTTCAGAGTAGTGTGATGTCCGATTTCGTTCCTTTCCAAAATTGGGATTCATGACTCCACCCAAGTAAGGTTCTAATTTTCAAAATCCTGACAAGTGACAACTATTTCAAGTACTTTATTCACCTTTAGACTTGTATGCATTTTTTAATACTTTGAACTATAATTTCTTATTTTCTTTGTACTCTCTTGGGTACTAATGGAGTGGGTGAGAAATCAACTATTGTAATTGTGTAATTGGTGCAATATTTCAGGTAAAGCATCTCCAATCTCGTAAATTCCATATAATTTCCTCTCAATTTTCATACATAGGTAAATATTGACACAACCACACAGAGGGGACCGGGAGAGGGAAGGGGAGGGAAAGTTTACAAGTTAAAGGGTCGGGCTAGGTCGGGCGCTCGACGGGTTAGAACCCCATCCCACATTGGGACTGCCAGTTTATTAAACATGTTGAGCTTAAGCGTGACACGTTTCGTAAGTGGGCCGAACCGATTTGGGCTTTAATTGAGTGGGCTTGATCAGGTCTGTCGGGCTAGCCCTGGAATTGACACTCCTACTTGTCGTAGTGGATGGATTTTAGTACTACTCTATAATTTCAAAATGTTCACTATACTATTTGAGGGCTGGTTTTATAGGGCAGAGATGTTGGCACCGAAGTCCGAAGAGATCTTGCTAGGATTGTAGTAGTCATGGCAAAAGGATTCTGGTTAGGTCAATTTAAAAAAACAAAAAGTTACTGGTTAACACCATGTCAGATCAGCTAAATTAACTTGTTGAGATGATGCATCTACAATTTTATTTTCTTGTTTTATTCCGTTGTCATCAAATTTTTTTTTTTTGCTGAGGGAAGTGATAGAATGATGCAGTGGCATTCCTTTGTTGAGTGTCCCATAACATATGGGACCCTCTCATGGCTTAACCAACTAACTTTGACTGAAAATGGACCAACGGACCAACGGACCAACGGACCAACTAATTATTAATAGGTCTCAATCTGGGCTTTGAGCACCGCTATATAATTGGTTGGTTTTGGCCTCCGTTCTTCAAAAGTGCAAGACAGATTAAAGCCCAATTAAAATTGACCGGATCAACCATTTGACACCAGTACGTGGAAATTCACAACCTCCCTTACCTCTTCCTTGAAGTTAATTAGAAGTAGTTATCGTACCCAAAAAACAAAAAAAAACTCATTGGATTTGGTTAGTGCTAAGCGTTTTCAGCCAATCCTGATGTTCTGATCAATGTTTCAAAAACCGGAATTGAACAGGTTAAATTGGCTGATTCGGATCAGAATTGGCCGTGACTGATTCAAATTCCGAGAGATTTTGGATTGGATCGTTGGGTTTCAGATCTAAGGGTCTGATTCTAGGATTTTTGGTATTGATTCCGAGATTCTAATCATGATCGGACTATCGGTAGGAACCTGATACTTCACAAAACTATCAGCCAATGAGAGGCTGATGTGTGTATCAGGGATGAGGTGAGGTCGTGCAGAACAAGCACGATCTGTCCCTATCCAGAAGATCGAGGTCAAACGCGAATGCGCGACCCCAAAGATCGTGGGCACGGGGCCAGATACGATCGAGTAGCGAGAAGTCGTCAGACCAAGCCGTCCTAAAAGAACAATCAGATCGGGACTATGACCACCCTATACAGAGCGAGGACGACCTGTACACCACACTTCACGAGGAAAGAACACGACTGCCAAACGAGCCCTGATGGCCAGAGATTATTGCTCATACGCTGCCTAATAAGGTGTAAGGGGATAAAAGGGTTAACCTTATCCCTAGAATCACTCCTAAATTATCTCACTCCATGCTCAGGACTCCTTTCCTAATAGGGCATGACTCTACCCTCAAAGCTTCGCTCATCGCCTATAAATAGCTGGGTAAATTCCTTTCGTGATCATCTGAATTCTAGTATTATCATATGTTGCTAAGAGTACTGACGTAAGCATCGAAGTGGCTAAACCGGCTCAGCCCGGCCTCCCTTGCTAATTCTTTACTTGCAGGAATAGCTCGTTCTAGCACCAGTTCTTGACGCAACAGAATCAATTTTTTTTTCTTTTTCTTTTTTCCCTCTCGTCAAGCAAATCTTATGGGCTTATGTGTGGACTTTGTACAGTAGACTGGCCCATTCCAAAATTGAAGCTACCAGACCGAGGTTTCAGTTGAGTAGGCTGGACCTATGTTATAATTTGTGGCTGACAATTGTCTTTTGGAATCGAGATGGTCCGTGGACAAACCCTAGCCCAATCAACTGGGGCACATTTGTATAAATCTCAGCTTAGCTTAATGGAACATGTAACAGGCCATTTTCAGCAGCAAACAAAGTTGGGTCCATGTGATGGAGGAACTGAAAGTATTGGTATTGAATCGATTAGATTAGTCGATCTATCAGTATCGATAGAGGCATATTCGTATCGATTTTGGTATCGATTTTTGGCCAATCCCATAATAGTGGATTTGAACAGACTAAGGGTAAAAATATACAAAAAAAAATCTGATATTTGAAGAAAAAAAGACAAGGGAAAATCTGTCTGATCCATATTGATATGAGCTGATCTGGATCGGTATCTGCTGAGATCTGTACCGATCCCCATGCCAATTACTAAATCCTTGATGCCCACTCCATTAAAAGTACTTTGAAAGAGAGATTTTTTTGGGGATTACAAGTTAACGGTAACTATAGCCTGATTTACTCCTCACAAAACTCCCCCGGGGCGGAGGGTGGAGGGAATGCTGGATCTTCGAAGATCCGAATCCGGAATTTAATACTCACGTTGGTAGACAATCCTTACCGTCTGCAATCCTCAAACTAAGAGCGAACGTCTCGCGAATCCTTCCACTCCAATTCGGCAAACACGACACTTGCCGCCCGCGCAAACGGACAGCCTCTTTTTTTTGCCCGCGAGAAGCGCCCTGCAACGATTCTCCTCTCCTCTCCTCTGCTGCAACTCTAAAAAGTGAAAAATCACATTAATCGTTCTTTCTTCTTCTTTCACAATTAATCCAGGCACCAGTTGCTGATGAGATGAGAGAGCTTCGTCTCCATTTCCATTTCCATTTCTATTTCTTGTTCGTTGGATGATTAGTTATAGTTATATACGATATGCTTCGTCTCTGCATCCGTAGAACCCGTCGCTTCCCAATCCACACCTTCTCCTCTTCTTCCTCGTCTTCTCGCCCACTCGGAAATCCTACCGACTCCCCGAAAAACCTCCAAAATCCTCAACATGTCCCTCCTCCCCCTCCAGTCCTCCTCCACCATTCGTCCACTCTCTCCTCCACGACCACCATCTCCGCATCATCCTCTGCCCTCTCTCGTAAATCCCTCTTCGCCCTCTCTGCCATCATCGCCTCCGCCGTTCTAATATCCACCGACGTAGATCGATTCAAGCGCAAAACCACCGATATCTATGCTGATCTCGAGTACTCCGTCCACCGCTCCAGTGAATCCTTCAAGAAGGTTCTCAACCAAATGAAGAATACCGGTGTTGCCGCCGGTGTTCTTTGGAAGTCCTTGAGTTCCGTCTTGTCGACGGCCAATCAGGAAGTCCGTTCCGGGTTCGAGCTGAGGGTTGCTGCGCTTCTTGCCGATATTGCTGCCGCCAATGATACACGCAGGTCGGCCATCGTTAGTGCTGGTGGTGGCGCAGTTGTGGATTGGCTCCTCGAGACGGTTGCTTCTTCGGGAGATAATAACTCAGGCACCCAAGCTGAGTCTGCGAGGGCGCTTGCGCACTTGATTGCTGACCCAAAGGTGTGCGAGGCGGTGCTTGGAAGGCCACACGCTGTTCCCTATCTTCTCAGGTTTATATTCTCTTTCCAACCTCAGCGCTCCAAGAAGGTGAGTTCTAGTTTTGGGGGATTTCTTGATTGGATTGAATTACGTCTTGGGTTT
The DNA here is from genome assembly GCF_018873765.1 of Telopea speciosissima. Lineage (NCBI taxonomy): Eukaryota > Viridiplantae > Streptophyta > Magnoliopsida > Proteales > Proteaceae > Telopea > Telopea speciosissima. The sequence continues at coordinate 17,923,958 of NC_057919.1, read as the reverse complement.
AATGTGATATTGTTTCAGATAGTAACCTTTTGTTTTCTCCTGGGACCAGCAAATTAGACGAAGTTCATTTGATGTTTCTGATACTTTGAAAGGTAGGAGCATGCTTGTTGCTGCCATCATGGACATTGTCACTTCCAACTGTGATAACTTGGACGGAACTATGTTTCAGCCATCGCTACCTGGGAATGCTGATATGAGGGATATTGCAGCCGCCATTCAAGTTATTGAGGAAGGTGGTATGCACTTTGATGCGTCACATGGGAATGACAATGATAAGGATGGGGGGAAAGGAATTCGGGGTGTTGGAATTAAAGTTCTTGGAGGTACAACTGTGTTGGGACTTTCAAGGACTAATGGGTCTCATTTGAATTACTTGGAATCAGTTGGGTGTATTCCTCGACCACTTATGTTACTTGAAAATCGTGATAATTGTCTTGTGCAAGGGAATTTGGCTCCTAGTCCTACTCCAGGCCTCTGGGATGATCTGCAGGGTCAACATGTTGCCGTGCCTTTTGCAACATGGGCCTTAGCAAATTGGGCGTTGGCATCAGATGTTAATCGATCACATATTCAAGAACTCGATCAAGATGGTTATGCTGTCATGATTGCTTTAATGGCACCTGAAAGAACTGTGAAATGGCATGGGAGTTTGGTGGCTAGACTGCTGTTGGAAGATCTTAATTTACCCCTAACCGATTCTGTTCCCGATTGGAGCTTCATTCTTCTTTCTACTGTTTCTCAGGCAAGTAAAACTGAAGATATTACTTTGGCTCGGATGGCACTCTCAGCTTTTCTTGTTTCAGTCCAGAGAAGTCCTGATGCACAAAGAGTAGTCATGGAGAAGGGTCTTCATCTGATGAGAGAAACAGCTAAAAGAACTCAAAAGCATAAGCATGTACAAGAAGCATTGGCGAAAGCCTTGGAATTGCTTTCTACTGGAGACAAGCATTTATCTATTGAAGAAAGTAAAAAATGGTCTGGTATCCTTCTGCCCTGGGTTTTTGGAAAATTCTCCTCAGACATAACACGGTTTTCAGCTACAAAAATCCTTTCTCGCATTCTTGAAGACTGTGGGCCATACTCAATCCCAATTTCTCAAGGATGGCTGGCTCTGTTGCTCATTGAGGTTCTGGGTTCCAGCAAGACAACATCATTCAAAAAAAGCACACAGCTTAAGGGCGATAAAGTGAAGGTTCCCTTAGGTTTCCGTGTTTTTTAAACATTAACAAACTGATTTTTTCTGCTGACATTTATGGAAAGTCTTTTGATCTTTGCAGACTCAAATTGATCATTCAAATGCTGCTTCTGCTGCACAGATTGCAAGTCAATTAGCTGGTGCTGTTGTTAATCGTGCAGGGAAGCAGTTGAGTACAACCACTGATTCTGTTGATATGTTCCCTCTGGCGGATCTTCTTTCTCTGGAACCATTTGCTGGGCCATTAAAAAATATGAACAAAAATAGTTCGTCTAAGTTTGATGCTGCCGATTCTGCAGTGGCTACATTGAAGGGTATTAAAGCACTGTCTGAGGTTTGCACTGAAGATTCTATTGCCCAAAACAAAATAGCTGATCTTGGAGTATTGTGTTTGCTGAGGCGCTTCCTATTGCGGGATGATTATGAACAACTGGCTGCTATTGAGGCATATGATGCATCAAGAGTCCGTGAGATGCAGGACCGAACTGCACAGGACCGAACTGTAAATGTCTCTTCTGAAGCAAATGCTTTAGGTGCTAATAATTCTTCAAGTGTTCGAGTTCCTCCTACAGCACATATTCGAAGGCATGCTGCTCAGCTGCTCACTGTTCTTTCTGTGCTCCCAAAGGTCCAGAAGGCTGTTGTGGCAGATGAAACTTGGTGCAAATGGCTTGAAGATTGTGCCAATGGGAAGATCCCTGGTTGTAATGATCTTAAAATTCGAAGTTATGCTAGGGCAACACTGTTGAATATTTTTTGCTCTCAGAAAATTGATGGAAATCCTGTAGATGGTAGTGTTCCTGACATAGGTTCTGGGATCCAAAGATATATGTGTCCCTCCTATGAAGACAAGATCTTTTTAATCAATCCTGAACTGCCACATTGGAAATCTCCTGAAAAAACTGCTTCAGGTGTAGCTCAGTCAGAATTTCCATCTTCCAATAAACCATTTTGTAATCTATCTGCATATCATGAAGAATCTGTTAACAGTGATGGTGGGTCTCTAACCAGAGATTCAAATGATAGGGGTATTTCTCCTGCTACTGGGCCTGGCAAACTTTCTCAGTCAGAGGTTCCTTTACTGGATGTTGTTTTTGTTCATGGTCTGCGTGGCGGCCCTTTCAAAACTTGGCGCATGGCAGAGGACAAGTCCTCGACTACTAAATCTGGCCTGGTAGAGACTATTGATCTGGAGGCTGGAAAAGAGGGAACATTTTGGCCAGGAGAATGGCTTTCAGCTGATTTTCCTCAGGCTCGCTTATTTAGTGTTAAATACAAGGTTTGTGATGTATTGTGGTGCATTAATAGTCTGATATTGCATCTTTCGTTAATGTGATGTTCCTAATATTTTATTAAGACCTACTAATAGTATCTTCTTCCGTAATTTTATTGTGAAGACTGCTATCCTTCATGCTTGTCTTCATATTGTGAAGACTGCTATCCTTCATGCCTGTCTTCATAGCAGCTCTAGTAATTTTAATATTCTAAGGTCGCCTCCAGGTTGGGACCCTCTGATGAACATATACCATCTAATTGAATGATTCATGCAGACAAATCTGACTCAGTGGTCTGGAGCTAGCCTGCCTCTTCAGGTTTGCCCTTTTTCATTTATTGAGATGAATTATCTTAAATATTCTTTATTTTGAAAGGATTTTTCTATTTCATCAATTTTCGTTTAAGAATTTGCTTTTGTAGAAGACAGAACTTATCAGACTTTATTCCATGTTTTGATTGGATACGAATAAACTTTTTGTTTATTTTGAACCCTTTTCTGTTGATGCCAGAAGAATAGAAAACATCATCATAGAAGTTCTTCTTCTGAGGATTTATACAACAGAGAGTACACAGCTAGGGAGTAGCAAAAATAAAAGGTTACAGTTAGGAGTTCAGTGGTGTAAGGTTACACAATTCTATGATTTCCTATCTGTGTAAATGTACCACTCTCGCATAGATTATCAATTTAACTTGCACAACTGCATTTAAATGGGCATGCTATTTCATAAATGCTTAATTCTAGTCAGCCTATAATGTCTGTGATCTGTAATACCATATACTGGACCTAAGAAGGTTGATATGTGTTTAATATAAAAATCAATAGTAGTGTCTTGAGCATTACTTGAACAATCTTATTAATCAGTTTTGAGGTCATCTTCTTGATGCACTTCTGGCTACCATTTTCTGTAGGCTCCTAGTTGATTCTGTCCTTTAAATGTGTGCATCTAGGCTTTTGTGTCAAGTCATATGTATCGAGATTGGCCATGTCGATACGATACAGAACCAATACATAAAAATATGTGCAGAACTTATGTAACGATAAAGTTTGATATACAAACTGCCAAAACCCAAAAATCATAGTTTTTTTATAGAAAACTTTTTCCTACTCTGATATTTTGGCTAAAATCTAAGCGGACCCCATTTATACTAAAAAATATCCTAGGAAGAAGGATTAAATGAGCAGAAATATGCACTTGCCAATGAAGATTGTAATCGCGTAGATTTCTCTTTTTCAAACCTTCTTGCTTAATTGCTTCTTATTACTAATTAGTAGGTTTGACATTGCATTTGCCAATAAAGATTTGAATTACATAGATGCCGTGAAGGCAGAGATAACCTGGCATTGGTTGGATATCATTATTTATTGATTATTTATGGTCTTCAAGGTTTAAAATACACCACTCATGCATATAAAAGTGTAACTTAAACATATTAATGCAATACTGATTTAAGAAGTTAAAACAGTATAAAACAGAATTGAAAACAGAGTTGCCAAATTCCAGATTAGGGAGAAAACCAATAGATTCAAATTAGATGGTCTGATCAGGCTGGAAGCCTGGTAGAGTTCCTCTCTAGAGGGTTAGTAACTTCTCTGAAAAGTTTAGCTTGATCCAATGGTCGGATATGAATTTATGGGAGATTCCTAGTGACACTAGGAGAGGGGTAAATCTGTCAAATTAGAACTCGAACAGATTACAGATTCATATAACCCAGCAGAACCTCAGTATGTAATGTTGTTTTCATATCAAACAGAATAGAAATAAGCTATATCGAATTCAAGCTTCAAACCTTTGAAGCAATCCTACTTGATATAGGATTCTATGAAATAACCAACCGATTAGAAAACTGAAAACATGATCTGAATGGGAATATTATTGACAGAACAGTTCTGAAATCATTACTGAGACCAACAGCCCAAATCACCTTCAAATTGGCAATCCTAGTGTGAGTAGTACTGATGAATAGCATGAACGAAGTCTGGACAGAATATCAGAAAACAGAACAGCAAAACAGTACCTTAAGGTAGAATAGTGCAAGAACAATGGCACCCAGGCTTCCCACCACAAGGTGCTGACTGGACTCACACACCTTGATTCACACAAGGGAAGAGCATACCATTACCACGATAGGCAGCAAAGACAAAGCTTCTCATTAGTCATTAATCAAAATCCGTGTACAAAGTTGGACCCCCTTACAAACTTATATAGAAGACTCAAAAATAGACTCAAACACTAAAAATGAAAGACCTAACCAAATCCTGAACTAATTAGGTAATGTAAAACTGACTAGGAAACTGACTCAAAACAGGACTGGACTTACGGAATCCTAATATAGCCTAACTAAAACACTTAATAACGAATAAAATAAAGAAACCTAATTAATCCCGTATGCCTAGCCTCTACCCAAATTATAGGCCCATTAAAGTGGTCCATTACAATGAAAATACATTTGGATCAAAGGCCCCACACATGCATAGCCCAACCCAAAGGTTATTTCCACTAAAATAAGCCCACATCTATGATTTATCTGTATGTGATGCATATCCATCTGTAGCCCAAAGTAGTATTATGGTAGTTCATGGATGTTTGGAATGTAGTCTTCGTGGCGTGGAGCTTTCTCTTCAAAGAACTTTGGTGGCATAATGAATTCTATGTGCTCAACCTCTGAATCAATATCAATTGTGAATGTCTTAGCTGTAGTCCCAAACTTTGGTAGCCTTCTCATCGAAGACTTGTGCACACGCTCTTACCTCTTCAAGAACAACATCATGAATGTTGACGATTTCTTGTAGAGTGTTCTCGGCCACTAGCTCATCTTCCACTACTACTTCAACCTCATCTTCATTGTTGTTTGCTTTGAGCTCTATGAGGTAGAACTCCACATTAGAATTCTCTACCTGTAGGTCTTCTATCTTGGAATCGACAAGCACTGCTTCTTTGTTACTACAGGCTACTGTGATCTTTTCAGGTTTATCTTCGACCTTAAGTTCCTTTTCTCTGAGTGGTGGTATATTCTCTTCTTTTGGAGGTGCAAAGTTGAGATCAATATTTAAATTAAAGGCTGATTCTGGTACTGCCAATTTATGCTGAATTAGAGCTATTTTGTTGCCTCATCTCTCCAAGAAGTTGATTAAGAATAGTTTCGATGTAGGTTACCTTAAAGGGACTTAATTCAGGAGGCTGTTCTGGAGTTCTTGAGCTGTTTTCTGCCATGCTCTGATACCACTTAATGCAATACTGATTTAAGAAGTTAAAACAGTACTAAAACAGAATCGAAAACAGAGATGTCAAATTCCAGATTACGGAGAAAACCAATAGATTTAAATCAGATGGTCGGATCAGGCTGAAAGCCTGGTCGAGTTACTCTCTAAAGGGTTAGTAACTTTGCTGAAAAGTTCAGCTTGATCCAATGGTCGGATCTGAATTTATGGGAGATTCCTATTGACACTAGGGATGGGTAAATCTGTCAAATTAGAACTTAGATCAAAGAACAAATTACAGATTCATATAACCAAGTAGAACATCAGTATGTAATGTTAATTTCAGATCAAACAGAATAGAATTAAGCTTTATCGAATGCACGCTTCAAACCTTAAAGCAATCCTACTTGATATAGGATTCTATGAAATAACCAACTGCTTTGAAAACTGAAAATAAGATCTGAAAGGGAATATTATTGACAAAACAGTTTCGAACTCAGAACTGAGATCAACAGCCTAAATCACCTTCAAATTGGCAATCCTAGTGAGAGTATGATTGTTGAATAACAAGAATGAAATCTGGACAAAATATCAGAAAATAGAATTGCAAAACAGTACCTTAAGGTGACGTACATAACCAAAAGGGGCTTGTTTGCTTAGGGAATAAGCCTAGGGTTGGGTTGTATACATGTTGGGCCTTTGGTTCATGGGGTTTTCAATATAATAGGCCACTTTAATGGGCCTAAACTATGGGTATTAAGGCTGCATACAGGATTTCTTTTATTAGGACTCAGTTTCTTATACTTAGTTTATTTGTTAAGTTGTTTTGGGTTAGTTCAATTGATTCAGTTCTATCTAGTTCAATTTAAGTTCCAAGTAATTGTTATTAAGTGTTTTAGTTGGGCTGGATTAGAACTCTATAAGTCCAGTCCTGTTTTGAGTCTGTTTCCTTTATTATTTCACTTTTTTAGCCAATTTAGGTAACCTTATTAGTTAAGGATTGGTTTAGGCCTGTTCTTTTTAGTGTAAAAGTCTGTTTTTTAGTCTTCTATATAACTTTGTAAGGGAGGCCAGCATTGTACACGAATTTAGAAAAGAAATTGCAGTTTTTGCTTGCCTCTTCATGTTTGAAGATCTCTTGTGTTTGATCAAGGATACCCTAAGCTCAGGTGTTATTTTTTATTCTTATTATTCCCTCATCTTCTTCGTCCATTAACAAGTATTCTTCTATTTTTCCTGCAACTAGAACCTTTGCTTCTAGAAGATCATATGCTACATGTTTTTGAGATGAGCAATTCAGCCGTTGGATTGTCTTAAGATTTTAACCGCATGTTCATGAACCCTAAGTTTGACCTATTTCTGACTGTTGGATCTTGAGATATTTCTGTTTTCCTATTCTGCCCCTACCCCCATTATAGCTACTGTTTCAACCTTCCTACCTTAATCGATTCTAATGTTTAAGCTACTGTTTATGTCTAACATTATTGGATCGATTGTCCATTACAAACCCTAGTTCCTGAATTTTGTTTTTACTGTTTTACTCCTACTACTTCACTAGGAATCTAGGATTACCTTATTAGTTGCTGATTTAACCACCCGATTGGGTTCAAATTTTCAGCAACTATTTCCCATCCTTATACTGAACTCAATTGGAGTTACCATTCAACCATCTGATTTTGTGTTATGGATAATCTTCCCAAATCAGGAATTATTTCTCTGTGAAAGGATCTTGTTTGGCTACTATTTTGATCATTCAAATTCAGTACTACATCATAAGGTAGAATAGAGCAAGAGCAATGGCACCCTGGCTTACTGCCGCAAGGTGTTGGCTGGATTTACATACCTTGATTCACACAAGGGAAGAGCATACCACGACAGAAAGCAAAGACAAAGCTTCTGATTAATCAAAATTCGTGTACAATGCTGGACCCTCTTACAAACTTATATCGAAGACTCAAAAACAGCCTCGAACATTAAAAAGGAAAGGCCTAACCCGATCCTTAACTAATTAGGTAACATAAACTAACTAGGAAACTTACTCAAAACCGGACTGGACTTATAGAATCCTAATCCAGCCTAACTAAAACACTTAATAAAAATTAAAATATACTTACTTAACTAATCGTGTATTTCTAGCCTCTACCCATATTATTGACCTATTAAAGTTGTCCATTACAATGAACATACATTGGATCAAAGGCCCAACACATACATAACCCAACCCAAAGCTTGTTTCCACTAAAATAAGCTCACATTTGTGATTTTTCTGCATTACGTATTTAACGTTTCTCCGATACGTCTCCAAAACATTTCTTTAAACCAGCTTACCGATACACTGCCCAATACCGATACTTGACACCTTGTTTGGGGCTACCAATTATCCTTAACAATTTATCACTATGATTATTACAGGATTCCTTATGGGGTTTGAATTTGTATATTCATCACTTCAGGGAAACTTTGTTGCTTGCAGTTTTCTGCATGTTTTCTTGTAGTTGCTTCATTTTATTTATTTTCCTTAACTGCATAGTTATATGCAAATCCTTCCCTAACTTTTTATCATTATGGAGTTTCATAAATATAACGGTTTTGAACTTGTGGTATTTATTACTATTAAGGACTTTTTATGCATGCAGATTTCTGCATGTTTTATCTAGTTGCTTCATTTTATTTTTTCTTTCTGTTAATTTCAGTCTAGCCTCTTTGACTGTTTGATATGTACAGGAAGTTAGTTCGCTGCTGCTGAAGAGACTTACTGCAGCAGGCATTGGGAGTCGTCCTGTTGTGTTTGTGACTCACAGGTTTGTGCTTATTTCAGCTTTGGTTAGACAGTGATATTGGACTGTTAATCATTTGCAATTACTATGATGCTTAAACTGAGTGGTCATTCATAACTATGTTGATTTACTCTTTGCTCCTATGGGAGTCTTAAATGATGGGTCTCTAATTGCAGAAACAGTCAATTCAAATACAACATGTTAATGGAAAGTGACCAATTACATGCTGCTTGTTTTTCTTTGGATCTTTGCTCAGCTGGGTTTCATTTGTTGGAATCCATTTGTGGAAGATGAGGTTTTAGGTTCAATTTTTCTGATGTGAATTCTTTAATATAAAGGTTGAAGGCTCCACCATTTTTCTCTCCGCTTCTCCTAGTCCTCCCCCACCCCCCTCCAAAAAACGATACCACTTTTCCTTTTCGTTTTTTTTTTTTTTTTGGGGGGGGGGGGTGGTTGGGGAGTTGCTTAAATAAGTTTCTGATCCTAGCGTCATTAAATAGGACATGTATGAGCATGAATCCATCTAAAATATGGTCTAATAGCTCTGGAAGGGTTATAACTCAACAGTCAATGTTATCCTCATTTTCTGAATTCAGAATTGTGGGGGGCCATGAGCAACCTAAGGGTATTGGAATCACCGGTATCAAACTAGCTATTCTGCGTTACCGCTTAGCCTAAAATCTCGAACTGTTAGGTAAGGGCAACGTAAATGTATACATCAACACCCCTCCCCCCAACACACACACACACACACATGCAGGCCTGTACACACTGAAACACTTCACGTGGAACCAAGGGGGATGAAGTGTTGTGGAACCCCATTGCACTTCCCAGGAGTCGAACAGTTGACTTCCCTCCTTTGATACCATGTGGGTTACCGCTTAGCCTAAAAGCTTGAACTGTTAGGTAAGGGCAACGTAAATGTATACATCAACAGCTACTACATTTGTCAATGATCACCATATTAATATTATTTTTGTTATTTTACATTTTTGCTGTTACTATGCTTTTTCCATAGTATGGGTGTATTATTATGTTAGCATAATTGATAATGAAAAATGTTGAAACGGTAAATAGCAAGAGGGAAAAACCGGAAGTGTTTACATGGAGTAAAAGGTGAGAAAGTTGCTTGCAAGTGAAGATTACAAGAAACTAGCTCATGTTTAGGAAATAATTTGGAACCGTTACTTGAGGATCCACAGGTTAAAATCTGGTGGCCAAAATAGTCTCTCTCTCTCTTTTTTTTTTTTTTTTTTAAATTAGAAGGAGAATGCTACTAGTTGATTTAATTTGATTCCCAAAATCCCATGCTTGTAAAAGCATAGTTCGAAAACTCGCCGAAATTTCAGTGAAAAAGTTCCTATATTTCGGTAGTTTCAAAGGCACCGAAACAAAGCTCTGTGGGAAATATGAGACTGGCAGTGTTTCGACCGAAATATCCGCAATTTCTGTCTAAAAAATGCATTGTTTCGTTGAAATTTCAGTCATTTCATTTCGGTATTTTGGCCATTTGACTCATTTCGGTCGTTTACCCCCTGAAATGGCCAAGCGAACTCATGGGAAAAAATACACTGTTTTGGCGAAATTTCACTCATCTCAGTCAGACCGAAACACTGAAACGAAACGAGTTTTCGAACTATGTGTAAAAGTTGGTATTGCTGTTGAAGCGAGAGTGATGCAGGAGATTAGCTGTTCTCCCAAAAACTATTTTTGGAGTCAAGTACCCCATTTTACTGTTCTCCTGGGTAAAGGTTGTTTCAAATGGCTTCTTTGAGGAATGAGAAGTGGTGAAATCCTTTAAGGGTCTCAGGGAAACAAAGTTCTCAGGTTGAATGGGCTCGACATGGTCATTCAGTCAAATGTTTTGCATCATTTAAGTGTTCTTCCTTTCCAATTGATTATTCATTATGGTGGCTGAAGTTCCTAATGGATTTATGCAAGATCCAAGAGGCTATGGAAGAAAGAATGATTGACAGTTTTTTGCAAAGCTAGGATGTATTTTATTTATGAAAATTATCTGTAGTGATCATTACCTTATTGTATAGGGTTGACTGCACTCTCAAGATTGGTCCCTTCTGTTATTTTGTGGAGACTTCGGAAGGAAAGAATCCATGATTGTTCAATGACCAATCCTAGCACTGTGTAGTGGTGATACTCAGGGTCCAGTATCATCCTGAGTTTGTCAGTTCTGTTTAGTTCCATTTCTTTAAGTATAATGTCATCAGTTTATTCACGAGCCCCTCAGAAAGGGCATATATATCAAAGGGCCTGTTTTTTAATTCTATAGAGAAATGCCAAACTTTAGCTGATTTATTTTGGGACCACGCTGCTGCAAGGGCCATCACCCCAAACAGTGCAAAAACCATTTAAATGAATTAGACTGTTGCGGGATCTAGACTAAATGATAATGTTTTATGCTTCTGCTACTCAATTATTGTTTGGATGCAACAGTGACGGTTAAGTTGCGTGCTATTGCAACTTGTTGGTTGCGGGTTCAAAACTTGGTAACAGCCTCTCCTGCGTAGCTGGGGGTTAAGGCTACGTACATTTTCCCCTCCCAGACCCTGCGGTAGCAGTAACCTCATGCACTGGGACGCTCTTTTTTATGCAACAGTGATCCATTCTAGGTGGTGCCCAGATGCACTACTTCCCTTACTGATAATTTCTAAAATTCAACTGGTCACTCCTCCATTCACCTTTTAACCCTCAAATAATCATGATGGGAATTGAACATTTGACTATTAGACCTCAGTTCACTACCTCCGAATAGATCTTTTGTGAGAAACATAGTTGTCACGGCGTCTAGGCGAACCAAGGCGTTGGAGGGGGGCCTGGATGTAAGGCGACACCAACAAGGGGACCAAGGCAACCAAAACGCCCACCTAGGCAATCAGGGTGACACTAGTTGTCAAGGAGACTGGATGCCAAGGTGGTCACCTAGGCAACACCTTGACCACTATGGTGAGAAACTTAGATTTGATGCTTCTCTTGCCACTATTCTCTTTTTTACAGTTGCTTTCAATTTCTACTTGTATGCACAAGCATTACTTTTATAGATCAATATAGATAGAGCTAGTAAATGCAATTGATGCACACACTGATGATCACTGAGAACTGCTCTAGAGCTAGTAAATGCCATTGATGAACACACTGATGATCACTTAGAACCACTATAGGGGAGATGACTGGTAGAATTTGTGTTATTATGTTATTATGCATTGCCTCTCATAAAATCTTGTATGAAAGCATGTCATGTAAATATGTCCTCTTCCCTCTCAATAGTATTATCAAGTTAAGTATAATGGGTTTCGGATTTATTTTTACAGTAACCTTTGTATTCCGAGTACTTATCATACCAATACTTACCAATGTGTTCTCATTTGCAGCATGGGAGGTCTGGTGGTTAAGCAGATGCTGTACCAAGCAAGGGAAGATAACTTGAATAAGTTTATAAACAACACCATTGGAGTTGTATGCTTCCTTCATGAACTATGCCATTTACTTTTCAAGGCAGAGCTTTACAAATTTTTGTTCAGAGTAATTCATGAAAATTGTTCCTGCTTTTGCTTCAGGTTTTTTATAGCTGTCCACATTTTGGCAGCAAGCTTGCAGACATGCCTTGGAGGATGGGCCTTGTACTTCGTCCTGCTCCTACTGTTAGTCTTTCTTCATAATAGCCTGAACATATGTTTTGTTCAAAATAAATCATTGCTAGCCATGATTTTCCATGAAAACAGTGCTGCTAACTTGTTGATAGTTCTTGTATCATGCTTTGATATCATAATTATTACTTATCCATCTTTGCAGATAGGGGAGCTACGGAGTGGATCTCCAAGACTGGTAGAGTTTAATGACTTCATTCGTCACCTTCATAATAAAGGATTGCTAGAAGTTCTCAGTTTCAGTGAGGTATGAATGATTGTGCTTTAGATATATCCCTAGCATTTCAAAATCATTTTTACAGCACATCAAGCAGGCTAATTAGAGCCATTTCACAGACCAAGGTGACTCCAATTGTTGAAGGTTATGGAGGATGGGCATTCCGAATGGAAATTGTACCTATTGAATCTGCATATCCTGGGTTTGGTGAACTTGTTGTAAGTTTCTTTCTCCCCCCTCCCCCCCTTTGTTTCTCTGTTCGAGCATTTTTGTTGTCAGTTTGATAGCATTAGTGATTGGTTACGATGATGAGATATTTAGAAACATGTTCCTGGCACAGACAGTGCTGAAGACCAATCTGGCTTGGTGGCCACATTCCTCCATGTTGAGGAGATGATTTGGTCATTCAACCATTGGATAGATGGAGAGTTCCCTGGATAGGCCACATGTCAAATTTAATAGCAATCTCAACTATATGGACCACCATGTACGGTGCCCACTCATTTCTTTATTTTTCAACAGCCCATGTTCTTCAAGCATAATTGACTTTTCAAACAGTATTCAGAAATTCTGACATATTATGTAGTCAGACTGGACTGAAAATTAATGCATGACTACGAGATGATGACATGTACAACTTATCCTGTAAATTTGAGCACTAACCAAACTGCATGTGATGACTGCTTGTTAATTTTGGGAGAATGACTCGTATAGAATTGATTAAAAAGGTTATTTTTTAGGTGGGAGTTTGACAAATGACTGGCCCTCTCTCTACAGCCCATAAAATAAGGGAAAATTCCCTATGAAATGGCCATGCCTTCTTTCTTCCTCGTTGCCTCTGCCCGACAACAATATGACAGTTTTCTTTGGTGGGAAATTATGGGAAGAACATAATGCAATGGATTCCTAATGGTTTTGAAAGATGGAACAAATGAGCAGAGCTGGTGATTTGGGTTCCTTTTTCTATGTTTTTATGAGTGGGTAAGATTTTAGGGTTTAGAATTGAGATCCCTGAATCCTCTGATCAAGCTGCTACACTTGTGGCCATTTTGATTTATAAATTTGCAAATGTTTTGTAACTTGGGGTTTGCACTTCGCAAGGTATTTATTTCCTCTGACATAGCTGTGACCATGGAGAAATGCAATAGGGACACGGCTGATTCTGTTATGGAGAAGGCCAAGAAGCAAGAGAGTAATTTCATCGTTATTTTGGAGAGTGAAAGAATGGGTGAATCATTAGGTTTTTCATCATCTAGATCTGAGTGATTCTTTTTACTAGAAGGATGTTATAGCTGTATGGGGGGAGGGTTCAGCACCACTGTCCCTATGTGTCACATGGCAGGTCAGGTGGGACCTAAATGCTCCACCCTTCCATACTTATGTGCAAGTTTTGAGTCCAGTATGATCTTGCAAGTGTCAAATAATGTTAAAAAAAAAGTGAAAATAAATCTTCAAACAATTCTGGGCCATTGAAAAATAAGAGGAAATGTGCAATGCAGGGTGGGCCAAAAGATTGAATTAGGGGCTTAGGGCCCCAAATTTTATACCTAACTAATGTGTAGTGTCAAATTAGGCAAATAATTATTATTTGGGGGGGTGTTATTGAGCAATTTTGGGCCCTTGATGGCACAAAGGAAAATGTGCAATATGAGACGATATGATTGAAGGTAGAATACAAAGTTGTAGGAACAAACTATCACATTATCAGTTGTGCTTTTCATTTGAAAGTAGCTGGGGATGGTGCCTGGAGTTATAGGCTCCAATTTGTCTACAAGTGGGCTTCTTTACCTCATAGTCTAAAATATTGATCATTTTAACTTGGATGCCAGGTGTGTTGTACCAGCTTATATTTTTGTTTTGTTTTGTTTTGATTTTGGAGCAGGTATTAGACTCAAGTGATCATATAAATTCCTGCAAGCCAGTTAGCCGTACAGATCCTTCCTACACACAGACATTACATTTCATGGAGAAGCTAAAAGCCCATTGTAGATGAAGAGACATGGTTTTGTATATGTGGCACTTGGACATTGTGCATATAGCAGTGTAACCATCTACATTTGTGGAGTTCTGTAAACATGAATTCGGCTATTAGATCTTCATGCACCACATATCAAAGGGTTGGTTGGAGAAGGTAGGTAGACGTAGAGATACATGTATGTTGCAGGAGTAAGATGACAGATACATGAAGAGCCGAAACATGGTAGAGATGAAGCCCCACTTGTGTAAAGGTCATTCAGCCATAGTCATTTTTGCTGGGAAAATGGTGAGAAATGTACTTCATTATTGGATGTTACAGTATATATTTATTAATTTTTGGGGAGGGTGTAGTTTGTACCTCATTTCTAGTGATGGTTCAGATACGTACTGAAAAGGTTGAAGATGTAATGTACTTGCATTAAAATTGGTTTTATGAATAAAAGAAATGAATATTTATGAGATGATGCTATTTTGCTTGATAAATTGTAAGTGGTTTGCTTCATAAGTTGATAGACGATATCTGGTGGAAATTCATTGTGAGTAACATATTATTTGCACCACGGCTTTGCTTTCATGGTTTTTAGGAGAAAATTACTGTACTGCCTATTTGGTAACCCACTTAACTGCAGCTCAATGCTTAATCTATTTTTGTCACAACACCACAGGCATCAAATCTTCTGTAGAAGTTCTAGTGTTGAAACTCTGAGCAAGGAGTTTGCACCCTTCAACCCTTCTAAAGACATTTTATGATAATTTGCTGAGTCTTCAGTCCTTTTTCTGTCTGTAAACTGTTGTAAAGTTTAATAAGATCAGTTGCATAACAGAATCTGTTAAAAAATTAGATCTTAGAAAAATTGATGTTAAATATTTTGCTTTTCATTTTGGATTCTCTGTTGCATAGACTCGCACCCATCTTCCATCCTGCTTCAACAAGAATGGTTTGCAGTGATGACCTTAGTGACAAGTGATCCAAATCCAGAAACAGGGAGAAAGTTGCCTCCTTTGTCCATGTCCCAACCCTTCATCCTTCCTGTCTTCCCTCCTCCCACAATAGAAATGACTTAACAGAAACAATCTCAGGTTATTTCCTGGCAGCTAGATCGACAAACTCTCATGATTCAAGCATCCCAAATTATTGCAGGCATTTACTTTTGCCTTTACTTTTACTTATGGTTGATGCCGTACCTCATGTATTGTGTTCTCCTACATAGACAATGAACCAGTTTCTTTTTCTTAACAACTGTAGTTCTGTCTCCCACATCGGTTCCTGAACTTTGATGAGGGGTCATGGCTCACCAGTTCGATGGCTTTGATTGGTAACTGCCCTTCTTATGTTTGCCCCTTAATTAAGCCTAACTTTACAATGTGATGCTATGATGATGACTTGCAGCTCCCTTGTTAATTTACATTAATTAGAAAGAGAAGAAAAAGGACATTAAAGATTACAATGCATGCCATGACTGACCCTAATGGTCATTCAATTACGAACTCCATCAAAAATTACTTATAGGCCACAAAGGAGCAGAGAAAACCATTGTAGCCCAACAGGAAGGACAAACGCTGTCTTTACAAAAGCTGTGGCTTCGTTTGGTTCCAAGGGAAGGGAAGTGAAATTAAATTTGTGAAACTAAAATGGAAACTTTTGTAAGCATTCCAAAATCTGGTTATGAAAAAGCTGAACACGTTGCCCTCTCACAATCTCTCCCCTCCCCTTCCCCCATGACACTCTCTCCTGGTTCTCCCCTGGCTCTCGCATTTGACTGGTTGCATCGAAAACTGTTGAGATGTGTTACCCGATATTATAAGGGTATTTTGGATTTTTTATTTATGCTTTATTTACGTACTTTTGAACAAGGGTAGGATTGTAATTTGGGCTGTGACACTGTTCACGTGAACAGTATCGTGAACAGTGTTTTCCTTTGTAATCTCTTTTATTATTATTATTATAAATAGAGAGCTTGACTGATCTCATTGATCATTCAAGCCATTCACGAAATTCCTATTTTGTTAACATGGTATCAGTGCAATGTTGTGGCAAGATCTAGTGCTAAAGCTGAATTCCGTGCTATGGCCCATGGCATATGTGAGGTACTGTGGCTTCAGAGTTTACTCCTTGATATTCGTGGTTTTGTTCATCTTCCAATGATGTTGTACTGTGACAACAAAGCAGCAATTAGCATTGCCCACAATCCAGTGCAGCATGACTGTACCAAACATGTGGAGATTGACAGATACTTCATCAAGGAGAAGTTAGAGAGTGGGCAGATTTGTATTCCTTTTGTGAAGTCTGGAGATCAACTGGCTGATGTCTTCACCAAAGGGTCGAGTGGGAAGTTGTTTTATCCTAGTCTAGTCAAGTTGGGCATGTGTGATATCTATGCCCCAACTTGAGGGGGAGTGTTGAGATGTGTTACTCGATATTATAAGGGTATTTTGGGTTTTTTATTTATGCTTTATTTATGTACTTTTGAACAAGGGTAGGATTGTAATTTGGGTTGTGACACTGTTCACGTGAACAATGTCATAAACAGTGTCGTGAATAGTATCATGAACAGTGTTTCCCTTTGTAATATCTTTTATTATTATTATTATAAATAGAGAGCTTGACTGATCTCATTGATCATTCAATCCATTTACGAAATTCCTGTTTTGTTAACAAAAACTGATTTAGGCATCGGATGATTACACCTGGGTCAGCTCTGGTTCACCTCTTGTGTCCTCTTTCTTTTGTGCAGATTGGTGTATCTGATGGCTTACGCTACCTTTTAAGTTTTTGCCCGCATCAATTTGGCACCTATGAAAATAAGACATGAGAATTTCTACCAGGAACTATAGCAGATTGAGTAAATTCAAGAATTGGGAGGGTGATCTCTGAGCTTGCGGGATGGGAAGCTAGCCAATGGGGAGAACGAGAGATGGTTCGCCAATAAGGCTGGCAAAGAAGATAGATAGATAGAGAAAGCGCTGGCGCAGCCTATGCCACCAGCTTACATACCTTTTTCCCTTAAAGAATGTATGTAGATAGCTACAAACCAAGATAAAGGGCATACCCAGTGCATGAGGCTCCCACTACTACAGGGTTTGGAATGGGTCATAATGTAGATTATTAATCTACTAGCCCCAAGGTGCCATACTGTAGGACAAACGCATCAGACCCAAGTGACCCAGATCCCCCATACTCAACCTCAATTTGATTGCAACCACATGTAGCATCACCTGCTAGTTTTTAGTAAAAAATTTGTGCATCAAGAATGTGCTTCTCAAGTTTCCTCTCTGAATACAAATCTAACATTGAAATAGGAGAACAGACGAATAGAACTTAAAAAAATATTCTAACAACAAGAGAACACAGCCCATGGCTATCCTTTTCTAGAAATCTTGTTTTTGAAATTGGACCAGGACTTGATGTCCAAGGGGCTGATTCTGGTCCAACCCTAACAATCCATAAAATGTAACAATAAAAACAGATAGTCTTCCAGTCCAACCTCTCTATGGTAATTGTGCTTTCACGACATCCTGAGCTGATCAAATCAAGCGCATAACCCTCTCTACCCACCACTTCAGAAACCCAATTTAAGTTACTCAAAAATGAACCATTTGTCTCACTTTGACAGACTCTTTTCACTCAGTCCTCTCACAGTTAGTCGTCTTGGTCTTCAGACCTACTTATCTGTGAAAGGACATCAATGGTTCATCTTCATTTTTGACCATACACCACCTTCTCAAGTCTCAACATCAATTATTATAGGAATCTTATTACATGGAGAACCTCTTGGTCCCCAAAAATTTTGAGGTGTTTAAGAAATTGTCAAAAAAAAATTGTTTGGGAACTATAAGGTAAGCATTTGAGAACTAGTTTACTGGTATTATGACCACAATTTATAATCAATTCTCAACATTCTAAGAGGGAAAGAGCGTGGGGGGGAGAGAAAGAGAGAAAGAGAGAAAGAAAAAAGTACGGATAGAGGGAATATTGAAGGACATGGTTAGGCTTTTTGTCAATAGGGGACCACTATAGTGAAATTGAAACAATGATTCTACTTGGTGTGTCTTTATTTTGGAAAAGAAAAGAAAAAGGTTCCACACTTGTTTACAGGAATAGGGCATCTTCTTTTGGCAGAACTCTTGAAGAATTTGGTATTGGGGTCCTCCACTTCGTTAGGTATCAATTCTAGTGACAAGGATTTTCGTTACTTTCCAAAACCATTCCAAGCCACTACTTCTATATTCGTCTAACAAGGTTGCATTTTCTTATGGGGAAGGTATTCATAGAGGAGATTCTCCCATCAACTCCATCAAACAAAGGGTGCAAGGCTTTTATGTCATTTTAGATTAATATTTATATCAATCTGACTGCATTTAATATAGGATGTGCACATGCACGATCGTGCACGAAAACTTTTACTTTTTTTTAATAAAAAAAAGTTTCATTTCTTTCAAGATATAATATTTAATGAAAAGGTATTTATTATTTAAATATTTATTTTATATTTTTATTATTTGATAATTTTTAAATAGCGTATGAGTGTATGACCAATAAGCACATTTGAGCATAATTCACTGAGGAAAAAAAATTCAACCTCTTACCAAAAAAAAAAAGGGTTTTTTACAATTATCACCCCAAAAACTTTGATATCTACTATTACCCTCCTAAAAACTTTCAAACAACTGCTACCCTCCCCTGTTGCATACTAATACCTAACTGCCCCCCACCGTTACATACCCGTAACGGAGGGGGTTAGTCGTGAGAGTGTGCCGTTGTCACGGGTTTTTAAGGATCAAAATACCCTTATGTCAAAACGAAATAAAACAAATCTTCAAATGGGACCCTTCCCCTCTTCACTTCCTCGTCACTTCACCTGCACTTCATCCTCTTCACTTCCCTCTTCACTTCACATGGTGTTGCAAACCAGAGGAAAAACTTCGTCGGCGGCGCTACAACACTCATCCCCGAACTTTGTCGGCGTGTACAGAGGAAGCAAAACGAGAATATGAATAGTAGAAAGAAGAAACCCCCAAAAGAAAAAATAGATAAGAACCCAATAAACAAATCAAATCAATCGAATGGGAAGAACCCTAGGAATGGTTTACAAGTTGTTGTTCTGTTTGTCCTTGATTTCGATCACTCTATTGTATTTAGAGAATTTGGCCATCGTTCATGGCCGGATTCCGACGACCCTTGATGGGCCATTTGAACCTGTCACCGTTCCTTTTGATGAAAACCTACGTAGGCATGCTGTGGAAAGGTTTAGGAGACTCATTTCGTTTTTTGCAATTTTGTTCCCATTTTAGGATCCAATTCGTTCAGAAACACAAAATTGGGTGTAATCGAGGAGGGTTTGCTCTGAAACGATCGTGGATAGAAGGGGAGAAGATTGGTTTTGACCCATTCGTTTGCGAGGGTTTGAATTGATGACATATTGGTGATTTGGAACCATGGCAGCTACTTCAAAATTGGTCTTCATAAGGGATTTGAGGATTTCAGGTTCTTGTTCGTAGAGGAGCAAGAAGAAGGCGGGAGGTGTTTCTTCTTCTTCTTCTTCCCTTGCACATGAACTCCCATTCGTCTCCCATCATACCGCATCTAGTTTCCCACTGGCATCAATCACATAGAAGAAACCATCTTCTCCAAACGCTGCAGAGATTAGAGGTCGATTTCTATTTTATTCCTCTGTTAACCTCTAATTTTAATTCAGGGTTTTGAGCTTTCCTGAATCTGAATCCACCTTAACGTTTGAATTTTTTTTTCAAACCCTAACTTCCTGAATCTGAATCCATAGAAAT
The DNA here is from genome assembly GCF_018873765.1 of Telopea speciosissima. Classification (NCBI taxonomy): domain Eukaryota; kingdom Viridiplantae; phylum Streptophyta; class Magnoliopsida; order Proteales; family Proteaceae; genus Telopea; species Telopea speciosissima. Next base: position 17,903,872 of record NC_057919.1, on the reverse strand, counting down.
GGATTTTGGTGGTTCTGTGTTTTTTTTGGCATGTTTATCTCATTTGGCTTGATTTGAATCAATGAGAGTGGTTAATTTATCATTGGAGAGGTCATTTTTCAAACCCTAACTTCATTCGCCGGAGAAGGAAGCCGACGATGTTCTTGTTCCTCCGATTTGCTGCAAGTGATGAAGTGAAGAGGAAGGGTTTGGACGAAGGGTATTTTGGTCATATATAATTCGTGACAATAGCACAATATCACTACTAACCCCCTCCGTTACGGGTCTGTAACGTGGGGGGTCATTTTGTCATTAGTATGCAACAGGGGAGGGTAACAGTTGTTTGAAAGTTTTGGGGGGGGTAATAGTAGATATGAAAGATTTGAGGGTGGTAATTGTAAAAAACCCAAAAAAAAAAAAAATTTTGAACCAAATGATGGGAATAGAATGCATATCGTTTCTTGGGTGCCAAGAGTACCATTGATCAAAATACCATCTCTATTTTCAGGAAACAGCATCTTGGATTTTGAAATTGATGATGCTTCTCAAATTTTTATATTTCATTTCAATAGAATATATTTCCCTTTTTCAATTCTTGTACAATTTGGTATTGATTTTTACCAAATCCTGTAAAATATTTTTACAACAAAACAAACTATATATTCTAAATAGAACAATAAAAGTATGAGAGATAGACTTATTTTAACTAAATTGGCTACCAACCTAGAATTACTATAGTGTAGTAATGCTTCACAAACAACCATGAACTCGTTTATGGTGACAAACTTGCAGTTGTTAAGTGAAAATGTTGGGGCTGAGTTGTGCCGCCGATCACTCTTCTTGAGGATGTAGACATTCCTCACGTTGCAATTCAATTAATGTGAATGAGCCTCCAAAATGAAACAGCCCCATAGGTCCTTTCGAAAGTTGTTGCACTCAACTACTGGGCTACGTCGAAACACACTTAGGTTGTGCTCAATCAATAATGACAAGAATCTTAGAATACTCTTAAAAACTGTGAAAATTAGGCGGCAAAACAAGGAGATAGTATCGAAGAGCATGTGAGTGAGAGAAATGATAGAATACTTAGAAATCCGTACTACAGTGTCAAGACGTTGTCTACTTATAGAGGAGAGTTACCTCTTACGAATATATGTCTAAGAAAGCCTAAAAGGGGTGTCTCTTGGAGAGAGAAGAAACAAAAAAAAATAGTTGTTGTTGATGTTTAATGCAATTTGAACGAAGTGCAACTCAAAATTGCCGACGTTGGTAAAACCCCATTGAACATTGGACATAGACTAACATGTAGATAACATTCCTGACAAACCCCCTTGACTTAGAACATATTCTAGTCAACAACCAAAAAATGGCGTTGGAAAAAGCTTATCCATCGTTGATCGAGGTTGTTACAGATCTAAGTCTGGCCGCAGGCAAAAAGGAAGACACACACCAAGGCCTAGCTAGCCTCGCCTCACCTTGCCACGACCTTGCTCCGTACACTTGCTTCTGTGAAAATAAACCCTAAATCCCTGTAGACAAGAGTATAATGAGTCATTTTATGGAGCCCTACCTTTGTAGTTTATTCTCACCAATGTGGACTATAGATTTCTCACTTTTTTACTTTGCTAGAAGCAACACAACATGTAAGCCTTGGGTTCACACTTGAAATAAAACATAGTAAAACCTTTTAAAAGAAGTATTTTTAAACTTCCATCTATAAATCATTTAATACAACAAAAACATAATGTCATAGAAAAATAACTATACTAAAAAAGTATCCTCCACACCCCCAATAAATACCCCAGGTATGGCACAACAATTAGTCTACAACATTGTAAGTACTACATGATAGTTTCGGTGCACAAATAGGTTTTACCTTCTTCTTTGTCACATACAAAATCTCAAGCCCAATAAGTTTGCCATATTATAAAATAGATGTTTCAAAAATAATTGAAGGAAAAAAATCAATAAAAAAATAAACTGAAATAATATAGTTACATTTGATCACCAAATTTGATATGTGGCATACCCAAAATGCATCTTATCCTCTTACCCAAAAAAAAAAAAAAACACATACTATCCATCCAATGGATTTTATTGGCTAAGATGCTTGATCACTCCTTTATGTGACCAAGATTAATTTTCTTTTGTGCTATACCTTTACAACCACCTTTCACACAATAATGGACAAAGGGAAAAGATAAAGGACAATGTCCCACCCACTAATGCTTTGGTATAATTTTCTATGATTCATTTTCAACTATTACTTTTCCACTTTCTTAAAAAAAGTTTAGGAAAGAAAGAGAGCTCTGGAAAAATTGGGAAATGGGTTGGAGGTTCTTTTATGCAAGTTGTAGCACAAGAAAAGGCAAAAAGAATTTATGGATGGTCTCGTTCAAAGAGATCACCTAGTTGTGCCACGTGGATTGGTTTTTTGATAATTCTGAACATTAGATATCTAGAAAATGTTTTTGGTTCGATCACCTTAACATGCTCGGTAGTTCTAAAAATTTTTAGAATTTCACTTGGCTACTTGGCCGATTTATCTTTATGGGTGAACCACCCTAGTTGTGCCATATGGATTGATTTTCTAATAAGTCTGAACATTGAATATCTGGAAAATTAATCGGATCATCTTGTCATGCGTAATGCAACTTCTATTAGGTAGTTTTGAATTTTTGAAAACTTTATTTTGTCACTTGATCGATCTTATTATAAACTGAAACTTGACATGGAAGTAAGAGGGACATTTGAATCTACCTTTCTATAAAATTTCGGCCTAAATGTTATGTAGTAGTATTGTACAAATAAGTGGATCATCGATAGAATAAAGAGATGTAAACGGATCGACGACTACAAATCAGATGGTCGGATCTGAATATTCAATGACCGAATATGGATGCGAATCGAATTCGGATTTTCGACTATCCATTTACATCCCTGACTTATGTAACCCAGACCTTCCTCCCTATGATTCACCCTCAATCCAGATCTCTCAGCTGTTGTAGTCTCATGATTCTCATTTCCTCATAAAATCAGTTGTTGTTGAATCTTCAAAAACCCTCAAGATCATTAGTTATTTAATCTTTTTTTTATTAGTTGGATATCTATTTGGATCGGATAGATTTTTTTCTGGATTATTTGAATATTTTTTTGGATATCCTTAAATGGATACGAATACCTCTACATGAACACGGATGCGAATCGAATTCGGATTTTCGAATATCCGTTTACATCCCTTTGGATAGATACCCTGTGGAGAGGACCGAGAGCAGGATTTGGGTACTCTATAGAGCGACATGGCATGTAGCACACTATCCGATGGCCCTGCATGCTCGGGCAAGCAGCCCAACACATAGGTGGAGTGTTGGCCTGTGTGCCAGAGCATGCAGGGCCATCGAATGTGTGCTACATGTCGTGCTACACATGAGCCCCATCTGGTCCGGCCATGAAACCTGCTATGCGCTATTACGACCGTTATTCTGGGGCTAAAACACTAAAATTGGACAATGCTTATAACAAAATATTAAATGAGAAAGAATACTTCGTTAGTGAAAGGAACGAAGAAGCGATTTCTGCTGCAATTGTCATCTGGGAAGTGGGAACTGCGCCTACAGTGTTGAAGTGAACCACCAACAGGTAGATTGATTCTCTATTGAACGTAAATCTTTGTATTTTTCATCAATTTCTGTTTTCATTTTCTTCTCAATGAACCTCTTGTTTATAAGTTAGAACCTTCAACGACATCTTTAATCTCATGAGCAAGCCACTCTAAGCTTCTGTAGGTCTGATCTGGAACTTGCAACTTTTCTCCCATTTTCTTATTTTAAGGCCATCAAGGGTCAATTTTTATCATATGAAGATATTTTGGGGTAACCAAAGGTAATGGACTTCCAATTATGAAACTGTTAGCTGGTTTGAAGTTGTTGAATTTTCAGTCAGACTGGTGTGGAGCCTTTGATCTAATTTTAGATATTAGAAGTTTACTTGTTAGAATTATATTTGGAATAAAATTCTATATTCCTTATTATGGACTAATATTAAATAACCTAAAACTTAGGCTAATTATGGTATTGGTCTAATTAAGGGGGTCATTGGGTTATATTAGGAATCCTATGTGGACTGGCTTTAGTGTGGGCAGATAGATTCCTATTGGGACTGTGATGAGTCAGACCCTATAGGAATTACTATATAAAGAGAGTTAGGTCCCTCCTTTACCCATCACAACTATTAGTTCTCAATCTCTGTTGAGGAGTGCATTCTAGAAAGAGAATGACATATTCAACGCTCATCATCCCTGTGCATACGGTATTCTCATCAAGCCAGTTACTTTGGGAATAGAGGAGAAGCACCTAGATCTTTGATCTTTATTTTCCACTGCGATCATCTTCACCATGGATGCAAAACAAGGTTGGTGGTCTTATCCCTGTTGTCTATTATTTATTTGATTGTATTCTTGAACACCCTATGGAGATCCTGGCTTTTGGGATTTTGTCCCTATTCGGATCAAATTAAACTAACATTACTTTCTTCTCTTCTATAGAGAAGATCAAATGATTGAAATTGCTGCACCTTGTAAGTGTTGAATTAGAGGATTTGCTATTATAAAAACATCAAACAATCTATTGGGTCAAGTGTGCAAACACGAAAAAGAAATCAAGCAAACAATCACACACAAACACGAGGAATTCAACCTAGTTCGGCACTAATCCCTACATCCACCTCTCAGTGTGATCCCTTTACCTAGGTATTTCCTAAAGAGACAATAAATAGGCATTCCTAGAAACCTTAACTCCAACACAATTACAATTTTTCCCCTGTATATATAATGGACTTAAAATCGATTTAGTAAAACATATACAAACCCATAAATAACTACGTGTGCCTTACAGAATACAAAACAAAACCTATCAAATCTCCTCCTTGGCTTGGATTCTGCAAGTCATTCTAAAGAATGGTTTGATTTTATAAACTTTGTCATTATCTCTGTCTGTCCATCACACCCAAACCGGCATGGCCCACATGCCCACATGTTCGTAGCCTAAATTGTTTGTAGCATTCGTTGTCCACTTATACTGCCTAAGTTTTAAGGTAACTTCACCTGCTTCAACACTCTCTACAAATCTGTACAGATTCTCAATCATATTCCTTGCATCACAACTAAGACCCCTCTAGACACCCTAAGAACTTCTCCTTTGGATGGGAATTTGGAACCTCTTGAATCCAGTGTTTCTAGTGAAATCAAAATTTTCTTTAGATCGAACACATATCTAACCCTAGTCAAAGTATGCGCAATCATATCAAACATGCGAATTCGTAAAGTCCCAATCACGACAATCTTGCTTTCAACATTATTTGTCATTCTGACTATACCATTATCACATGCATGATATGTAGCAAACTAATCCCAGACTGAACACGTATAAAATGAACAACTTGGATCTATTTTCAATTTTAAGCTTTTGTACTTGATGAAGTAGTGAGATAGACATCTCCATCAGTCAAGGTCCCGCCCACAATAGCAACATTGGACAATTTATCTCCATTTCCCTTTTTATCCTCCTTACGCTATGGATAATTCCTCTTTATATGAACATTCTCATTGCGATAATAAGTTACTTTGTGACATCTCGACTTTGGAGTGACCTCTATTCTTGTTTGACCTGCCTCTGTGCTAACAATACATGTAATCAAAGCATATCCCTTTTTTGACATCCCATCAACACTATTTACCGTTATATCTCCTTCATCAATGAAGTAGCAATTACTTTTTCAAGTTTGAGTATCCTTACTAAACAAAAGTGTAATGATAATGTGATCAAATGAAGGAGGTAGTGAAGCCAACATAATAAGTGTCTTGTCCTCCTCTTCGATCATAACATTTGGGGCAGATAACTCCATCAGTATTCTGTTGAATTCATCCAAGTGCACCGCAAAGTTTGCTCTCTTTGACAACTAAAGACTATACACTTGTTTCTTAAAAAACAACCAGCTTGTTAGTGACCTTTACTTACACCTGGTCTCTAGCTTAGTCCAGACTTCTTCTAGATCTGCCAACCAATGACCTCACGAAGAGTGTTATCTACAAGATACAATTGGATCATTTTGTTCGTTAAAACCTTCAACTCTAGCCACTTAGCTTCAGTCATCTTTTCCAACTTGTTTGATTTATTCTTGAAACCCATAACCGTTCCCTACCAGTTAAAAATATTCTTCACCCGTTATTGCAACAAAATAAAGTCATTATGGCTATTGAAGGGTTCTATAGAGAAGCTTGAACCTTCACTACCATCTGATTTATTTGATCTTTGCCCTCTGTGCCTGCCATCAACCTCAACGAACCCAATCAACCCTGATCAATGTTAATCTCGCATGAACTTGCCCGATCTACCAATGGAGTGAAATCTGCCTGATCTGCACTTAAAAAACTTGGAACACCAAGATCCACCTCACGTAACCTTCCTTTTTTTTTTCTCTCTTCTAGGGTTACATGAATAAACTCTACATGCACCCCCTTTTTTTTCTTCCAATGTGGGTTCTACACCCACCCCTTTTCTCCTATTTTGTTTTATATATTCTTCTAAGAAAAAAAAAACACTAAAATTGGGGACTTTTCGCTCACCTTTTGTGCAAGCGTTAGAAAAGGCAAGCCACTAGGTTCTTCCCTTGGAGTCCAGCTCAGGTCCACATACGAGAACCATCTTGTACGCCTCTCAGGCTCACAAATGGAATCTGCTTCAAAGTCTGTCCACCTCAGAGGCGTACAAGATGGTTCTCATACGTGAACCTTAGCCAGCTTCCTTCCCTAGGGCTGCATGCAACGCACCTCCATAGCCTCTCGTATTCTGCTTCTTCTTTTTTCACCCCAATTAAAACTGAGAGATGCGTTGTCTTGTCTTAATTCTCCTTTGTTCTCCCACAACTTGGAAGAAAGTTGACACTAGACACGATTTGAAGGAAAAAAAGATTGAAGGTCATTGCATTGTCTATCCACTATCTTTCCTTCACATGCTTCCTCTCCTCTCCACTTCCTTATAATACTCCTAAAAAAAGACCACACCACCTGCGAAGCCTCCTGACGTTTTGGATATGCACCCTTTCATCTCTTCCTTTACAACAAACAATATTCTTTTCTCTCCTTCCCTTAGAATCCTTGTGCACCTAATGTAGATGGGGTTTAGTTAAGAACCTCTCTACAGTAGGATCGATAATAGTTGCAGCAGATCTTCAATAATATAAGCAAATCAGAATTAGAAGGTAGACACCAAAATAGAAGATAACAAATACTAGGGAAACCAGCAGTGCAAATGGGCTCCACAGCTGATCGAGTGGAGTAGGCAGTGAGGAGAATCTTTGCTGAAAATTTTAACCAATTCCAATGGCTAACTTGTGAGATATGAAGAAGATCCCAAATTAGAATATTTAGGGCTACAGACCAATCCAGCTGACAACAGGGGCTCAAACTTGGATTGAGTGGAGGGCCAGTGGTAGTGAACAACTCCTCCAAATCTTGGCCTATTCTGATCAGTAGATGTGAAGATATAAAACCTAGAGGTTGCAGAAACAAATCAGATTGCAGGGAGCAACATGAATCTTCAATCAATGGGTAACAACAGCAGCAGTCTTTGAAACTAATTAGGGATGGAATCTGGTCTTCAGGATGTGTTCTCAGAGAGTTGTTGCAGTCTCAAATAACAGCAGCACTCGGGGAGATCGATTGGGATAAGAAGAGAAGATAGGAGAAGAAGGGGGGGGGGGTAGGGGGATGGGCTTTATCAGCCCTGGGCCTCTCAGCAATAGCTATCCCAGCTGTTGAAACAAGGATTTACTCCCATAACTGCGTGCAAGGATGTCTCAAAACTTCATTCAATAATTCATTAAATCATGGGGAGTCTCTATGGGTTGTTACGTATAAATAGACTCAAGGGGATGAGTCAAAAATAGAAGGAAATAAAATAGCAGTTTCTTATTTGGCTGAGACTTGCTTTACAAGTATTAAACTAAATTAGAAACTATCTGAAATAGAAAGCCTACTTGACTAAGTTACTAAAACATAAAATAGAAACAAAATAACTATTAAAATAGACATCAAACTAACTCCTAAATCCCCATGCATAGACAAAATTGACTCTTCTAAAAAGTCTTCACATGATCTGGTCTTGGCCCCACAAGATCTTCTAGTTGCATTCACACCAAGGCAATATAGGGGGCTGTGACACTGTTCACGTGAATAGTTTTTTGGTTTCTTTTTCTTCATGTTTTGCCTTACATCAGCACCATCTGTTTCCCCAGATCTCAACACACCACTTATGAAGATCTGCAGAACCTCACTATGATAGCACTGTTGGGTGGAATGCATAAACATGAGGAAGAAATCCAGCAAACAATCACACAGAAACACTAGGAATTTAATGTGGTTCGGTATGAATGCCTCCATCCACCTGAGAGAACTAGGGAATTTTCTATTTATCAAAAAAGTTCTACACCTCTACACGTCTCCATGTGATTTCCTTTACCTAGGTTTGCCCTTAAGAGACAATAAATCGGCACCCTAGAAACCTTTAACTTCCACATAATTATAATTTTACCTCTGTACATGTAATGGACCCAAAACTGACCCAATTTAACATATACAAGCCCAATAAATACTGCTTGGGCCTTATGAATACAAGACACAACCCAACACAATCCTCACCAATCCCAGAAGAATGGACCAGAGAAGGCCACAGTGTGGTAAAGCAAAAGAAACTGATTAAACGAGCACACGATCATCCAAACAGTTTTCCCATTCTAGACCACAAGTAATAAAATCATTTCTCTTTCTTACCCAGAAATTGTTCTGATCATCCAAACAGTTTCCCATTCTAGGGTTCAATGAATTGGGTTCGGAATCAGCCATGGCCGATCCGAGTTGGTTGATTTAAGGACATTTTGCCAATTCTAGGTCAGTTATGGCCAAAATTTGCCAATTTGTATTGGAATTGAGCCAGAATCGGCGGCACAGATTCTAGTGCCAATTCTGATGCCGATGTATAGGAATTGATCCCGGAATCAGCGGACAGATTCGGGTGCCGAATCCGATCTGTTGAACCGTTGAAAGAGTTGCAATGGTTTCTGAGAACTTTTATGGAAGAGAGCTGAAGCCCCAAGTCGTAATTCACATCTTGTTGCTGGTAACAGGTCGAAAGAAATTGGTAAAACAGTTCTCCTTTGTCCCATTTAAATAATTTCTTATGATTATTTCTTCTCCCATCGCCCATCAGGCCATCACCTCCTTCCTAAGTCCCGAGTCCTAATTCATGTTCCTTTCTTTGCAAAATCAGGATTTTGTATTATTGATGATAATTATTGGCTTACAGTTGAGGATTGGTACCTGACTTTTTTAGGTTTCCTAGCCTTTTTGCATTACTTTTATAATTATTGAGTTGTTTCCTAATAGATTGTATTACTTACATTATTGCATTCAAGGATTATGCAACCATTCATAGAACTGTTTCCTTTCAAATGCTCACAGGGCTGGATCTGGGTTTAGGAGAATGATTTAGAAAGATTGTGTACTACGATACCTGTTTTGGAAACTTCAAGACAGCCAGGTACCCATATCTGACACTTCATGCTTCCAATGAAAACATATTTATTGGAAAATCAAATTATGGTCATAAAATATTTTTTGAATTTCTTGTCATTTGTCTCTCTTTTTTATTCTTTTCCCTTGTTTACATGACAAGCATATTTAGGTATTCTTGAATAATGAAAGGAAGCAGCAATAATGGATGGAAAATATACGATTAACTATGCTACCATTACTTCTGTTTTTTTTTTTTTTTGGGGGGGGGGGTGGGTGTTGGGGTTGGGGGGGGGGATTGGGTGTCAGTATCTTCAAAACTAAATTGGACATTGTTTTCTAAATTTTGTAGTGCACAACACCTTCAAAAAAACTAAATTGAAAGTTGTTTTCCAAATTTTGTATTGCACTTCAGTAAAATAAATTTTGTTATTTCATTCCTATACAGTTTTCTATTGCTTCCAAGACAATTCTGAAAAAGAATTTTCAGTTGGAACAAATTCTGCCTGAGTTTTAAAATGCCATACCCAAGTGGTACTATTACCGGACCTCTACAATTTAGATTGTTAGTGGTGTTTAGCTATCACTCATCAAATTATGATCCAAATATAATTTCTATCCTGGGTAGTCCTTGGATCCTTTTCCAGCCATTAACAGCTAATACCACCAACATTTAGGCTTTCTAAATCATTCTTCTTGACCATAGTGCACATGACATGTATTATTTAGGATCACATATTTTTCTTTCTTCTGTCACTGCACCACTCAATATGTGGCATGTGGAGCCTTACTTTACAGTGGGGATTTTTCTTAAGGTTATTCACGTGCACATGCATGTCTTACTTTAGCTTGCATATTGGCATTACTTGTAGACTTAGCATATCTCTAATTCTGTTCATTTCCCGCTTTTGTTCCCTTTAACTGCAGTCAAAATCTCCCCATTGTTTTAGTTTATAGATTGATTGAAGAAAAAGAAATGGCTGACAAACCAAGCCGAGGTTTAGTGTTGTATGGTGATGGGTTGGCACATCTGATTTCTCCTTCACATACCAATCTCCATTCTCTTGCAGCTCGAGGTGTATGCGGGTTCTTGTCCCTCCCACATTCCCCTCATGCAGGTTGGTACACATTATCCAACCTTCTCCCCTTTCTCCCTTTCTTCTGTAAGTTATAAATTTGTTCCATAGTTGTCAAGGCGCCTTGGTTGCCTTAGTCGCTTAGGCGGGCGTCTTGGTCGTCCAACACCTTGGGTCGCCTAGACGCTGTGACAACTACGATTTGTTCTATTACAGTCGTTGATCCAATCAAGAAAACTGGATTCTGTTATTGTGATTGTTTGATTTTCTTTTTAATATCCTTTACGGTTTTACTCATACGAAGCCATGTGGAAGGCCTGGAAGGGTGTGGGTTGGGGTCTGCGGAACAATGTCAAAACTGTGCTACCTGAGAATCTAGGCAATGATGTTTTGGGGGGTGGGGGAAGAACTGTAATAACCCATGTGATTTTTCATTGACAATCTTCAGGGAATTTTAAGTCAGCCTTTAGTCTCCAGTTTTCAATGAATCAAGATGGGGCCAAATGGACTTCATTTAAAGGGAAGTCTCTAGCTCTCACTCGCCTATTACTCTCATTACTCGGGAAACAGCTGAAAAAGGTGTCCGATCCGAATTGCCAAATTGAGAGCTGTAATAACCCATGTGATATTTCATTGACTTACAACCTTCAGGGAATTTTTAAGTTATATTGATCACCTGATGTGCTCAAAATCCTCTGATACTAATGTAGAGCTGGATCACGAAGGACCTAGCCCCAGGCAGAATATTCTTGAACAAGGTTTAATGCTGGTTTGGTCTTCAAAACTGGGCATTGATGAACTTGTAGCATATATTCCTTAATCGATTGCTGAACTTGTAGCAGATCACACAATGAAATCGATTAAAATAGAAACAAAGAAGAAAATTGAAATAGAGACGAAGGATAGGATTGGATCGAGTATCCTACTCTCTCCCAGGTCTCTCACCCACTCACAGGTACAGGCATCTCACCCTTCCCCACTGCATCTCACAGCATAGCAAGGTTTAACCAATACTCTTTTTTTTTCCTCAAACTCGACTTGTCTTGTTATCAGCCTATTCCTTTATTTATAAATCCAACCGATTCCATCCGAGGTTCTTCTAGAAATATCTCAAAACAAAAATCCAATTAAAATAAAACTCCTATTCCTAATCTAGAGAATAACTAAAATAATAAACTTCTAAAACCCCACACAAGGCAGCAACCTTTTTGGATTCAAAGTACTCCACACAAGCTGTCATGGCCCACCAAATCTGAGTAGATACCTCCTCTTTAGGAAATTATCCTAAATTATCTCTAACTCTAATTACATCAAATAACTGAATAATATCCTAATTAGAAACAAAGACTAATCTATCTAACAGCCTTCCACGCAATAGCATTGGTCTTTAATAATATCTGGCCATGGGGCCCACACATTGTGATCATTATCTCTTCTTTAACTGTTGATCGATATCCTCCCAAATAGGCGAGCTAGATAGCTAATCCTTGGACAGAATTCAACTGCAACTGTGCAGCACTCGATTATGGAAATATCTCCTTGAAATCAGCAAATCGATAGCTATATTCCCCCCCCCCCCCCCCAAATAAGGCTGGCCGATAGCTATCCTTGGGCAGAATATAGGCTGGGAATTGGAATTAAATAATCCCAAATAGGGGCCAGGTATGGACCTGGTTTGAAACCCAATTGATGTACCAATTCTGCATCAGATACTCACCTTCAAAACATGATGCCACGGCTGAAGCACATATGCGCATGATGACTACTATGAGTCGATTCAGCAACTCTAGATTCTCCATGGATTAGAAAAATATTGATCACTGATTACACAAATTGAGAAAATCCATTGTTTCAGTCATGGTCAGGGTAATGCTACTTTGGGTGATAAGCTACACATTGATAAGTTATTAGGAGTTATTTGTGTTGCTCATGTATAGTGTGGATGCAACTTGTGATTGACATTTTCTTACAAAGTGAAGAGCATGTGTCCCTTAGTGCACCACTTTTACGTAGTTCATCTGCTACTACATTACCAAAATGAGGTCATCTTGAGGTCAATATGGTCTTGGTGGAGATGAAGGCCTTAATTATCTTTACAAAATGTGAAAGGCTCCATGCAGCTCTACCATTAAATGAAATCTGACCAATTACAGCAGTGGAATGGTCAATGGTCTGAATATGCAGTGAAGAAGAAACATCAAGCTTGGATCACAGTGATCTATGCTCCATGTTAACTGACTCTGATGCAGAATTTGGGCAATGCTAGAAGAGGAAAGAGAAGAAGAAAGACCAGAATAGCCTTCGGTTCCTGTTTGGAACCAGTTTTCTTGTTCTTTTCTGGCCCTGCAGCTTCAGTCTTGGTTTCCCCTGAAACCTCCAATTGTGGGGCATGTTTTGCTGTCTTATTTTTAGTTGTTATTAGTTAGGCTGGACTAGGTATCTATAACTCCAGTCCCTATTTAAGTTTGTTTCCTTTGTTTAGTCTAAGTCCGGTTAGGACACTCCTCCACAGCTTGGTTGATTGGAGTGGGTTTCACTCTCTATTCTATTTTCCTTTGTTGAGTCCGAGTCTACATTATGTAAACAGCTAAGCCCTACCCCACGATTTAATGAATGAAGAAGAAGCTTTGCTGCTACTTGGTCCATGGATTTCAGCTGTCTCTTCTGAAGTCAAGAGGTTTTACTCAGTGGATTGCTGTGGATTCCGCAGCTTAACCTGTTATATTCCAGGAAAAGTTTTAGGTGGATTCCTGAACTGAATCTTCTATCAAGTTTGCTGGAAAATTCTTAACTTCTAGTTTGTGTTTTATTTCGACTTCAATTACAACATAGATCTTTGATAAAATTGTGCTAACATCTGTTTGATTCCCCCTTGAATCTGAGATCAGTTTCTGCTTTAATGGTTCTGTTACTAATTCGATTTCAAGTTTCCTGTTTCAAGTACAACTCTTCAAAATCTCAGTTTTCTGGTTTGATATTCTCAATTTGATTTCTTTTATTGATTCTGGCTTCAATTCGTTGCATCATAGATAATTAAACCCTTAAATTGATTCTGTTTAAACCTGTCAAATAATTTCATCAATTCTCCAGGTTTCAGATTTCCTACTTGCAGTAGGATTCTACATATACTGAGATCTGACCATTAGATTTAAACATACTTTGCAGAATTAATCCTTCTGTTAAACAGGCCACCCAACCAGAGTTTCAAAAATTATTTCATCCTATTGAGTTTTCTCTAATCTGGTTTGGTTCCTATCCTTGAGATTCTGGATTTATCGGAGGTTTTCTATTCCTAATTCTGTAGGTGATTCGGTAACCTAATTAGACTCTGTTGAACCAATGGACCATAAGACTCAAATCATATCCTCCTCGGGATGCTGAAATATGTCAGCAATATCTGTGGTACTTGGGTTGTGAAGTGGACTTGACAATCTCAGTCCAGTTGTAGATGATAGAACAGAAGGGTGTTCTTGGAATGTGTCAATCTTGATAGTCCAGCAAGTTTCTCTTGATCTCATGCAACTATGAATATCCTTTTATTTTGTTCCTCTAAGATACTTCAGGCTCTCTCCAGTAATATGTCTCCATAGAGCTTGCCTCAGCCCAAATGGAATAGAGTAGCTAGTTTGAACTCAAGATGAAGCCGACATCACTAGGAGACTTGGAGGAGGCTTAGAAAATGAAGCCAGATCATTGTTTGCATAATCATGGAAGATGTGGAGGTGATTAGCTGACTTCCAATCTGCCATGGGGGATTTAAGACTTAAATTTAACTTAAGCTGGGAAATCTGTCAGTTGTGCTGCTGCATTTATGGCAGCAGAAAAGAAGAACTTAGATGACAGCTATCCTTTTAAAGAGAGTATCCAGAGATACTACCTTTACAGTCTTTCGGCAAATAATAACCTCAAGGCAATGATGAATGAAATGGTTCATTCTATTTCCACATCTCTCATTTAATTTGTGAACCCAATATATCAATTCAAGCCAAGAGGAGATACTGAGATGCACTTGGTGCATAATCTCTGGATACTATCAAATAGGGGTTTATGAGAGAATGTTTGACCATGGGTTTCAAATTTGTCATTTAGATCTGATTAAGTTCTTCTTTTTGTAGGACTTAATAGTTTTTTTTTCTTTTTCTTTGGATAGATTAGTAGGACTTAATAGTTGCGACTGTTTTTCTTGCCAGCTCACATATTTCAACATCATATTTCTAAGTATGGGAAGAACTACTTTGAAGCATTTCTTTTTACTCTTTCTGAATAATTTATTTATAGATGCTATTGCTAATCAATTTGTCAACATCTATGATATCTCATTTGCATTTAAGTAGCTGTTGATGCTCTCCAAACCTAGGTTGCAGCAGGGTGAGCAATATCTGGGTTCAACATAAAAATGTGATGCTTGAGAACCAAACAGAGCATGCATTATCTAGTTTCCAGGATGGTACAGGAATAAATATTATCTTGTGACTTGTCGGAAACTTTTCAGATTCACGTGAATTTGTAATGCAGAAACTGAGGATGAGAGAGTGGTTAGAGAGTTGGCTCAACTACTGGATTCCCATGATGCTTATATCAGCAATGTAAGTTTTAGAACTTATTGGTGTCCTAAAGCATGGACTTAGTAAACCTGTTAGCTGATGTACTTCACTTTCCAGAATGGAGAGCATGCTCCTACTGTTGAATGTCAGCAAACATCCTTGCTGCCAACTATATCAGAGAGGTAAAATAACTTTGGTCTCTGTGTACTTGATACTGACATGGACTGTATAATCAACTTATTTCTGTATTACACTTCAGGTTTATGGGGCTAAGAACTGCTCTTTTGGCAACCAATGCAAGCGTGAAGCGTTTTGGAAGAAAACTTGGCTTCACTGTGTTCCAATTTGATGAGTTGACTAACTACCTCAATGAATCCCCCCAGGATGTTATAATCTCTGAGATATTTAAGTTGTTGGGTTTCCAAGAGGGAAGGATACTAGAAACAAGTCAATTTGATTTAGTGTTATTGCATGTTGGGCATGGTGAGAAGGAAAATGAGCTGGAGTGGGTCAATAATTTGGTTGGTGGGATTATTCAAACAGCACAACCTGGATCAGAAGTTGGCTCTCGTCTTCACGTTTCTATCATCATGAGCTATGGGGCTGTGTCTAATGATGAGGATCCTAATTTATCGATGTTGATCTCACAAAAGGGGATAAATTCTAATCTTTCATTGCTTATCCCTCGTCAAAGTTACACCATGAAAGGAGGAAACTTACTGAATAACATTAGGTGAGTGCGATGTAAAACTAACCATTTCTTCTTGTTGTTGCAACATATACCAAAAATCATCGAATTTTTTTGCTGCAGGCACCATTGTCCAATGTTAATTGCACAATGGCAGGAGGCTGTAACTCGGAAGGATATGGTGGAGACATTTTCATTCAAGGAATTTAAGGAGGTAGTAACTGATCTTATTTTTCAAACTAATATGACCATATTACTTGAGTCATGAGTATTGCTTTCATAATGTAGTGATTATAAGCTTATACATTCATACTCATTTCTCAATTACTAGGCTGTCATGGAAGGAAAGGACATTACTGCAAGTTGTCTAATCTGTTGAGAGTTTTGTGTGCATGTTCATACACATTTTTCAATTGCTAGGCTGTCATGGAAGGAAGTGTGTGTGTCTGTCATGGAAGGAAGTGTGTGTGTCTTTCTGGAAATGCACATGCTTGTAAATTCAAAGAAATAAAATCACGTACATATCTTTAGCTAAGGCTAACACTAAATGTGGAAGCATTAAGTGGCTTTATATTTATTAATAACTTGTTTAAAATGTATTAAGATTTACTAGTTTATTGAATCTATATGATGAAATTATGTGGCTTTTAGATATCATCTACCTGTTACTTGTTGGTACCAAAATGATATCTAATTCTTTCATTCTCTTTTCTTTAGGTGAAATTAGTGAAAATAGAGGTGTCCCAGGCCCATTTATAGAAGCATAGGAAGATCAAATGAATAGTATGATCAGATGTATAGATCATGCAGTAATGCTATCTCCACAAATAATTTTCCTCCTCCTGTAAAGCTCTACATTGATCCAGTACCTTCCTTGCTAATCACTGCAGGCTTTTATCTGGTTTTCGGCCTGAAGAATTTGAAGTATTCTCTCAATTGAATTGACCTTCTGTTATGATCATAAATAAATGGGTAATTTGTGTTGGGTTAGTTTGGTAGGGGTAATTAGCATATTAGGGGTAGATGGGTAATTTCATTAGATAGGGCTTTATATAGTGTAAAGGGATCAGTGTAAAGGTATTAAGAAATATATCAAATGTCTCTTTCCTGTCTATCATCTTCTTCTTCAATCCCCCATCCTAGGAGGCTGCCCCCTCAAAGTGGCATTAATCCCTTCCATTGCAGCCATTCCTCATAGCAGGTCGATACTTGTTCGTATCAATGGTGCTTTCATTGAGAGACTCGGCAACCCCCATGGCCGACGGACTCCACCTCTACCCATCTTCCACTTCTGCTTCACCACCTCAATCCATCGTGCAGGAGGCAATCTCCAACCTCCTCCGCAGCTTCGATCCCATTCCTTCACCATCGGAAAAAGCACTACGCAACCAGCCCCTGAACTCCCTTCAATCCACCACGTCTGAGTTGTTTCGGTTACTTGATTCGATAGAGAGTCGACTAGATCAATTTCTCAGCCTTCGCTCCCAATCTTCCCCATCAGATCCACGTTGTACCACCAACAACGACAACCTCTCAAATCTGCAACCAGATTCCCCCATCAGAGAAGACGATGGAACAGACCTGGTTCAAGCATCTCTCGCTGGAGAAGAACCTTCAGTTGCTGAACTTGTTCGGTCGGAGATCGTGGACACAGAGATCGGTGCAACAGATCCACAAGTTTCAGATCTGGTTCAGACCTTCCTTGTCGAAGACAAGACTACCGTTGCAAAACAGGATCAAACGTCCTTTGCCGGAGAAGGTTCTTCGTTCGAAAAATCCGACAATCTCAGAGGCACGGTTGCAGACCAGGTTCAGATGTCCTCTGCCCTTGACTCTCCGTTGCCATTTGAAGCTCCAGCAACCACCGATTCCATATCCGTAACCACCATCGTGACTGATCCCTTCGACATCGTTACCATCGCCATCGATTCTGGTTTTCTGCTCAAATGGAGAGCCGAGTTCGGATCGAACATTGGTGCCTCCTCTGTTCTTCCATTCTGTTTTTCTACTGACCGTGTGAACCAATTGCCTCATCTGATTTCTCCGACCGATTGCCCTTTTTTCTCTGTCGCGATCGATGTTCTTGAAGAAGTTCAATGGCCGCCACCGGAACCACCACCGACCACTCTAGTCGTGTTCCAGTTGGCATTGCGGAAGTTTGATTTGGGATCGGCTCTTCAGCCTGTGACGGTAAGTGGACTAATACTGAACCCGATCTTCCTCATTGGCGTCCAGAGAAACGAATGGGAGCAAGGAAAAATGGATTCACCATTGCACTATTCCGTCACGCTTGCTCTGCGGCGTGGCACCACCCAAAATGAGAAATCTCTTGCAGGTTTCTTGGGATTTTTGCTCGTTCCGCCGCGGCCACCACCGGAGCCACCACCACTTTTGGGCTTCTACCTGAACTCCATCGGGTTCTGGGCGATGCAGTCGTGTCTTCCCGAGAGAAGAAGCCCTCGAAGCCCTCCACCAGAAATTGGGTCCTCGATGGGGATTCTGATGAAACCAAGGGATTTGGTTTGGACTTCGATCCCCCAACTGCTCCATTACCTCAGCCGGACTCACCTTCGCCGATACCGTGGATCGAGTTCAATCGCATTTCAAGCCAGGGTCGATGATTCGATTCGTCCCCACCAAACCAGAAGAAAGCAACGGATGTCTCACAGTACGATTCCGGCACCGGAGAAACAGATAAGACGTATCAGTGCGGGAGACACAGGAGTTCGTGGGAGGTTTCAGAGAGAAGCTAAGGTTGGGCCGAGTTGCAACATTGATGGGGAGAGGGGAGCTGCCGTTCTCGACTCCATCGTTCTGGCCATCAACGATTGCAAGAGAAAAGTAAGGGAGAGAAAAGAAAAGAAGAGAAGAGAAGGAGAGAGAAAAGTACAAGAGAGAAAGGTAAGAGAGAGACAAGCAAGGGAGAGAAAATGTGGTGGTATTTCCATTGAATGCAAAGTCTTTGACACGATGCATGAGCAGCATGTGACAACTTGGAATGCCATGATGGATGAATATGGAACATATGGACTTGGGAAAGCTGCTGTTGAGCTGTTCCAGGTGATGTGTAGGGGGGTTAACAAGCCCAACGATGTGACCTTTCTATGTGCGTTTTCAGGTTGCAGCCATGCTGGCTTGGTGGAAGATGGGGGTCAATACTTCACCATTATGAAGAGTGATTATGGTATAGAGCCTGTGATGGATCACTACGGAGCCATGGTGGACTTTCTTGGACATGCTGGCAAGCTTGATGAAGTTTGGGATTTCATCCAACAGATGCCTATTGAACTAGGAATTAGCTTGTTAAGGGCCATGTTGGGTGCTTGCAGGATTCACCAAAATGCTGAGTGGGGAGAGAAGGCGGCAGAAAGACTATTTGATCTAGGCCCAAAAAAAGGTAGCTGGAAGCCTCGGCCCCCACCAAAACCACCACCACCACTCAGCTGGTCCTGTGGGGTTGTCTTGCCAGTTTTGGTCGATTGGTTGTGGGAGTTGCTCGAGCATGGAGAGCTCTTGTGTGCAGTGGATGAACGGTTAAGGGCTAAGGGTGGGCTTAATGCTGATTTGGTAGAGCAAGTGCTTCATTTGGGCTTGCTTTGTGCTTATCCTGATCCACAAGCCCGGTCCACTATGAGACAAGCAGTGAAAGTGTTGGAGGGAAAGGAAGAGATGAATCTTGACCTTAATTCTCTTGAGATGGACCAAAGAAAAGGACAGCCAGTTAGAGTACGTTTAGTGTTCGATTGTGGGAAGCTATGCTTGCGGTGTTGTATGCAGAAAGTTATACTTGCGGCGTTGTATGTAGCTGAACCTTGAGGACAAGGTTCTCTGAAGGGGTTGGCAATGTTATGATCATAAATAAATGGGTAATTTGTGTTGGGTTAGTTTGGTAGGGGTAATTAGCATATTAGGGGTAGATGGGTAATTTCATTAGATAGGGCTTTATATAGTGTAAAGGGATCAGTGTAAAGGTATTAAGAAATATATCAAATCTCTCTTTCCTGCCTATCATCTTCTTCTTCAATCCCCCATTCTAGGAGGCTGCCCCCTCGAAGTGGCATTTATCCCTTCCATTACAGCCATTCCTCATAGCAGGTCAATACTTGTTCGTATCACCTTCTATGTCCCCCCACCCACCCATCCCCCCCCCCCCATCCCCCCAAAAAAAAAATAAATAAATAAAAAAACCCACCCTGCCAAATTACATTTTGGTGGTCAAACGAGTATAGTTTGTAGGTTCTAAACCCAAGTCCGTGGTATCAACACTCTCAATACAGTAGCTACAGTAGAAAATAAGCTAGCTGGACTTGTGCGAAATATGTTTGGGAAAAAACTTGGGTACTGCCAATGCATGGTGCTACCCAATCACTTTGTGGCATTTGGAATAATATTGAATCCCTTCCAGGCACCCTTTGTTTACTGGTTTGTTGGATGACTGGTCTTCTGGAGTTGTACATCGACTCCATACCACCAAAAAAGTGGGTCAGTGTCAAAGTCTTCGCCATATATTTATGGTTGTATCATTGGTGCGGATGAAGAAGTGAATCCTGAATTTTGAGTTGCACAATTTGTGAAATAAATTGAATACATGGTGTCACTGAACTTCAAATTTTAACGTGTGCTCTTTTTCTTTTTCCTTTATACAGCATGGTGCAAACCTTGCTATGCCGGCAGACCGCTTTTTGCATGAGGTAGCTTTTAAGCTGTGGAAGGCCCCTAAATATGGAGCATGAGTGTGTTTTCCTTTTCCTTGGTAGGAAATTTGTTCTAAGTAAACTGGATGAGGAAGGAGCTTTTTGGTCTATCAGATATGTTTCCATCACTTATCATCAGAAGATTTGTATCACTGAATCATGTTTTTGAAATCAAATTGATTCTTATGCTCCAGTTTCGATCCTCTATTTGCATTCCTTGTGTAGATGTAATCATGATTAATTCTTGAATGTGCTTACCAGGAGTACCTCAACCCATACAAATAATTTACGGTATATACATAATTCCATTGTTTTGGACTCTTGTTGAGATGGCTGGAGAGTGTTGTGGATTGAGGGAAGGAGTTCATGTTCCCCATTAAGAAATGGTTTTGAGGATGAGATTTGGGTCAAGAGATGAAACTGAGAACAAGATTTTACTCTTGAAGTGACACGAACCCGGTTCCATCAATAACATAATATTGCCTGTTTTGGTAGGTGGGCCCCACAGTTTTAAAACATGTCATCCTAAGTAATGGAGGTCATATCATATATCTGCATTCCATGGCACATTCTTAGGCGATGTAGGATTTCCCGTGGTTCTACAATTCTATTTTGGTTTTTTTGGTAAACTGGTTCTACAATTCTTGGCTCTTCTTAGTAAATGGTGATAGATTTTTATCACCTGCGGTTCCCCTGCCCGGTACGGTTCCCTAGTGCCTCTAATAAAAGGGGGGTGGATCCCACTTAGGCAGTGTGTTCGGTCAGAGGGTAGAATGGTCATTTCAGCCCCCTTATGAGAGGAACCGCACAACCGTGCCGGTCAGTGAACCTCAGGGGATAAAGGTCCGTGAAGAGATGGTTAAGATTCTTTGTTTCTCCAAATTTGAAAATGTTGACACAGAAATTTGTGCTGTAAATAATTCCCCTCGGAGGTATTTAGTTCGTAACCCTAAAGATCATGCTGTGTAAATTCTTTTAGAAAGTTCACAGGAGAGGAGAACGTGCGGCCGTGCCAGGGAATTTCTTGCTTTTGGTGAAAGAATAAGCATTCTGTGTTTAAACTGAAGAAGCAAGCCAAAAGAGTCTCCTGTAGGGGTTATAATCTTTAGAGCCTTCCAAACAAAAAGGGTGATTTGTATTTGGGTTTTAAGTTTTAACTTTCCTAAATACGATCTACCTCAACAATTGAATTATTACAATGAAATGAGTTAGCTATAAGAAAGCTGCAGTGGATTTTTGGGGGAGAATTTCCCTGATTTTGACGGAGGAATAAACCAATGATCTTTGTGATCATGGTCACTCAAGAGGATTTTAATGACCTGAGAGATAATATAAAAAGGGTGTACCGAGTGTACGAGGCTAAAGAGAGTTATAACGAATGCATCCTTACCCTTGCTTTCACAAAGAAGCTGTTCTAGATTCAAATCCGTGATCACTTGGTCACAATGGAGCAACCTTATCGTTGCACCAAGGTTCCACCCTCTACCTCAGTGACAATATGAGGAGGGCATAAATTCTTCATGAGTTCGAAAGCCACTTAGCAAGTATACCAAAACCCTTAAGAGAAGGCATCCAATGATCTGACCAAGTGTTTACTCAAAACGGGTTGAATCTTCCTTGTTCCGTTTCAAATCAGATGGTTGAGATACCTATTTTGGTTCCATTCCGGTTCGACCAATTGGTTTGAAAACTCAAAGTATTTAATTAAGTATAGAATGGTATTTTGCCATCTGGCCAGCACGTTCTAATTTGACCTGTTCCTATTGGGTGGGGAGGTGGTGGAGCAATCCTTTTTATCTTTCGGTAGTTGGTTAGTTGGGCATCTCATGTGTTAGGTGAGGATTAAGGAATTTAAGATTCCAGCTTAGAACTTTATAGACTCACTTTTTTTAGGATTAAGGAATTTAAGATACCAACTTAGAACTTTAGACTCCCTTTTTTAGATTAATCCTTACTCAAATGTTCTGTCAACTTTCTCCTTTTAATAGAAAGAGAAAAAAGAGAATCATCAAAGAAGAAAAAGGGAATATGTATTTTGCTGAATCATCAATCATGTATGTGGTTAGACACTGAAACAATATAAGAGGTTGGAAAGATATTCTGTTACACTCTTTAGCAGAACCTACATCCATCCTTTCATTCCCTAGTCTGTCTTAAAATTATATGGATTATGTTAGAGAGAGAGAGAGAGAGAGAGAGAGAGAGAGATTTTCTTCATTCTTTACTGTTTCGATCTTAATATTTTTCTATGAGCTCCTAAAAATTTAAATTAAGAGGGAGGATTCTTTGACCAAGCGGCATAGAGCAGTGCACCAATGAAGCGTGACAAAACAACATTGTACGTACATGGGAGTGCAACAAGGTCATTGTCATTTTATGTGAAGAGAAAAATAGATAACGCAGAGGTGCTAGTATATCCTATCCTAGTGGCTCAGAGAGCTTTTTCCTATGCAATCCAGATTTCGACTTGGGTTGTCTGTAGAAATGAAAACCATGCCACAAACATTTAATAATAGGGGAAGTGTTTTCTGTGAGGGAGCATGGCTCCTATGCATGCGCGTAGGCCAATGGGAGCGTGCGTGGAAGCATCAGGCGGCCAATCATTTTCCCCTTTTATGGGGGGTGCTGTCATTTTTACCCCCCTCTGTGTTTGGGTGTGGGCGGTACGCTCATGGTTTGAGGTATCGGTATCAGATCGCATGATACGACCGATATCGCACGGTTTTGAAGGTGACCGATACCCATACCTGGTCGATACCGTATCGGTAGAATGGTATGGACAGGGATAAAATAGTCAAGAAAACCCATTTTTTAAGAAAACCCAAGTGTAAACTTGTCTGATACAGCCGATCCATGTCTATATCGTATCGGTATCATATCGGTTTTGAAAATGACCGATACTCAATCCGATATCGTGCACTAAAACCATGGGTATACTCTCCCATAGGAAGCATTTTTTTATATTAATAAAAAGGGAGAACACTAGCTAGGCACGTGTGGTGTGCTACCGTTGCACCCAGACACAGGGGCGGGCAAAATAACCGCCACACCCCCATGAAAAGGAGGAATTTTTGAGGGACGTGATGATCATTTGGCTCACCCCTTGTGAAATGGTTTTGTATGGCCCCTACATCAAACATAGGAGTATGCTAAACTACCGTCTCACCCCTTGTGAAATTGAAAATTTCATCCATGTCTCGTGTGGTCAGGGGAGCAGGCGGCTATCTCTTGCCCAATAATAAATACTAAAGACATTTAATTAAAAAACAAAAAACCCCAAGACAAAGGTAGTAGGGGTCCTTAAAGTCCTCTCCGCTGACTTTACTTGTCGACGAGAATCCCGGCCAGTGTCTTTCTCAATGTTCGTGACATTTTAATTAGGGATATTTTAAGTGTAACAACAATACATAGTTAGATCATTAAATTATAATCATGAGACGTGTGTCTCAAATAACACAAAAGCATTGATTGTATGAGACTTCTTTTATTAAGTCTATATTACAATATCTGCTCCATAAAGATTAAAAAAAAAAACAGAAATCCATGCTATACTATAAATCTATAATAAGGGCAATTATATTCCTGTATGGTTATAGACTTAATTAGCGTAACCAATTGTAATTACATAGAGTAAAACCCAATTAATTATAGTTAGTTTTGTGTAATTTTTACATAACCAACTATTAATTTGAAACTGCTACTAAACATTAATTTATTTGTTATTTAACAAATGAATAATATTTTATGATGTAGTAATTAATCAATAATCAATAGGGTGAAAAATCCAAATTGATAACGGCATCATCATGCATACATGTAGCATTGGAGTTCTCTATAATGCGACATGGCGTATAGCATATCATCCGATGGCCCATAGTGTTTAGGCACGTAACCCAACACATCAAATAAAATTAAACCAATCATGATCATCCATTTGGGTTGGCGAGTGCAGGGATAGCTCTTGATAAGAAAGGCCGCCTACTATGTCAGTCCACCCAGGTGGCTAGTGCCTCATTGGCCACTGACCCTTGACCCTATCTCACTACCCACTAGGGACAGACTCATAGACCCATGAAAGGGCCAGGATAACAGACCCACAAAGGGTCAGGAGGGATCCACGAAGGACCAATACTTATTTCAGAAAAGAAATGACTTGTTGCAGATGATAGGAGAAAAAGAGTCTCGAGACCAACATATCCAAGGTACCACAACGACCAGTGGTCCCAACCATCACTCCAAGACCGGTGCCTTTTGTTGTATCACGATATCGTGTAGTAGTATGTGATAGGGACTTAGGGTCTTATGGCCTTGTACTGTAATACTGTTGATGTAGTTGATTTCTTCTGGGGATTTAAATTTTACATTGGTAGTTTCCCATACTATATAATTACAATTAAGGCTATATATCTCACCATTGACCAGTCGCCCCATAAAAGTCTCTAGCATTATAGGTGATATTCAGTACCTTGTCTCCTATGTTTCACATGTATCTTTTTCCTGTATTCACAAGGAGATTAACAGTACTACTGACTCCTTGGCTCGGAGAGCCCTATCCTGTGTGAGTTGGACAGAGTGGCAAATTTCCTCCACTCCTTGGTTGTCTAATTGTTGTAATCTGGATGTCTTGCGTTTTTCTCATGCTAATAAATGATCGTTTCTTAACCAAAAAAAAACCAGTTGCCCATCGCCCCAAACCCATATCGAAGAAGAGTGTTTTTAACTACAAGTTCCAACCAAGTTGCAAGGTATAGGGCTTTGGTATAGCCCATGTCTCCGCTCGCTCAAGAGACATTTTTCTTAAAAAAATATGGTGAAATGGTGTCAGATCTTGTATTGAAATTAAATCCTCCAATGTAGCATTGTAGTCTTGCAACTTAAAATGGAGTGCTTATACACTCTGACCTGGATCATTGTCGGCTCCATTTCTCCAAGTTCCTCAAATAGGGGGGGCAGAAATGATCACCCTACCCCTATCCAAGTGGGTCAACCCCCCTCTATTAGAGACACTTGGGGAAATGGAGCGGGCAGGAAATGGAGCAAATAATTTTCCCACTCTTCAACCCCCCTCTATTAGAGACACTTGGGGAAATGGAGCGGGCAAGAAATGGAGAAAATAATTTTCCCACTCTGACCTAAACTTTATAACGAAAAAGATATTAAAAAAAAAAAATAGTTTATAAAATAAAGTTTCAAATATTTTGTTTTTGTGTGTGTTTTTACCTAATAAGGTTTTGGTTTTTTTGAGTTGTTTTGAGAGAGGTATTTTGTGTGGGATGTTTAGTCTCATAGAAAATGGAAGAAGTCGATCAAGGGCTTGCCCTGGTGGTTCGCTACTCCCTTGGGAGAACTGCGTCAGGCGCTTGATCGGTGGTTCAAGTCTCCTTAGCGACACCTAGTCCACATTTAATTGCTTTCCAAGAAGTGGAGCTTTTGGGTACCATATTTGATCCCTTGTGGGTCCCCTCATTGCATCCTTGTAGGGTCCTTTTGAGGTTGATGGCCGATAGGCCCTTGAATTGCACCCAAAAAAAAAAAAAAATGGAATAGGTAAAAGAGAGATATAGATATATACTCTTTTATTTTTTCGTGTGTAGAAGATATATAGATATGTACATAGTTATGGAAATTGTAAGAGACATGCCTAGACGCGGCGTGGGTGGTGTAGTGACCTTGCCCATAATTATCTTTTTGGTAAATTAAAAAACACATACGAGGTACCTTAAAGCGAAACATTTTCCTCTTTAAATAGAGGATATCTTTCGCTTCAAAAATCTAACACAACTCTCTCTCTCTCTCTCTCCCTCTCTCTTCACCCGACTGCACCATTAGGAAGCGTCTATGCTTGGTCCTTTGGTACGTTGTACACCTCAAGCTACAACATCTTTGTTTGTTCATTTTAATTTTATGATGGACACATACACTTGTATTACAACAGATAATTTTACATCTCAATAGTCTTTAATTTTAAAACATAAGAATAGTAAGATGAAATAATTACAATCTTTTCTTTTGTCTGTTTAAGAAGACCGTTTCCAAGTTTTCCCAAAGTTCCACCAAACTTATGGCTTCCTTTGGTTGCAAGGGGAATTAAAGGGAAGAAAAGCGAAATTTTCATACCTAAAAAAGGAATTTTTGTACTCGTTATACCATGTGAATATATCACTAAGTCTAAATCATTCCATATTTGGTTATTAAATTCTACTTTACTTTGCATCAAATTCCGTAGTTTAAAATGTAAAATAAAAATTACATATAAAATGTATTATTACTACATATACTATGAAATTTTAATAGCTTATACAATCACATGGTGTAATGATTATAAGATTTTCTCTTTTAGGATTGAAAATTTTCACTCTCTATCCCTTGCAACCAAACATAGCCTAAGTAAAGTAAAAAAAGAAAATCAATCAAATCATATTAAATTAGTAACCCAACCATCCCACCTTAGTGGATGCCACCGCACGCACTCTCATTGGCCTCATCAGCCTAATAGTGATCCCCCCTAATAATAATAATAATAATAAATAATGATACAAAATTTATTTTAAAAAATCCCACGACAAAAGTAGTGGGGGTCCTTATTGTCCCCTCCGCCGACTCTGTTCATCCACGAGAATCTCTCTCTTTCTCAATCTCTGACATTTTAATTAGGAATATTTTAAGTGTAACCATGCTTATAGCTACATCATTAAATTATAATGATAGAAGTATATCAAATAAGACAAAAGCATTGATTGTATAAAATTTTTTAATTAAGTTAATAACACAATTTTTGCTTCCACAGTAGAGGATTGAAAATAACCAACTTAGTTACATAGTAAAACCCAATTAATATATTGTGGTTAGTATTGCGTGATTTTTACTCAACTATCATTGTAAAACTGCTACTAAACATTAATTGATTAGCTATCTAACAAATGAATCAACTACTATTCAATAAATAGGGTGAATGAACTCGATTCTTAATTGTTGTATTTTATTTGGTTTTGTTAGTTAAAGTTTCAAAATAATCCTTCTTGTTTTCTTTTCTCTTCTCTTGGTTTACTTGTAGAGTGTTTACCACAAAAAAAAAAAGAGGGTTTACTTGTAGAATTGTTATGAACTAAGGAACATTTGTTAGTGAACTTTTTTAATCCCACATTACTCATATGGATGTGTCTCTATATAAGTGAGGATAAACTCTAAATTCAAAATATAATGTATATATAGACTCAGATGTAGAGATACACCCGTATATAAACTCATATACAGAGACACATTTGTATGTGTACAAGTACATGTATATGTTCAGACATATCTGTATACATATAAATATATCCATACGTGTAAAGATACAATAATCGTCTACATATACAATGGACAGTCTGATTTATACACTATACAAAGAATGCCCTTGTTCTCTGCAAGTGCTTACTGAGAGTGTTCCTATTTTTTGAAAGTGCTTATGTTTCCAATATCAGAGAGTCTTTTTGCTGTTGTTTTCAAACTCTGTGTACTATCAGTTTGTTGTGGTCAGTGTTTTCTCTCTATTTTGTTGAAGTCAATATTCGTATTTGAGTGAATTACTGAGTATAGGTAGCCTTCGAACTTTGTGTAATCACATTTAGAGGTGTATCTGATGTGATTAGAGAGTTTCTTTATCTTAGAGGTATAAATGCATTGTCAACCCGATATACGCACAATTAGGGGGATTTAAATCCTTAAGAATAGTATCATATCGATACAACTCAACTTTACTATCAAAATTCTTCATACAACAAGAGGGTTTACTTTGGGGCTGTGAGTTTCTACATCAACTTCTACAATGACAATGACAATGACGTATCAATGGTCTTCGATTGCAGTCTATATTAGATAAATCTTATAATATTGGCTCTTACATTACATACCAACACTAATCTTAAAGAAGTTCAAATCCCATTGACAAAGGGCCTCTGCATACATGCATGCATACTATGGCCCTACCAGATAAAATTCAACCAATCAAGATCATCCATTTCTTTCATTCTATATTGTTTCGATCTTAATATTTTTTAGGCGTAATTAAAAAATAAAATAAAAGGAGAGGGTTCTTTGAGCCAGCTGTGTAGAGAAGCCCACCAATAAGGTGTGACAAAATGGTATTATACATTGAAAGACAGTGATGTCATTTCATGTGAGAAAGAGAGAGATTGACATAAAGATGCTAGTTTACCCTACCCTAGCGCCTCAAAGATCCTTTTCTGCTTCTAAATAAAATACAAACATTATGGAGGGTTTTCTTCCTAGCAATGTGACCTCAATGCCACTGCAGAGGTCAATCATAGCATATACAGGAGCATCAGTAGAAAATGTCACATTTTATGAGGGGCACAACTGTCGGTTCGCCATGGACTATGTCTGAGCGTGGAAGGCACACTACCAGGCAGTGTTCTTTTTCCCAACAAACATAAACATGGAACCCTGAATTGGACTTGTGTAGGAGAAGTGAAAACCAAGCCTTGACATTTAATTAAAAAAATCCCACGACAAAAGATAGTGGCAGTCCTTACAATCCTCTCCGCTGACTCTCAACATCTTTGAGAATCTCTCTTTTTATATTTTCTGAGGCATTTAATTAAGGATATTCTAAGTGTATCCATGCATAGCTAACATCATTAAGTTATAATCATTAGAAGTGTATCAAATAATACAAAAACATTAATTATATGATAATTTTTAAAGGAAAGAGAACGCTACCTAGTTGCGTACGGTACACGATCCCTATGCCCAGATATAGGGCTGATCGCAACACCCATGGGACTTCCGCCCTTTCATAGGGGTGTGGTTATCATTTTGTACAATATTGTGTCTGAACGTAGGGACCATGCACCGCATACGATCAAGTAGCATTCTCTCTCCCAATTTTTAATCAACTTATAGGCCAAAGGTTTCATGCATGGTCTTATCCCTTTCTCACAATAAGGGGTCGAAATGACGAAACCCTGTCTTATGCGGCTGTACATGAAAACCCCACCTTAAATTAATAATACAATTTTTTTCTCCCATACATGATTAACAAAAAAACTAAAAACCCATTCCATGTTATACCATAAGAAAGAGGGCAATTACATTATGGTTTATAAACTCGATGTAACGAACCATAGTTACGTAAGAGTAAACCCCAATTAATTGTGATTATTTCTGTGTGATGTTTCCGTAACTAACTATCAATATAAAACTCCTACAGAACATTAATTGATTAGCTATCTAATAAATGAATTAACTAATAATATTATGTAAATATTTACAAATAATCAATAAATAGGGTGAACACATTTCTTAATCTTAAAGAATTTCAAATCCCCATTGACAAGGGCCTCATAACGCATGCATGTATGCATGCACGCTATGATCCCATCAAATAAAACTCAACCAATCATGACCATCCATTTGGGTTGTCGAGTTAGTTCAGGGGGAGGGGGTGAGACTCAGTGACACATAAGAAACTGGGACCGCAATGCCCATCGGGTGTTTGTACATTTGCGTAAATGAAAGAGAAGCAGTAATAATTAGAATTGAAAAGCAATGCATCGTCGTTTACCAAAAAAATAAAGAACAGAAATGCATCGTTATATCGTATCGTGTGATACTGTGATAGCGACTTAGGGCCTTTGTGGAGTTATACTGTTGACGTAGTTGACCAATCTCGTATCGTGTGACTCCTGGTTTGTAGGAGCCGAATCTTGAGGGAAACACGGTGAGACCGACACAACACAAAGTCAGTTGTCAAACGGTTCCTCCTATCAGAAACATACATAGTCCGACTTCCCCGGCCGTTCCAATTTGACTCGATGCACGATGCGGAAACACCTAGGGTGTAAATGAATGGTTAAAATCCGTTTCCGTATTCATATCTGTATCCAGTTAATACTATCTGAATCTGTCTAAAAGCTAAACGGATGTGGATACGGATAGACTATAGCTATCCAAAAAACTATATTTACATATAAACAGATAAAATATTCGATCCATATCCGTGTCCGTATCCATTTAGCACTATCCGAATCCATCCGATAGCTAATCGGATGCAGATGCAGATATAGCACTATCCGAACCGAATCCAATCCATTTACAACCCTAGATACACCCTTCCCTCTTACTTAGAGCCTCTTTGCTTGGGAATTGTCTAGTTTTGGTACGTTCAATATTCACGCACACACACACACGCATCCCATGCATTCCACTCCTTTGTGCTCTCACACGTGGTGAACATGCAAAGTGTTTGATACATGAACGGCCACCTTGATCAGCGGCCCTAGCTGCTTTTCAAGGATAAGTGTTCGTTTTCTTGGCAATTGTCTTCCAACTTTTCTTTGTGTTAATAACCCATGGTTTGAGGTACGAATGATACATAACGGTTTTGTTAATGGCCGATTGTAATACCGTGTTGATATCATATCGGTGATACAGTACGAACAAGGGGTAAAGCAGTCAAAAAACATGTTTTTTTTAAGGAAAATCAGGGGCAAATTTATCTAATACGGCCGATCCATGCTGATATTAGATCGGTATTGTATCAGTTTTACAGGTAACCGATATCTAATCCGATACCGTGCACTAAAACCATATTAACACCAGGGCTTCAAAAATTGGTGAATCGAATTGGGAATCAGCTAATTCGTCCCGAAATTGGCTAGGACCGATTCCCAATTTTTTTCATTATGTATTCAAATATTTAACTCGAATTCTTTGATTATCTTTTTAAGCTGATTCAAATGTTTTTTTGATTGATTCTGACGATTCCAATCTGATTTGAATCAGAAGTCGACAATGACCGATTCCATCAACGATTCTTAGTATTATTAGAACCCTGGTTAACACGTATGACGTACCTCATATGTGGAGGTGAAGGTAAACGTACATGCAGAGAAAATGAACTCCCAATGTAAAAATCAATATAGGGTGGAGAACTGGGGTTTACTAATCAATATCAGTATCAGTTTCAGTGTGATACCGATCTGGATCAGATTTATGATTTACCCGTTTCTTTTGATTTTTTTTTTATTTTATATATTTACTCTTGTCTGTACCAATCCACTGACACATGATCGGCCAGGAATCAGTATCGGTCTCCACCCATACCAATATAAATTGATTGATCCAATACCAATTCCTCAAACCATAATGGAGAAGGGAGAAAGAGAGAGATGATATAGCCTACGTTGCCGGCTCAAAGTTATCTTGTTCCCTTCTTATTTAAAAGGAAAGGATATATTTTTTCCACTTGCGAGTTAATGAGGAAAGCAGGATATGATATCCAATATAGCATTATAGTGTTTGTAATGTAGGGTGGGCGGGCTCATACACCTTCACCAAAACTTTAAAACTTCTATCAAAAAAAAAAAAACCAAAACTTTATAACGAAAAACAAAACTACGACGAAATAATTACGATGGATCCACTTCATTTTGTCTGCTTAAGAAGACCGTTTGCAAGTCTTTTCAAATATTTTAACTCCCAAAGTCCCACCAAACTTGACTAAAATAGGAGGGGAAATCATATTAAATCAGTAACCAGATCGATCGAAAATGGATAAAATTTGATACAAAATATTCTTTCCCAAGTTCAAAATAGAGGTCGCCCTCAAGAGAAAATAACAATAAGGATAGTTATCCATACAACGATGGAATATAATATTTTTAAAAATTACTAGATAAATATATGCCATCTATTTTTAATTTAAAATGGACAAGAGATTGTTGCTTGGACTCTAGAGCCTATACGTGCACACTGGTCAATGGGAGAATGCACATAAGTATCGATATGGGCAAAATTTCTGCCTTTCCATGGGGTAGGGCAGTACTTTCCATGGGATAGGGTGGTATTATGTTTAAGCACAGGAATCGCGCTGACCACGCGACTAGGTAGTCTTTTTTTTCCCTTTTAAATTTTTTTTTATCTAAACCATTTATTCTACTCAAACAATTTTTTTTCTGGGTAGAAATTCCACTCAAAGTTGGGAGAATACAATAATGCCAAGAGTGTTGAGGTATTTCTTGTATTTTGTAATGGTCCACATAATTCTAATTGGGTTGGATTTTGGGTTCATTAAATGTATAAGAAGAATTATAATTGTGTGGGTATTAAAGTTTTAGGGTTTCCTATACATTGTCCAAAACTCTGGTTATAAGTAGGAGAGTGGTGTAGAGAGTTTTTCAAGTTTAGGCGAAAATGGATGTAGGGACTCGGAAACTCCCACATGAAAGGGGCAGATTGTTGGTTTTCTACACAGAATGCGAAAATAATGATCAACATCATATCTGAGTAACTTAATGTGGAGACTTATGGATATTAGAGACTTATAGGTACTTGAGCATCCTCCCCATAATAGCTAACTTTTAAGGATCAGTTCTACCTAAGTCCCTAACAAAAAGTACAATACAAATGAATGAGATATATGTCAATACAAAAAGGGTATCATTTGTCCACGTGACAGAAATACAGAATAGATGTCTCATGAGATCATTATCGGCTCCATTCCTTGGGCAGTTCCATTTTCCCAAGCTCCTCAAATGGGGGGGGGGGGGGGGGGAGCAGAAATGACCACCCTACCCTTGCCTGGGTGGGGTCCACCCTCCCTCTATTAGAGGCACTTGGGGAAATGGAGCGGGCAGAAAATAGAGCAGATAATTTTCCATATCTCATGACATTTGAAAAAAAAAATCTTTGTAACAATAATAATCCACCTAATAAAAATAAGGGAAACAGTTTTCTGTCCGAGAGTGTGGCCTACGCCAGCACGCCCATGTGTCTATCTCTCTCTTCCTTAAAACAAGGGGGCAGAGCTGTCTTTTTATATGGGGAGGAGAGAGATAGACTCATGCGAGTGTTGGCGTAAGCCACACTCCCAGACAGAGTTCTTTTTCCCTAAAAATAAAATGAGGTTTTCTCATTCATAGTTTTGATAAAGCTGAACGATCCCCTATCACATACTGGTGGTCCTAAACCGTACTGATAAACTAATTGGTATTAAATCTAAATCAAAATATATTACCTATTGGTCCGGTCAATTTCAGTCTCTTATTGGTTTCGCTTATTGGTCCCTTAGTGATTATCAATATTATTAACAATATTGTAATCTTACTATTTTTGTCTCGTTTTTGTCTTTTATTTTATTCATAAAAATTATATTAATTATGGATTAAAAATTTTCAAAATAAGTTGAAAATGACTTATCATTATATTATTTTCAAAAGTTGTCATTGTCCATGTGACATGACAAGATTGTCCCTATATTAGCTAAATTTTGAGAATAAGACAAAGACAAAGGACAAAAAAAAAAAAAAAAAAAAAAAAAAAAAGTCTCATCTTCTTAGTTCACCTATTATTAACATTATTTACCAAAAGAAAAAATTTACTATCATTGAGATGCATGAGAAAATCTTGTTGTAACCAACCTTAGTTACAACAAGATTTGCCTTTATTAATATATACTTCAATTAGGTCTTTAAATTAAGTTCTCATAGATATACACACCGTATATCTTGAATTTGATCAATTATAAATTATAATATATTGATTAAGATACAATAAATAAATAAGCCATTGTTTTTTAGTGTGTTTTATTGACTTCAATCCATTTGATCAGTTTGGGTCATTCATAGCAGGCTAGACCAAACCCAGACTGTTAATAAATATATTTCTTAAATTTGAAAGCGAAATCAAAATTGGACCAATATGAAATTTGGTCAGTCTAGTTTCGGATTTTGATTTGGTTCATTAGCCTTTTTCAGTTCGATCACTAAATTGATACCTAAGAGCTGATTTGGTATGATTTCAATTTCAATTTCAATTTCGAATTGATTTAATGAAATAATCAACAAATTAGTTTTTTTCTATCAAGAAATTGAAATTGTTTTGGTAATTGCATCAATCTGAAATATTTTAAACATAAGAATCCATTTTATAGTTCAATTTCTAAGAATATATTCTTTAAATTTTTTTAGGAGCGGATGGTGGTGATGGCGATAGCGATGATGGTGATGAAATCATGAGGAGAAGGAGAAGAAGAAGAAGGATGATGTTTTATTTTTAACATAAAATTTATTGTTTTATCCATCAAATTAACCTTGTGCTCATTAAACAATAAGAATCTCCCTATCAAATCAAAATATAAATCATACCAAAACATTCATAAATGTATATTTGAAGCATCCCATACATAAAATAATAAAGAGTAAAGAAGATAAGCATTTGAGATCGACAGTTTCTAAATTTGATTAATAAACCATACTATAGACTCGGATGAAACCGCGTAGGATTTGGAGGTAGGAGGTAGGAGTTTGGAGTAGGACCACAAGAATTTCCAAAAATTTCTCATGAATCTTACTATAATTAGATTATTAATCAATTAATATTAAATTTCACATGCAATAGTGCCACGTCATCACATAGGAAAAAAAAATTAAGGTAGAAATTTCTTTCTTCTTTTATTTTCTTTCATTATATGTTCGAGGCCAAAAAGATTGAAGATTCTGCTTTGGTTGGAAAACAGAACCTTCTATTAATAAACATGTTTAATAACAATTAATCTTACCTTCATTAAAAGTTAAAAAGGACTTTAGGTTAATCATAAAGGAATACAAAAAAGGGTATCTTAATGATTCTTAGATATTAATTAAAGAGCTAATTAAACTGGTTTTTAAAAAAAATTATAAAGAAATAAGAAGGAATGTTAAATTTTAATTTTTCAATAAATAAATAAACGGCTAAAACAAGAAAAAAAAAACAAATTCAAGTCTGACTTGTCTGAGGACTCGGATTACGAATTGTGGATTTGTGCATACGCCGTTGCAGATCAAACCCAGAGAGCTCAGAGGTAACGACGACACAGAGCTGGAGTGCAAGAAGATTACAGAGAAATAAAGCGAAAGATTAAATCTAAGAGAAGGAGGAGCGTACAGGTTTTTTTTGATGTCGTTCTTCGAAGAAAAACTCCAAGAGCTTCTTTACTCCCTGAAGCATCTTAAGTCTGAGGAGAAATAGAAATTTAAGAGGAGGAGAAAAGGGAGA
Source organism: Telopea speciosissima (assembly GCF_018873765.1). Classification (NCBI taxonomy): domain Eukaryota; kingdom Viridiplantae; phylum Streptophyta; class Magnoliopsida; order Proteales; family Proteaceae; genus Telopea; species Telopea speciosissima. The sequence goes on along the minus strand of NC_057919.1, from coordinate 17,868,290 downwards.
GGATAGAGGAATCTGAACTGCCAATGCCCTTTTGTTTTCTTCCTTTTTGAAAAAGAATGGCAGAAGATCTCTGTTTCTTCAGCAAGGTGCGTTGGTTCGGTTCATGTCTTTCTCCTTCAAGTTTCCGCCTTCGAGTTTGTGGGTGATTTTTAAGTATGATTTTTGTTTTTCTCCCAAGTTTTCTATTTGGGGACTTTTTTCTGGATTATTAACTGATGGGTATACACGAACATGGATGGTTTCATTGGAGAGTTCTAAGCATTTTTGCTGCATTTTTTTTAAGCTCTATTTTGCTCTTGCTTTTGATTTATCACAAACATACGAACTTTAAAGTTATTAAATAATGCTGTCCTGATCTCTCTCCATCTCTAATTTACATTTTTTAGTCTGTAAATTCTTGATCTCTTGAGCTCGAATAGATTGGTTTGGTTGTATTTTTGATTGGATGCTTTCACCTTGCTTATTTCATCTGATTCTGGTCTTGGAACACCCTCCTTACTAGCATCTGGATAACTTCTTCATTACAGGATACCCTCGTCATAAAGTCCCCTAAGAAGTCTCCCTTGGTATTGAGGACGGTTGTCTTATTGTTTTCCATGGTCTGCGGTGTTTATATTTGCTCAATTTGTATAAAGCAGATAAGATCCCACACCAAGGCCAGATTCCTAAGTTTAGAAGGTGTTCAAAGGCCTTGCAGTGTATTGGATATCGATCCAAGGGAAATTCATTATGTGCACTATCCCATACCCAAAACCTATGACAGGTAATTCAGACATTCTTTCAGTTGGTTTCAATTCCTGGTCTGGACTTACACAGTTACGTTGCTCAACATTAAATGTTGTTTGATGAATTAACAGGGCTGAATGTGCATGCAATCCTGTAAGATTCTTTGCCATCTTATCGATGCAGAGATCTGGTAGTGGATGGTTTGAGACATTGTTAAATAGTCATATTAATGTAAGCTCGAATGGTGAAATTTTCTCTCACAAAGAAAGAAGAGCCAACACTTCAGCAATAGTGGAGACGATGGATAAAGTTTACAACCTGGATTGGTTAACCAGTGCTTCCAAGAATGAATGCTCAGCTGCGGTTGGCTTCAAGTGGATGCTTAATCAGGTTTGTCATATCTTGGAAGTCAACCAATAATTCTGATATATATGTCACCTCCCCCTCTTATTAATCTTTTTTCCTTTATTGCATTGAATAAAGGTTATGTCAGCTTGATTTTTAGAGGAAAAACAAATAATTATTACATAGATATTGAAAATTTTGTGAATCAACTAGCTAACCACAATGATCATTCCAGTTCTAGGTAATTTGATTGACATATGCATCCTATCCAGCATGCCGACTTTAATGCTGCTTCATGATGGGATCCAAATTAAGAATATCCATCCTGCTTCTCTCTCTCTCTCTCTCTCTCTTTTTTTTTTTTGGTGTGTGTGTGTATGGATGAATTACACTACTTACCATGATTCACTTCCAAAGCAAGGAACCATCAGATAACTTTGATTTTATGCCTCCCAGCCCTCCCTACCCCCTCACCCTTTTTGTAAATTTTGAAGTCCATGCAAACACAAATGGAAATTCTTGCTTGCTGATTTAATGCATTAGTAAAATGGGTATAGTTAGGTTGGGCACCACTGGATAACCCTCTAATACCTTTTGCCATGATTAATACTTGGAAAGCATGATGAAATTGCTGCACACTTCCAGTCAGTGATAGATGAAATAGCCACAAGCACGCCTCCATTTGGTGTCCAATCATCTACCCTCACCTCTTTACCTCCACAACCCCGAATATAATTGATTGGCAATCACCATTTAGTTAATGAGGCTCTGCCCCATTTCATAAGATAGTTATCTCTCTTGTTGAGGTGCTATTAAGTTGCCTATGTATAAGCATCCATTGCGTATGATTATACTTTGTACTTGAAGATTGTGAGTTGCCATTGGGATAGAGGACCTCCCAATGACTAATAATCAGCATCTAAATTGGAATCTATGATGAAATGGAGTATATTGTTATACATAAATAGAAGGCATTGATAGGGAGGAGATTTTCTTTTGGTTCCTTGGAAAGATTTTCAGGATCACTTGAGTGAATGATTTATATCTGATATAAGCTATAATGGATGGATGGACATTTTATTTAGAACAAGGAGTTACATGGTAGATGTGGTTACCCTTGTTCATCTTCCTTTTAATCAAGGGCAAGAAAGTTATAATGTGCAAGTCAAGAAGCCCATCGATGTATCAAGGGGGGAGTAGAATATTGTTGTCTAAAGTTATTTGGTGCATATATCTTAAGATCAGTAGGTACAAGGCGTCATGTTCTGTATGTTTACAAAATATATGAAACACTCTTGTAGATTTCAATAAAATTTACCGTTTCAGATGTTGTCTATTGTGACTATTATGGAGAAAGAAGGGACAGAAGTATAACTATAGTACTATACAGAATCATTTCTTGGTCTAGAATATATAAACAAATGATGAAGACATTTAAAGCTCGATATTGTTGTGGCTTCTTAATGGTGTAATGTGAAAGACAAATGTAGAATTCTTAACTGAAGTCCCAAAATTGTCAATTTGGTGGCTTGAAGCATGGGGATAATTATGGCAGCATGGTTAAGGTGAAATTTGGGGGTGAAATAGTGTCCATTGGAAATCTAACAAGCTTTTGGTTTTGGCCCTTTTGGGTACAAGTTTCCGTGAACAGAACAATTTCCTTTATTTTGTATATATTGTAGTCTGAAGAAGATGTGGGTCAAGAGCACTTTTTAACAATGTTGACAAGGTTACGATTCATGTCACAATTTAGAGCTCCTATGTAATTTTCTTTGGTTAAGGATGTTCGACTTTCTATATTGAAAGTTTTGCTTACTTCTGGTAATTTTTTTATTATGAACAGACTATGTCAACAAAGACAATATCATTTGGCGCTCCACAGGGATAATGCTCAGTGTTGCTTATCATTTTGTTGAGTTGTTTTGGTGGTATAAGCATGAAGAACAATTTACTGAAACTTCTGTTTTTGGCACCTCTGGGGTACATATTTCTTTATCAATGAGCATGTATCTTCTTATTTTAATCAGACAACTGAGATTTCACATTCGAATTGATCAAAAGAAAATGATCAATTTACAAATCCAGAATATACATTAAAATTTTTGAGAATTGTACAATTGTACAGTGTATCAAATGTGGAAAGAACACCCATTTCCTTAAGCTAAGCTATGTGAAGATAGATGACTATACTGTTTTGGAGGGGAGAAAGCTTTGTTCAATCTTTTAGGGAAACAAAAGAAAGAGGTACATCAGTAACCAGCTGTAATCTGAAATCATCCTTGACCCATGGGCTTGTTATCCTGAAGTTGGAATAAAGATGGTCCCATCCCAAGCTCACTTGGCCATAAAAATTTTCTCATCCTTATTCTACCTCCATCAGATCTGGCTTCTCTTTCCTCCAGTGGCATTGGTTCTCCTAATCTATCAGATGGGGTTATGAGTGCTAATGTCATATAACCTATCAGTGACGATCACAAGTTTGTCAACTTCTTCAGAATAGTTGTCAAACTTTTGCTTTAGCCTATGATAATTACTTCTTGTTGCCAGATGTAATAAAACTCTCTGATTTGTTTTGGTTCTGCCAAACCAATCTTTTCACAGTAATTCAGGTGACAACTGGAAGGCTGATGATTTAATTTTATATTTGTAGGGAGAGAACCAGATGTTTCTTCAAGTAATCAGTTACCTACTTGTGCACATTTTACTTGTGCTGACAATCTGTACCTATTTGTGAGGAAGAGCCAGATGTTTCTTCAAGTAATCAGTTACCTACTTATGCACATTTTACTTGTGCTGACAATCTGTACCTATTTGTGAGGGGGGGGGGGTTAAATTTAATTTTATTAGCGATTGGCATTCCCTGTTTTTTTTTTTCCGTGCTTGCTTGATTGATCAATTGGTAGAAGTTGTGTGTATGCAATTTATACAGATGGTTCAAACCCATGGAGGTATTTGTCCCCTTGATTCTGAGTCTAATCTCATATACATGCATATTATGTTGGTCCCCTGGGCTATCTTGGGGAAATAGATCCTATTTATGATGCTTGTTTTTGCGGGTAACATACTGAAAAAGTTGGGTGTCTTGCCACGGTTAATCGTCAGGGTGTGATGGCACATCACAAAGAAATAGTAGAATATTTCAATCGGAGGGGCGTCTCTGCAATATTTCTTTTTCGGAGAAATCTGCTACGCAGGATGATATCAGTCGTTGCAAATTCTTATGACAAAGATGCTAAGCTGATAAATGGGACTCACAAGTCTCATGTGCATTCACCACATGAGGTGCTCTCTCTCTCTCTCTCTCTCATGTGTGTGCTCATAGGATGATCTTTAATCTGGTTTCTAATTGTTTGCAGGCCAAAATCCTAGCAACATACAAGCCTACTATCAATGCCACTTTGTTGATTCCCAATCTGAAGCAAGTGGAAGATATGACTGCCAAAGCTTTAGAATACTTCAAAAGCACACGCCACATGATTCTTTACTATGAGGACATCATAAAGAACAGCACTGTAAGATATCTTCCATCCATTGGACATGGTGGTGCCGATGCTCCATGTTCTAAAAACAAATTATTTTTTTTCTCTACTGTGTTATGCAATCTGCATTGCTCAAGTTCCTCTTTCCTGCAGAAGCTGATGGAGGTTCAACACTTTCTAAGGGTTCCACAGAGGAAGCTTAAGAGCCGTCAAGTGAAAATACACAAAGGGTCTTTATCAGAGCAGGTTGAGAACTGGGATGATATTCACAAGACACTGAAGGGAACGCGGTACGAGAGTTTCCTCCATGCAGACTATCAAGTATAGTTCTCTTCCACCTGGTGATGTAAATAACAACACTTTCCCCGTGATTTTTTTTCCCCAACAAAAGCCAGCACTGACCCCTCACCCCTTCACCCGTCCCTCCAGCCAGTTGAAAATTTTGGATGCAGCATAACACAGGCTTGAATTTTCAGCAGTTTTTTTGTTTAATTTACTCTTTAGCCCGTTCCTCACTCCAATTGGAGTTTTTGGTTTTTTGGATTGCTGACAGACATTCTCATGTATATTTATTGTGAAATCAATGTGAGTATCAGGATCTCACGGTGCATCATTGTAACTTGTTGGTTCCACACTATGTGAGTGTATCAAGCCTCATCCCTTGATCACCTTGACCTTCCTCTCCCTCCCTATGTTCAGGATCCAAGCAGACCTGAATCCAGGGCTTCAAAAGAGTTGGCCTATTCTGTATGTGAGGTGGTCAAGGGGGGCAAGGGCTACCAAGATATGAAAGCTGTCTCTTCAGCAGTTGAATCTTGGACAGAAGCTCTTTTTTTGAATGACCATGTTTAGTTTTTTCATTAACGTAGTGGGCCTGAAAACTCTGATACCATGTCAAAGTCTTCAAACCAAAAGGTTAAACTATTAGGTGGAGAGGCCCAACTGATATATAAAGAATCAAATTCCACAATTTTCCCAGTGCGATTATTACCAACAGTGGCTCAAGCTGTAGCCAGAGCTTATCAAAGCTTTCCTATTTTTTTTCAGTGTTACCAAACTCAATAATTCTTTCCCACTTTTCAGTCATATGGACTCATGTAGGCTGACCATTGGGTTGCTTTGGCACATCACTAATAGGTAAAACCTGTCAAAATTGGTGGCTGAACTCAACTTTATGGCCCAACATAATTGATTCTTCTCTCTTGATTTTTCAAAAGTATATGTTTTGTTCCTGTTCGGTTAGCTTTCTAGACTTTTCAAATTTCTTTCCAACATTTGCACTGATACATGGAGATTTTAGACTGATCTGAAATTTTAACGGTGTATAGATGATGATATCCAGAATATGCTCATTGGGTCCAATTGCATTGCCATGTGGCAGTTATTAAAGGTGTACAAGAATGGGTCCCTAAAATCTAATACCAGCCATACATGTGCCGCCCTTGTGCAGATTCCTTTATAGCCTTCTCACATAAGAAATAATGGGGCCTATATTGACACTCTCTCCCCTACTCTGAAGATGTGGGTCTCCATGTGGACCCTATATGGATGATACCATTCTCCAGACTCTCAATGGTCTAGTGTGCAGATTCCTTCTTACACTAGCATCATGGGAAACCTTCCCCTATATTTATATGATCCACTTGTATTAGACTGCTTATTAAATTTCTTCTTTCTTGGTCAGATGAACTTTATCACATTCACTTCAGCATTGTAGTTGGATGAAGGCGAGATTCGTCCACCCCCCCCCCTCCCCCCCTCTTTAGTTGTAGATTGTTGGTTTGGCTTAGCCTTCCCCCTTAGTTTACCACCTTACTTGCATTGATTTCATAATTTTTAAAAAGGAAGAGGCTAGGGCATGCTGCTGATTTTTCTGGAGCTAGCAGTTGTGTTCAATGGTGAGAGTGGGATGGGGGAGGACAGGGAGTCATTTCCATAGAGGGTGGGCGAGAAACTCAGGCTGGGCACATCGGCGTGCGAAGCCTTGACCACTTGTCGTTGGGTTTGACTTCGTATCAATGAGATTGGTGCAGATCCTATCACATGAGCCCAGCTAATGTACTGCACCTTTCAGATGAATTTGATCCCCATCCTCTGATTGGAGTCGACTGTCTTCTTGTCGTCGATCCCACCTTCTATAGCTCACACTGTAGGCCTGTAACTCGGTAGTATTGTAGTAGTGTAATGTAATAATGTAGCCTGTAGTAACCATATGCTTCTTCTCAAATGTCCATAAAAAAGATGCCAGTTCCCCTGTCTTTCCAGCTTGACAACCAGTTTGTTCCAGTTTTTAAAGTTGTGTACGAGAGTTTTACAGGAACCATATGCAAACTTCACTACTATCTTCACAAAGTACGGTTGTATGCCTCAATAGCCTGTACTTGTTGAGGACAAATCAATTTCTTTGTCTAAATTTAAATTAAGAGATAAGAGAACAGGGATTACAATGTCATTCTACCCGGAAACTCGGGAGTAAAAATTTTCCCTTTTTTTCCTTTCTATTTTTCTCCCCTTGAATGGTGGAAAGTTAAAATGCTGTATACAGATCTCAAGGCCCGAATCACTGAATAACCAAAGGATTATTTACTTGCTTCAGAGTTGGAGTTCTGAGAATCTGTTCTTTGTATTACAAAATGGTCAACAATCCGAACAGTAGAAAGTGGATCCTGCTGAGAAGCAGCCGCACTCCATTTGCTAGGGAACTTCCTATGATGGCTCATTTCCTGCTGTTTCACTTCTGTGTCCCAGTCTGAATCCAGTTTCCATTCCCTTGGCACCTGTAAATCAAAGAATCAATAATGCCCCCCAAAAGAAAATGAGATAAATAACAAAATAAGGGACTGAATAACACTTGAAAGTCCATCCCCTGAGGATGACTAAGAGGACCAAACACATTCTGAAAACTACAGTTCCCAGGGGACTTGTTGGACAAATCATTTCCACCAATAACTGGGGTTGAACTAAATTGAGTTGAGACCCCGTCACCATATTTTACCCAGTAATAACCATGCCATTTAATCCCTCAGCTTCTTTTCCCTCTGACACATAACAAGATGGTACTTTACCATTTGCTACTTCTCCACACCCCAGCCAAATCTCCACCTAGGGGCAGCATATACAGAAAAGATGGCACAACAGAACCTAACAGACTAAATCCTCATGAAAGAAATACTTGACGAGAATTGCAAAGTTCAGTTTCTCAGAATTGCCACACTGAGTCAAGGTAGACTTGTACCTTGTCAACTGCAAGGGTGAATACTTCAAGGTCACCATCATCGGTAATGTGGAAGCGAGTAAATGCCTTGTAATTTGCAATGCGGAGCGAGGAAAAAGCTTCATCAAAGTGTAAGTGAAACCAATTGATGCAGATATACAAGTAGCTCCCAAACACCAGGGATACCACAGGGGTTGAGAAAACCCAGAAATAGAGGAAGACAGAAGCATAGTAAATGATGGAACCCCCACGTGATAGTGACTCCATCCCATTCTTACAGATGTTGGTCCTGGTGACGGCCATAACCTGAAATTTTCAGCATAGATTTGACCGTGATGACTGGTGAATAGAGGTACAAAGTGACAAATTTCTGGAATTACGAGGAGTTGCTTACCTCTGGAACATCAAATGCAGACATGAGATACTTTATACATGCTGGATAAAGGCCAAATGTCCACTGTTCTATACGAGCTCGAAGGCCAGTTGGGTCTGGGAAGTGCTCACTCTCCACCGACCGGTACCATTCATATAGTGTGTGATATCCTGAAATAGAACCCCAATACAATTTTTATAATGTCTATGGTGGTAATTGGCAAAGAGCGTCAATATTGGTTATTTACCTATTTAGCAAAACATTTTTCCAAAGGTGATAAGTTAATTTTGATGATGAAATTTATGTATTTACTACCCTCAACAATTTTTACACTAAATATCAACTCATGGTCAAACAATTATAATCCATCGTCAAGGTTAGGATTTGGATTCCTAATTTGTCATAAACTGCATTTCCATCCATATCTCAACAGCTTACCTGTACACTCAGTCAAAATACATGATCTTGGATAAATTTATCATTTACACCACTACATGCTTTGTGCATCTAAACTATGAACAAGCCCTGATATCACTCAAGCAACCATTTCAACAGTCCCATGAAAACAAGGAGGGAAGAGGAGGAAGGGGGGGGGGGGGGGAGGGGAAGAAAGACCAGACCTGAAGTAGCTAGCAGCCGATGGCGGATACATGTCTCAACCCCAAGTTCCATCAACAACATGAGAATGAGTGCTGCAGCCATGTGAGCAGAAACATGAAGAATCCCAATAATTGCCCGTCTTTTCCGTGACACTTTGGAAGGGACGAAACAAATTGCTACCATTAGTAATAAAAGAGTTCCAGTGAAAGACACGTATGAGTGTCTGAGCATGTACTCAAAAGCAGACCACACTGTGCTCAAGAAACTCTTGAAGTGACCAGAAAACGAATCATCATCCCGCAAGATGTGGCCAAGATGACACTGTAAAGCACAAATTAAGCCAGTAGTTAACTAGTTATCTCCAATAAACATCACCGCAACATTTTGTGTGCATGTGTTTGCCTAGACTGTATTTTCTCACCCAGAAATGCAGCATGTACTGAAGGAGGTCAACAGTATCTAAGAAAGATATAACCTTTAAAAATTGTATCAGGTCTAAAAGGAGGAAGTAAGAAAGACCAAAGAAACTCACCTGTGGAAACATAGAAAAAGCCAATATAAAGTAGATGATACCACCAATGAAGTCAAATTGCCAGTTCTTCTTTCGAAATTTTAAGATATTTCCCAGTGCAATCTGGACCCGGTTCACAAGTATGTCAGATGCACCATTATGACACCAAGAAATAAAGTATGAAAAACTTTTATTGTTGACTGGTTTGAACAAACTCAACAAAGTAATGCAGGTGCAAGATCAAACTTTGAAAAAACTCACCCTGCTTGAATCCTCAAAAGATGGATAAGCTGCCTTACTTTCATATGAAGTTCCATAAAGCTTTTTGAAGTTACTGAAAACATGAGTAGGATGCAAAAAAGCCCCACCACAACCATTGACAAGTAAATGCTGTACATAGACTGGCTTATCTGAAGGAACAGAAGAATGACGCATGTAATGATGCAAGTCTCCAGCCATTCGGAGCTTACACCTTCCCTTCAGATGATCGCGAATCAAATGAGAGACATTCTTCCCAGAGACCTCATTCCAGTACCAATCAAGTAGCCAATTAGGTTCATGTGTCATAATGATAACAGAATCATTCTCCCCAACCTGAAAAATTCTTCATATGTTTTATAATCCATATGATCTAGAGAAACATACATAATAATTTGTGAAATATAAACCAAACAACTTTTTTATTTGTCTCAGGCTAGGTATTGACATAAAAGAAGCTAAAACCCACATGGAATCAAGTACTGATATTCAAAATAGTTCAAGTGTGACAATTAGTGACACTGAAATGATATCTGAAGACATTGACAAAAACTACTGAAACAATTAAGTGAATATCCTATTCCAAAAAGACTTCCTTATAATAATATGACCAGAGACAAACATAATTGTAACAAGCAAATTCACCATATCCAGAATGTATGAAAGGCTGGACTAAATTAATATGCTATTTCTCCAGTCCTTCGAAAGACAACCAAAAGTGAATACCATTCAATGCTGTCAATTTTATCTTCCAAGTAGAGATTTGGAACAGTAATCTCAACAACAACAAACTCAGCCTTATCCCAACTTAATGGGGTCGGCTACATGGATCCAAACACAACAAAGGAAAACTGAGTTGCACAAAAAAAAATGGGGAAAGAGAAGAGAAAAGGAAAATGGAAAATGCCAAATGAAAGATGAAAGATAGTAAGAGGGAAGAAGCCCAAACCAGCACGTCAGGAGAATCTCAGCTAAATGGGGTCTGTTACATGGATCCTTGCCCTCCAATAGGCCCTATCCAAAGTCATACTTGGTACAAGACCTAGGCCATACATGTCCTTCCTCCCCACTTCAACTATGGTCATTTTAGGCCTGCCCCTAGCTCTTTTAGCTTCTTCAATCGGGATCATATCACTCCTCCTTACTGGGGCGTCCCTAGGCCTCCGTTGAATATGACCATACCACCTTAAATGACTCTCTCGGAGTTTGTCACTGATCGGTGCGACTCCTATGTCCGCTCTAATACGTTAATTCCGTACTTTATCCTTCCTTGTCTTTCCACACATCCATCTTAACATCCTCATCTCTGCTACACAGCTTATCAATATGACACTTTTAACTGCCCAACATTCTACTACATATATTATAGCTGGTCGTACAACAATTCTATAGAACTTTCCTTTAAGCTTTAAAGGAATATGTCGGTCACACAATACTCCAGATGCACCTCTCCACTTCATCCATCCCGCTTTAATTCTCTGTGAAACATCATCCTCTATGCCACCTTCTTTACTTATGATTGACCCCAAATATCTAAAATAGTCACTTTGTGGTATCTCTTTATCCTCAATTTGCACCATATCAGTATCCATCACAGTGTGACTAAAAGTACACATCATATATTGTCTTTGTTCTACTAAGCTTAAATTCTCTTGTTTCCAAGGTTGACCTCCAAAGTTCTAACTAGAGTTAATCCCTTCTTTTGTCTCATCCGCCAAAACAATATCATTCGCGAAGAGCATACACCATGGGATCTCATCTTGAATCTTCTTCATTAGATCGTCCATGATAAGTGCAAATAGATATGGGCTAAAGGCTGATCCTCGGTGCAACCCAATCGTAATTGGGAATTCCCTTCCCTGACGTCCCACAGATCTCACACTAGTCACCACGCCCTCATACATATCTTTAATAACATCCACATATTTGCTAGAAACTCCTCTCCTCACTAGGACACGCTGGATTAAATCTCTAGGGACTCAGTCATAAGCTTTTTCCAAGCCAATAAAGACCATATGGAGATCCTTCTTGCTTTCTCTATATCTTTCCATGAGCCTCCTCAACAAGTAGATAGCTTTAGTCGTGGATCTACCTACCATAAAGCCAAATTGGTTCAATGAGACATGGGTCTCTCTTCTCAAACGGGCTTCAATAACCTTCTTCCATAGTTTCATAGTGTGACTCATAAGCTTAATGCTTCTATGGTTGTTGTAACTTTGGATATCACCTTCATTTTTGTAGATAGGGACTACAATGCTTCTCCACCACTCATCTGGCATCTTCCTTGTGTTCAAAATCCTGTTAAACAGATTGGTTAACCAATTAGCCCCACATCCTCCAAGGGTTTTTCGCACTTCTATTGGAATCTCGTCTAGGCCTGGGGTCTTGCCTGCTTTCATCTTTCTTAAGGCTTCTTTAGTTTCCACTACACTAATCTTTCTTACGTATCTATGACGTGTGCCATCATGCTGAAAAATGTAATCGTCCGGTCATTTCTACTCGACCTATCTCCATTTAGTAGGTCACAAATATAGTCATCCCATCTCTTCACAATGTCCTCATCTCTCACCAACACTCTTCCATCAGCACTCTTGATGCACCTCACTTGGTCAATATCTCTACTCTTCCTTTCTCTCATCTTAGCTATCTTATAAATAGCTTTTTCTCCTTCTTTAGTATTTAGGTTGGTATAGAGATCGTCATATTTCTTCGCCCTACCCAACCCCATAATCTTCCTAGCTTTGTTTCTTGCATCATTATATCTCTTTTTATTTTTAGTTTCTTTAATCCTGTACCAAGACTTAAAACACTCTTTCTTGGTCTTAATGTCTGCTTGGACCTCATCATTCCACCACCAAGTCTCCCTAGGAGCCTGACGACTACCCTTTGCTTCTCCTAGCACACCTTTGGCCACCCTCTTAATACAGGTCATCATCTCATTCCACATCGCATTGGTGTCTCCCTCAAAGTTCCACTTTCCTTGTTTGACCACAATATCAGTAAAAGTCCTTAAAGACTCCACCTTTATCTCCACCACCTTATCTTAAGGTACATAGGTCCCTTCTTTCTACTCTTCTATGCACTAAGATACATATCTAGGACCACCAGTCTATGTTGGGTGGTGAAGCTCTCCCCAGGGATAACCTTATAGTCCTTACATACTGTTCTATCTGTCCTTCTTGTAAGGAAGAAGTCTATTTGGCTGGCATGGTTTCCACTTTTATAGGTAACTGAGTGCTCCTCTCTTTTTTCAAAGAAGGCGTTCACAATGGGAAGATCATAAGCTACCGCAAAGTCTAGGATTGAGGTCCCTTCCTCGTTCCTCTCCCCAACCCCGAACTGTAATCTCAAAAGGCCAAAAATGACTCCATGTAGAAAATGGATAAAAACCCTTTTGAAAACTAATACAAAGTACTTAATAGAAAGCATTCCCTTAAGTGACATAATGTATCAGAAACAACAGCTCCAAATACAGAGGGCTACAACAAATTCATTCCCAATGACTAATTTGTGTGTAATGTACATCATTTTTGTTTAAGATAGCTAGAATCTACGTATAGTGCAGCCACATCCTTAAGGCACAAATGATAAGAAAACTCAAATACAAATAGTACCTTGTCTCTTATTAATTCTGCAAAGAATTTAAATTGGTAGACATCAATGTCAACATGGAGAGCTTGATCAAGACCAAACACCCACCATCCTTTAGGAAGTTGCAGAGCAAAGTAACTTTTCTTTTGGGGCAGCAACCAACCCCCTAACCAGCTTTTATGGCATATATGCCTCATAAAAGTTTGAAGCCCATCAAACCAATCTGCAGGAAAGAACACTTAGTCATGTAAGGACCACACTAATGTTCTTTACAACAGAAAATAGGATCTGTTCTGAAAACTAATAATAATAATAACCTCAGCAACAGCAACAACAACGACGACAACAATGACAACAATAATAAATCTTATATTGAAATAAGATTCATCCCATTTACTCTTTTGTCTGTTACAACCAAGATCTCTATTTTATTGAGAAAGTTTGGCAAGCACTCGCACTAACCATGATTTCCTGGAATAACAAAACACTGAGGTCCATCATATTGCCTCAGACCAGATTCTGCACAAGGTACTTCAGGCTTGTTCACAGCAATATGCTCTGAATTATAACAAGGTGGAGGCTGGAGTGCATATTCAAAAGGACGAAAAAGCCGTTTTTCATATGTAAAAGCTGAAGGATTAGGGTACCTGTAAAATATTGGATAATTTAGTTTTCCAACTGGAGAATGCAAAACAAGTCAAATCCTAGTTCCCTCATAATAAGATAGATGAATAGTTGGTCATGGTAACACATTTTTAGTGGAATTGCGCAAGTTTCAGCATGGTAAACTTAGAACTCACATAGAAGATATAGATTTATAATAATCTAAAACAACAATATAGTTATGGCAGTTTGGTGACAAGAAGCCAAAATATTTCTTCTATGACCTTTTGCAAGACAAAGAAAACAAGCAAATTAAATCACACAACATCATTATGATGACAGTTTGGGATGGGTGACAAAAAATGACAGATATCTGTTTCTCGGTAGTTGCTCTCCAATTAGACATCCGATTAGATAACTCGTTCTACCTTCATTAAAAAAAAAACTACTACTAGAAAGGGAAAGTCCCAACTTACGCAAGATCCCCTCCAATAAGAAGTAAATTTCCACGTGGTAGCGCACGCATAGAATTGCTGCACTTGACATGAATGGAAGGCTGAGCAAGTAAGCGGGCAACAGTGTAAGATGAGTTTCCTCCATCCCCAGTATCAGCCATGAAATCAAACCACAAGTCTTCCTTCTCACTAAAATGTTCAAATAAAAGATCATCTTTTTGACCTGCTTCATGAACCTTGCTCATTGCAGCCTGATCATAGCAGAAAGACAAAGAAGCAAAGGAAATTTTAAAACAAGAACTTTTATTCAAATAATTCAATCATCTTGCAGAGGGAAGGGGATGCTCAAAGAATATTTATGCTAAGCAGAGAAAGAGAGAGAAAAGGTTAAGAGTTCCAGGAGTTCACTTGGAGGCTTCCCTAGTTTAGTCAAATAAGATTCATGTCATAGTTCATTGATTCTCTTTTACAAGAGTGTGACAAAATCAAGGGTCTTGAGGATTGTGTTATAATGTGACCTGGATATGCATTTCCAATCTTTCCTATCGTATGTTTGTCATTCCCCTTATTTTCTCTAATAATAACTTTCCATCATTCACCCAAAAAAAAATAACTCTTTAATCACAAAAAGAGAAAATGGAGGGGCGTCCCTTTTTATCCATGTATTGAAGCATTGGAAAAGAAGATAAAAAGAAAGCTATAAATTATTGATTGCCACGTAAACAATAACAGAAGGTCACAGGAAATGATATAGGCAATCCAACACGTCATGAAAGACATATGTGGGATTCTGCAGTTTTTAAAAAAAAACTTCCATTGAAGGAATAAATATTTTACTTCATCTTTTAGAAAAAGGTTTTGCAACCATTCATATCTACATTCCCTAGAATCCCCCACTATATATTCATACAAGTGCTCGCCAAGTTACAAAGATATGGGCGCAGGGATCAGATTCCAACACGGATATGAGGTGTCAAGACTCAGAAGTCAGAAAAGCAATAGCCAGGTAAATGAACTTGAGGGTACATAGCACCTTTTACTTTTATGTATTTTCTAAAACTTATATCATATAATCCAGAAAATACAGTTGAAATTTAGCTCAAACAAGATCACAGATGGGTTAGGAACTATAGGACAGATACAGAGAGAAGTCAATAGCTTCAACTATCATATATATATATATGATATAAACTAACAATAAAGACTAAAACTTGAAGCAGGAAAATCCAGTTGGAATTTAGCGATGAAAAGTGGGCTAGGAACATAGGTCAAAAAACAGAGAACAATCAATAGTTTCAACAATTCAGATAAGATAAGTGTGAAACTGTAGTCGATGGTTTAATTTAGCAACTAGATTAGGTTTGCAAACGTTGATCAAAATCTGATGGCTGGATTGTGAGATCCAGAACATTCCTTCTGCAAGTAGGAAAACTTGAAAGAGAAACAGAACTGAAATTTCGATTGGGGAACTCAGAGATTCGAAAGAGAAACTCAGAGAGAAGTATATCAAGGAAATACAACTGAGGTTAGAATAAGTGATCAGCGTTAGATCTTAAAGGTAATAACAAAATCTGAAGGTTAAGAGCAAGAACAGCACAACCACAGGAAGTTAAGTAGGGTAGATCTGACCTGATTTGATTGAAAGATAGAAGGATAGATAGAGAGATAGAAAGCATGGTTCAAGATTTCGCAAAATATCGCCGATATATCGGGATATTTCAGAAATCTCGACAGTATCGAGACGAAATGGCAAAGCGAAATGGAAAAAGTTCATATTTCGGTGATATTTCGTGATATTTCGGCGATATTTCGTGATATTTCTTGTAAGTCTTGCACTCTTGTGAGTTGTGAACTTGTGACTTTGTGTATTGACTATTGGGTATTGAACTATTGACTATTATGGAGTTTATGACTTATGACTTATGAGTTATTTTTGTTTCATTACTTTGCTTAAATTTCTTATATGTCTTTTAGTACCTAATCAATGTGTATTTAACTATTTATACATCAGGGTCGGCGACCGCATACTGTCAATCAAGGGTGCAAACCCAAAACACCACTTTGAGTTCTTTTTTTTTTTTGCAATATGAAGGTTCAAATGTGTTTATTTAGCTTAAATAAGGGTGTACATGAAGTATTAGGCCTTAATATGGCCAAAAACCCACCGAGATGGAGTGCCGAAATATGGTAGAAAAAATACCATATTTCGGTATATTTCGGCCATCTCGACCAGCCCGAGATACCGAGATATCGCGAGAATTTAAACTATGATAGAAAGATAAACATGTTAGGAATCCACCTAAACCTTAGGCAAGGAATCCACCAAAGCTTGCGAAGAGAATCCACTCTTTTACCAAGGAATCCATCTTAATCTTCACTTGGAATTCACCATGTACACCCAGAACTGACCAATTAAACACTACTGAATCCACAGAGGTATGGTATGAATCCAACAACAACAACAACTCAGCCTTATCCCAACTAAATGGGGTCGGCTACATGGATCCTTTCACAACAAAACAGGGGAAGATTGAGGTCGTCATGAAGGGAAATGAAGGTAAGAGGAAAGAAGAATAAAAATGAAGAAAAGAGGTCAGAGAATGATGGGGACATCATGCCGCATCATTACCGAAGGCCCTTTGTGCACCACTAGCAGAGGGGCAGGAGACTACTTCCACGGAACCAATTGCTATGGTTCGATGATGATTTCAGAGGCTACAGGCTAGCACGAGGCTGTTTAGACATTTAGGGTTATTCTTGTCATTTTCTTTTTAGTATTTAGGTTGAATAAGTGAAGGGCATTTTGGTATTTTTATTTATTTAATTCTGCATTTTAGTTTCAGCCTTTATAACTTATGTGAGGGTGCTTTGGGTACTTTGGTTGTTTCTTTTGTTTTAATTAGGTTAAGGGTATTTTAGGCATTTACATTTATTGTCTTTATTTAAGTTGTATTCAGCCATTTGATCGAATTAATAAATGATTGTTGAAGAAAGACTTGCGGCAAGAGCAGTCTCCCCTTCCCTTCAACGATTCTCTCTCTCTCTCTCTCTCTCAAGGTAATTCTCTATCTCTCTCTCCCTCTCTATCTCTCTTCTCTTTTCTTTCTTCTTTCTTTTTCCCTCCCCTGCTGTCGTGAATCTCTCCCCATCCCCTCCTGTCCCTTGCAACCGAAACACCCCAGCCTCCATCTCCATCATTCCCCCTCCATCTCACCAGCCGAGACCCCCTTTCCCCTTCCCGTCCTTGTAACCAAACCACCCCCAGCCCCATTAAACATTATTCCCTCCATTCCCCTGCTGCCGAAGTCCTTGTCCCCTCCTTAAATCTCAATCGAAACCCCTTCCTCCCATCCTAAACCTATCATTAGCCTTCCCAGCCCATTCCCTGATTTTATTTTGAGAATCCTAACCCTAGTTCAACCCATTACAACCTGTCTCTGGTTCCTAACCTTAAAACAGAATTATATTTTTATGCTTGCATGGTCTTCCCTCCCCTTTCAGCCCCAAAACAGTACCTATTTTTAATTGGTTGCATTGTCTAGATATTGATTTATATTCCTAGTACTTCTAATTAGTGGTTTATTAATCTATGTGGACTGTTATGTATGCTTAAAGATTAGTTGAATGCAATGCCTTGAATCTTCTTATCTAGCTTGGTAGATCTAATCATATTAGTTGCTAGACTTGTTTCCTAAAGCTTGTGGTGATTATTCATTTGATTTATGATGATATATTGCTGGTGGTAAATTCTATTATTTATTTCTCATGCTGAATGTAAAGTAGTGCAAATTCCAGCCCTTGTCCTAAGTCCATATTAGGGTGTTACAACCTGTGGTCCTGTCCTATTGTGGGATACCTTAGCTCCTAGGGTTTGTCCTGCATCAGAGAAGTGATAGATGGAAAATGAAAGTAAGAGGAAAGCGGATCCTTGACCTCCAATAGTCTCTATCTGAGGTCATACTTGGCACAAGGCCCAGACTATGCATGTCATTCTTCACAACCTCTCCTATGGTCATTTTAGGCCTGTCCCTAGCTCTTTTAGCCCCTTCAATCGAGATCAGATCACTCCTCCAATAGGTTCTATCTGAGGTCATATTTGGCACAACACCCCTTGATTATCAAAAATTACTACCGTCCCCCTTTAGAGTAACGGACTAACGGTGTTAACTTAAAACATTCAAAATAATGAAAAGACCATTTGAACCCCAACCCATCCCTTTCCTTAGATTTTGAAACTCATTTACCATGGACACTCCATTGAAGACCTGCAACTGGAGCTGCAAACACCATCTTCTCCTCCACTAGCAACCTGACCAGCTATGGTAAGACCCCTTCTCTCAATTCTCTCCCTCTTCTCTCCATTTGATCTGGGTTGAGAAGAACACCACTGCACAATGCACCCACCCCACAACATGTTTCTTCCTCCTAACCCAGCCTCTGCAACCACATTTGACCCTGTGCATCACTGCCCTCACCCCCTGTTCTTCTTCCCAACAAAATTGAATAAAACACAAATCTGAAAAGGCCATGACACAAAGAGTTTGGATTCCCATTTAGAGTTTACCTGTGGGACAAGGGTAGACTTCAGAGTCCATGGGTTTACCACCCTGGACTGAGTAGTAGTTGAGAAAGAGGGCATGAGGAGTAATGGCTGCGGGTCTCCGGTCTCATGGCTGCAAAACGATGCTATGAACCTTGAGACCGAAAACTCTGGAAAGGGAGGACAGCAGGGGCAACCGACAAGACCATGGTCCCAAGGTCAACACCATGCATCCGGCTTAATCACCTAGTCTCTGCCTTTGAGCACTACAACCTGGGCCTGGCCTCCCTTCATCTCCACCAGATCGACCTCTCCGATTATCACCTCCACACCATGACTGGCCATCACCAATGAGAGCAAGGTCCTCGTGAAGAGCTGCGGGTGAACCTGTGGAGTAGTCTTTGACGTGCCGATCATCTTAGTGTCCTTCGCAGGTCCATCCAACCATGCAGGGAGGTTGCTACTACTGCTCGTAGCGAGAGCACGACTCTGCTTCTGGATATTCTAGGTGAGGATGAGCTTGAGGGCATGGAAGGGACAGTAGTCGTAAGCTTGGGTACCGTCGAGTTCGAGTGCCAAGGAGCAGTGGAGGTTGAAGCTGGCCCTGGCGAGTTCCGAAATGGGTTTGTTGTCACACCAGTCGAGTGCAAGGAAGCCACCGGCCTTACCTGAGGCAGCACAAGCGATTGAGGATTTCTCGACGAGAATAATGGCTGCCCTCTTTTTTGCTATAAAATACTCACAACACACGCCGATGACTCTACCTCCGCACACCAGCACTCTCTGTTGCTGCTGCTTCTCCTTATTGTCATCCATTATGACAATGACGATTATGAAGCTTAGCTCTCACCAATAGAGCCCACAGGGGAAATTTGTGGGTATGGCGTGGCAAGAAGACTAGACACCACCATTCATCAATCTCTTGCCTCTTCTCTTGTCTTAAATATAATTGAGATCTGTCAATCTCTTGCCTCTGCATCACCGCCCCCACCCCTTGTCTTCCTCCCAATGCCCTCTTTTACCCTCACCCAAAGTGTCATGGGCAAAGGTCGATCGGAGATTAAAGCAGTAGGTCGGTCATCAGAGCAAAACCTCAGCAATGTGAATGGAGTTTTGGGGATTTTTTATACAAGGGTAAAACAGTATGTTTACCCTTGTCTCAGGATAGTTTGGGCATTTAAAGAAAATTAACTGGATAACATCATCACTTAACCGCAGACAACTAACGGAGTGGACCAATTTGTAATAAACCCCTTCAAGCAGGGGAGGTCTAAGTAATTTTTGATAATCAAGGCGGTGTTATGAGTATGGGGCTTAGTACAAGAGCGGTCCGTGTAATTTACCCTAATGAAAACGCATTGAATCAAAGGCCCAACACATACATAACCAAAACCAAAGCTTATTTCAAATAAAATAAGCCCATCTAAGTGCTTTATCTGCATCACCCCCCATTTATTGGATCTGCTATAGCCACGTAAACACACAGTATAGTAGTAGCAGTGGGTGTGTCTGCTGTGACAGTGCAGGAATCTCTGTCCATGTGTCAAACACAGGTGAGGTGCCCATTTTGAAGCATCCATGTAAGATAGGTTCCTCGAAGGGCATATCATCTATAGAGATACAGGATTTTGGTATATTAAGTGATTCAAGTCAAATAAGAATAATTTATAACATAATTTAATCCAATAAAGGAATCCAAAAGTACTTTGTAAAACCTATTTTGAAGCTCTAGGAGTTCTTAATTTCCAAAATCCCAACTTTTTTTATTTCTAGTATAAAACTTGAAATGTATTAGGTTGCCCTGCAAAAGACAATAAGAACATCTACAGATCTTATTCCTAGGAATTTCTCCAAAAGGGGAATTTATACTTAAGACACAATTAGGAATTTCACCGCTGAAAAGAGGGGGGGGTGGGACAAGAGTAGGAAACTAGTTAAGACATTTAAAATGTCAATGCATAAACTTGCACTGATCAAGACTTCAGGATAAAAAAGGGGGGTTGTTGGAGAAATGAATATTTTCTAAAAGGACTTTTTCATCATCATCATTAGTCCTTTACCACAACTATTTTGATTTTAATATACGAATCATATTCACCATTTTACTCTATCAATCACCACAGGCTCCATTAAGGTGTGTGTCTGAAAACATCTAATTGTTGGAATAATTAAGTTCTTGCAAGAGATTATAGTAGCCCATATTTAAAAAAGTGATTGATATAACATTAAAATTTACCTGCATAATACGCATATCAAATCGACCAACGAATACTGTTACAGATACCAGGAGGTCGAACACTGTCTTAAATAAATCGGCAGATGTCCTACAATTTATATATATCCATCAGCTTCATCAGGACAGTTAATGGAATTTTCTGCTTGATGTCAAAAGGAACAAAATTGTAAACACATACCCTGAATACCAGGGGACCATATCCAAGAATTCAGGTTTCAGCTGCTGTTTCTTCAGCTTTTCATATTCCTCAACTGGCAAAGGGTGAGTAAGCGCCCATCTGTTCATTGCAAAAATAAAATGAATTCGATACTAAAATGAGAACTGATAATAACCAACTGAATTTTGAAGTAATATCCAAATATCAAAAATAGCACGACAAGAATATGATACCAAGGCTTCGTTTCCCATCTGCCACTAACTTAGGATGGATCCAACTGATGGTTCCATTAAAAATGTTGAAACACTGGGTTGAAATCAGACCAGTTACATGACCTCAAACATCTTTAAACTGACCCTTTCCTGGATAACCAACTGGAAGATGGCCAAGATAATCCAATGAGGAATAATTTTGGGCTAGGGAATTAATGGTGAGGCGAATCCAATTTAAACTAGAAGCAGGGTTGAAGCATGAACCTTCGCTCTTATGCATCCAACCAAAATAGCAACCATCATAACTTAACACTTCATCTGGTGATTTTTATAAATTGTGATGATTTTTTTTGGAGAATTAGAACGTTAGTGTCACATCAAATGCAAAAAAGTGAGCGGTTGACCTATGGAAAACTGTAGTATATTAAGCCATATGAAGACAATAGTCCACACTTTGAAGCTACAAATCAGAACTTACCCAGTAGATCGCTCCACCACATAATGGGCAATATAAAGACCTATAAATGTGGCCCACAACGAATATATTGGGGAGATATTATCTGATATTCCTGGACAAGATCCATTGCAAGCTAGCTGGGGGAAAAAAAAAGCAAACAGAAATAATAACATTTAGACTATCTAGTTAAAAAAAATTAAGAACGCATTTTTTATAGCAAAAAACCAAAAAAGGCATCCTCCATACCTTTCCATAGATAACCCACTGCGACATAAGTGGGTAATCACTGGCTGATCCCACTGGGGCAAACCAAGATGAGCAGACCTGATCCTTAAATTCATTCATACGCAGAAATTTTGCCAGCAAAGTGTTTCTTTCTTCTTTCTTCCAAATAGAAAACCAACCAGAATTTCTCCTTTCAAAAGGTCTTCCTCTCGAAATAGCATGGTTACCACAGTGACTATAAAATACACAGCAGGCTACACTAATGACCTGCACAAGTATGATAGAATCAAAACAACGACTAATGTTTCCAATAGAAGCAACACGCATATTCATTCATATACACCAACATGTGTGTCTTGGTATTACTCACAGCACAATTTTGAATTATGGTTAGGATCTCTGGCCGCTTTCCAGCCACACGAGCAACAAGTCCAATATACCACATGCCAAGAAAAATAATGTGGAAAACAAGAAGAAACAAAATAGATGAGATGTATATCGTCAAAAATAGTGAGAGGTTCATCCTCATATCCACTCCCATTGATTGGAAACTAGGAAGATGATACAAAGCAGCTACTAAAATCCATGCAATATACCTGAAATACAATAAACTCCACAAAGTCAGTAACAACCAGCAGCTGCACACCCTAAGCTATTTAGCGGATAACAACAACCAAGTAATCAAAAGCAACCATAGGCTTTGGAGTAGATTACATACCACCTACTGAAGTTCGAATAGCTTGGTTTAATTGTCTTCCCAATGAATGGAGATGAAAAGAAATAGAAGAATCCAAGTAAGCAGGCATACATTGACCACCATTTAGTACTGTTGTCTAACTTCTGTATGAAAGTGTACATGTTATCTGATGAAATAAAGAATAAACACCCCACGACCACTGCAATTATGGCATGTCGTGAATGCTCATGGGGATATGGATATTCGGGAGTCAGAATTGTTCTGACCCTATCCATCTTGAAGGTATCTAGTAGTCCAACAGACTGCTTTATGGAGCTCATCAATCTGTCCAAAAAACTTATGTTACTTCACTCGCTGCAACCACCTTCAAATGAATTGCATTTGACATAAGCCACATCCAATATAGAAAATTCTCCCAGTTATTGAAATCGAGTTCATGTAAAGAATCTGCAAGGAAATTGCTATCAAAAGCCTGCCAATTATAATCCATTCTGTGAAAACCAAACTTAAATAAGACAAATCTTTCATTGCAGCATGCCGCTACTGAATTTATATTAAGCAAAATGTAATAACTACAACATGTAGTATCTTTATAAAAATCCTAAAAATACCAATATCCAGAATGGTGTAGATTTTATCTATTCCACCAAATTAGCGATTCTCTATATGGTTATAGAGCTCAAACAATATTGTATGAACTCATATTTAAGTAATGTGAACAAAAAGGGCGTCATAAAACTCTGATATGTAAACAAATTCTCTGAGGCTCTCAACATTTTGGTGGTATGAATAGAAGGAAGGCCCACAACAAGTGTTTGATGATAACAATCCCTTGCATAGTGTTTCGAGCTATATTTAGAATGTGGACCCAATTCTTCCGACTAAAATCTATCCAGATGATGCAAAGTCATTAATTAAAGAGTATCAAACTATAATTTTTAGTAGATAACATCAATTAAGAAAACAGAGATAAGAAGAAAGTCCGTCCATCACCGTAAACTATGTATCCTATCCAATGACTAACCAAGGAAACTAAGCTTAAAATTGAGTACAACCAGCAAAACTCGCTAACAAAGCCGGTAAAACATTGCAAGAGAATGAGTTTTGTTCCTCTTTTTTTCTAATTTGATTGTTGAGAAAATCATGTCAAAAAGTAAAGCCTAGGGTTTTAATTCATAAAGTGCAGAGCAGGTAAAAAAAAGAGGGAGATAACCAGATACAGATAAGAGAAACCCAGAAGAAACATGGTCTGTTACTTCCATCTTGAAGTCTATACACCAAGAACAGGAGGAGAAAAAAAAAACCCAGAAGTTTTAATTTGCAATACAGAAAAGTAAAGACAGAAACCTCATGTACTCTAATCAAAGAACATAGAATTGAATACTGCAACAACAATAAACAGAGAAATGAAGGAAAAACAAAAAGGAAGATATGCAGATTTTTTTTTATTTGCAAATAGAATAGAGAAATAAGAGAGTAAAACTTACCTGGATGAGGGAAGGAATGTGAGGAGGAGAAATGAAAGGTAAGGGAGTGCATCTGGCTTTAAAGGCAAAGAAAAATTGGAGTTCCTCAAACCGACTTGGCATCTCAGTATATTTGCAAGGAACCAGGAAATGGCATATTCTCAGGTCTCCTTTTTTTTTCTTTTTTCTCGGTAAACATTTCTCCAGTCGATCGAGAGAGAGAGAGAGATTTTATTTTGATGAAATGAAAATTAAAAAATAATGGAAAATCATTGCTTACAATTTACAAATTCCTTTGTCGTTTTAATTTTATTTTCTTTTAACTCCCTCTTTTTAGTTTGCTTACGACTACGACTACGACTAGTTTCCGAGAAACAGAAATGGTCAGGCAGCCCGCCAATCAAGACCACCGGATTAACAATCATTGTGGACCAGTTCCACGCAATTCGAGGATTACAAGCCGTTGGATGATAGCTGATGATATTAATAGAGGCAATTGTTACACTTGAGCAATTCCCTCCCTAGACCTTATGAAGTGGAATTCCGTGTTGGATCGCAACGTGGGACGTTTTTATTTCTTTATTCAGTTTCTTTTCTACCACGTGGCATTCTATAGTAACGAAAAACAGTGGGCCCAACAAAAGTGCTTTAAAACTTTCCATTCCACGTGGCATATTCGCAATCGCAGAGCATGCGTGTAAAATCCATTAATAATTGGTAAAGAGAAAGCGTGTGTACGAACACTAACGCATGGACATTTAAACAAAAAAAAAAAAAAGAAGTAAAATAGTGAAAACTCAAGGCATGGAAAATGTTTGGGGTAGCTGCCACGTCTTTTTTTTAAATGAGATACTAAAATGGATCCGGATCACTGTTAGCATGTTCCTCTTTTTAACGGTTTTAAACACGTTTTGCCGTATGCTTTTTCAAATATACGGTGTAAAAACAGTAAATGATATGGATTCCTGTTCAAAACACATTGCTGTTTTTTTTACGTTTTTTAAGACTTTGGATTTAATTGGATCATATTGTTCTGTCCTAAACTCGGATCGGCCTGATTCTTTCACCGATATAAAGATGATTCGAAGGGCTACATTTTTCATGATATCACTTTCAACACAAGGTCAATGTACGGATACCGAAAATATAAGCATGTATTTCAAATAAAAATTTCTCAATTTATATGAGAATAGTGCAGGGTTTTTTTTCCATTTTTTTGGAAATATAAACGTTTAAAACCCATATCGTCTGTTTTCCGTTTTTTACCGTTCTCTGTTTTTTGGACCGTCAATTTACAATTTTTTACAGTTTAAAACCCGTACCGTAAGACTGTTTTTTTGTAGTCCCCGTTTTTGCTAACTATGATTCGGATTAGCACGTATCAATTGAGATCAGACAATTTTACCCTCGTATGTCTTTAAAAATTGTTTTTACAAACATTTTTACTCTTGGTCACTATGGTGACACCGATATGCGATTGATCAATGTCAGAATTGGTGAGTGCCAATAATGGTGTCAAATGTCAATGTCCGTATCGAATTACTTATACCGAACTGTGCCAAATAAATTTGGTATGGTATTGGTATAAGATACCGGTACTGATTCGATATTCGGTAGGGTATCGGTATGGACATAATATTGAAAATACACCATATCGTACTGATACTGTATGGAATATTTGTATCAAATAATACCAAATCGATTCGATACGGTACCGGTATGAGATAACTGTATCAAGTCGACATTTGGTACAGTATCAGTATATGTGCAATGTACCGTACTGATATCCCGAAACTAAGGGTGATACAAGGCCGGGATGGGTCGGGTTTTTTAAAACCCTAGGCCAACCCTGAGTCTTCTTAGCTCAACCAAAGCCCAACTCGCCCCTAGGTCAGGCTGAGTTATCTCAGCCCAACCCAGCGTAGCCCAGCCCAGCCCTGATTGCCCTGATCGGGTCAGGTTGGGCCGAGTTGACCTTGATTGACCATGATTTTTGACATTTACATCATCCTATGCATTAAAAAAATGAGACACATGTGATTGGGTATTGGTCTGTTTCATAATCAGTTGACTATTAGACTTTTCTTTGGGTTAAAAAACTTACTTCAATCTTAAAATTGTAAATATTTCGTTCAATAGATAATTAGTCATTTTTTTTGGTAAACTAACAGATAATTAGATGCTAAACAAAAATTGCAAAATATAAACAATAAATCATAAAACATAACCTAACACAGGGCTGGGCTGGGTTGGGCTTAGCCCGAGGCCTTAATCCTGGCCCAACCCAATCCTAACTCAGGGCCTGAAATTTCAACCCTAACCCGCCCTTAGGGTTGAAAATCCAACCCAGGCGAGCTCGGGCTGACAGGGCCAAACTTACACCCCTACTTGAAAACCATACCGATTGACATCCTTAGGTACCAATAAGGGTGTCAATCGGGTGGTTCGGTTTGTTTTTTTTCGATTTCGGTGTGAGTTTAAGAAAAACTGAAACCGAACCAATAAAGACTTTCAGTTTCGGCTCGATTTCGGTTCGGGTTGGACTCGAGTTTGGATCGATTTGCGATATCAGTTTCAATTCGGTTCGGTTGGGTCTGAAGCCTAGGTATAGGCTGGTTTTGGTTAGGGATTAGGTAGAGTTTTTAGGGCTTGGGGTTGGTTTTAGTGTTCGGTTCGGTTCGATTCGGGTAAGCCAATCGGTGGCCCGTCGATTTAGCCCGAAATGAGCCAAAACCGAATTGTGCTCTAACCTAGAAACGAAGCCAAACCGATAAGACATCGATTCGATTTGGATCGGGCTTGATCGGGTTGGGCCAGGTCGGTTTTACTGGTTCGTTTTAGGTTTTGACACCCTTAGTGCCAATACCAATTCGGATGAATCCAAATCCGATACCTCGACTAGGAGTTGAGTTGTACAGGTGTGTTTTCCTTCGAGTTGGGTAGAGGGTGGTTTGGAGTTTAGAGTTTAGCGTTTAGACGTAATGTTTAAGAATTAAGAATGAAGATGGGATGGATAAGCAAGTTTTGAATTCAAACATTACAATTTACAACAACCATTGTTTGATAAAAATAAAACAACACATTTTTTTAATAAAAAATAAAACTTCACATTTGGTTATCGTGTTGACTTGTTCAAACTTTTAAAGCAACTGATTTTCTTAATCTTCTTTTCAAACACATCAATTTAAAAGCTTGAGGGCAACACGATTTCTTGTTAAAGCAAGGTTTTACATTTTGCCAAAATTCTAACCAACCCGTGGTTTGACTCATGGTCTCTTTTTTCCACCTTGGGACATGACTGGGAGATGAGATGCGTCACAATTCACTTGTAGATGCCATGAGGCCTAGAGACGGGTCCCACATTTCATGAAAGGGTTAGATTTGTCCCCACCCATCCCCATGTGGAGAACAATCTTTTTTCTTATTATTAGTTGTTGATAGCGGGAATTGGGTCTCCTGGAGCAATAGTGGCTTGAAGGGACTTTGAATGGGTTTTCTGAGCAACAAATACGACTTCCATGGGGGTTTAATTATTCCCATTAAAAATAAAGTCATTTCAAGCAATCCAAACGAACTAACAAATAAATGATGCTGGTCCAATCGCTTCTTTGCTTCTGATTTTGTTACCCGTCTAAATAGAATCCCAACCTTTAAACCCATAGGTTAAATTTCAGATCCTCCATATGTAGAACTGAGTGTGACATTAAACTACCAAACCAAAGGACTCAAGCAATTGAGCAGCCAAGAAGGATATGATCAATGGATTCGTATGGTATCCCACAACGCTGACATGAAGGGCCAATTGGAATGTGATGGTGTCTGAGAGCTTTTCCCGAGGTTAATCCTTAGAGCGCAAGCTCGCCAAATGAAAATTTTGATTTTGAGGAGAGTTTGACAAGTCCAAATACACTTCCATACAACGTCATGGACTTTTGAGTCCAATAAGAATGGTTAGATGATGATGCCCGAAAACATGTAGGATCAAAAGACTGCTTACAAAGTAGGTGGTTTGCTAATTTTACCGAGAAGGTTCTGTTTTTTGAAGCTCCCCAAACTTGTGAGTCGATAATTGGTAATAGACAAAGATGAAATTTCATAGCTACCTGGGCATCGAAGGGATGGAGATATGAATTCAGAAGGTCGTGTTTCCATACCCTATTGGAATGATCCATACGGTTAGAAAACATTGGAAAAATTGCAACCTTCGGGTTTGAGATATTGCAGTTTAAAACCTGTTAAAAATGGAATCCAACTATCCTCCCAGACCTTGACAACCTCCCCCCATTTAAATTTTCATATGAGCCCAAACGTTAAGACTCTTCTTCCCTCCAAAATGTTGTGTCATGCGAAAAAAAAGGTTTGATGACCATAAGTGCTTCCAAGAAATTAGAGTGGGGAAAGTAAACAGCTTTGATAAATCTGGTTCACGTTGAGCTTTCTATAACCGCCATGCAACTTTGGATAGAAGAGCAGAATTTTAAAGGGCAGAATCTCTAAATCCCAATCCCCCAAAATACGTGTGACATTATTGGATCAGATTTTCACATATCTTTGGATTTCAGTTGAAATTTTGTTATATTTTTCATTGGGAGAGGGTTCCCTACACCACCAATGTGGGTGGAATCTCCCACACCACCAATGGTGGTTCAAAGAATGGTATCATATGGAACTCGCATGGTTAGAGTAGGAGAGAGAAAACAATAAATAAATAAAAAACCATGTGAGAAGCCGATAAAACTTTGCCCTTTTTTCATTTTTTCATTTTTGTTTTAAATGTCCTTTTCTTTTCTTGGGTTTGATATACTTGACTTATGATTATATGCTAAAATGAAATTGTTTAATATTTCCCTAAATCTTATCTAGATTTATAAGGATTTATAGCGCTAAACAGAAGTATACTTTAAACAAACTTTGTTGTGTTTTCGAATGATATAATGTATATATATATATATATATGTATTTTTTTTTTTGGATAGAAAATGATATAATGTATTTAGTTTTCACTTGATTATAGAAATGAAACCTTTATGGTTTTTTATTTCCTAGCTTCTATTCAAATATGTTCATTAAAATATTTTATGAGATAATTGCATAATGTATTATTAGACTATGAAAAGGGCATACCCAATGCACAGGCTCTCACCACTGAGGTTTATGAAATAAACCTTTTTGACAATAACAAATAAATATTTGAAAAAAAAAAGAAAAGAAATAAATTACACATGGAGTACCAAAGAGCCGAGGAAATTTCTCTTATCCAAAGCTTTTGATGTGGTCTTCTTTCTCTTCTGAGGTCCAGTTAGCTCATTAGTTACCAGCTCGATGATCTTTGGAAATCGAAACAACTTAAGAAAATGCATTGAACTACGTTCTTTAGTTACCTTGGAAGCAGAGTGGATTGCCAATAAGTTTGGAGGGGACTCCACTGGTAGAGTAGCTTAGCTTGCCTTGCCTTTTGTTTCTCTCTTTTTCACATTTGGAATGAAAGCAATTCCAGAAATTTTCACCAAAAACTCAAAGGAATTATTGTTTCTGAGATTCAAAGAGATGTGAAGCATAAATGTTCTGACCACTCTCTCAAAGGTAAAAGATCTTCTAAGAATCCGTTCTGGGTCCAAAAGTGGGGTATTCTGACCTTGTGGTTTAGCAATTGATGGGGTTTTGCCTTTTCTGTTATCAATTCTCAGAGGGAGTGTTGTTTTTGGGGTCTTCCGTCCCCTTTCTTGGGCTTGTCTAAGATTGGGGGTTGCTGGCTTAATTCTCGTTGAGGATTGTTTCTTGCCTTGCATTGGATCCTCTTTATGGGAAAAAGTTTTCTGTCCGGGAGTGTAGCCTACGCCAACACTCCCATGAGTCTATCTCTCTCCTCCCCATGTGAAAAGACATCTCTGCCCCCTTGTTTTAAGGAGGAGAGAGATAGACACAAGGGAGTGCTGGCGTAGGCCACACTCCCGTGCAGAAAACTACTTTCCCCTCTTTATATAGCTTCCTTATTCTTAATAAAACGATATTACCTATCAAAAGAGAAGGAGATTGAAGCAAATTATCTTCAACCTTATGGGCTCATTACGCATCCTTAATACATCTCTCACAGAATCATAACATAATGTTATGGTTCGAGGGCTCAATCAGCATGTTCCATAAACAAGTCCACTATGCAAGTTGAAATACTATGCATGAAGGGTGACGTCTAGATCCAAGCCAATGAATCCGGATCAGTTACCCACATGGGGATGGGTGGGGGAAGATCTGACCCCTCCATGGGGCATGGGTCCCACACCTTAAAGGCGGATCCTATACCTCCATGGAGGGTTCAGATCTGTCTCCACCCGTCTCCATGTGGATAGCAGATCTGAACTCAATGTGGATTGGGGAAAGGAGATCACCTTAACCAATAGATGATCTCCCTCATGTTTAGTGGCTGGTGTTATTGGGACCCACATCAGAATAAAACATGAGAGAGCTCAACCATTGGACAAGGTGAGCTCACAGCACCAATCTACACTGGTCTAGCCTAGACTACCAAATACATGCAAAATTCAAATCAAATTACAAAACACAATCATAGAAGTCCTGCAACCTCACCAAGCCTAATTCCATCTAAGTGGTGTTATTTACACAACCATGTTTTGCCATTCAAATTTGTTTAAAGTCACATTTATTATTAGACGAAATCCATATATGTCTTTCCTCACTACTTATCCTTATGTCATTGCTTGTCATTTCAACTCTCCTCGTGTCTACCATATTGGTCGTCGTACAAACTTTATCACGAGGCAAACCAAATGGGGACCAAAACTATTTGTGGACATGTAGACTTATAGTTCTCTTATTCGCATGTCCAAATTCAACCTTAATGGAGTTAGCTACGTGACAAAACAAAGCTTTGAAAATCTAACGCTATAATAGAGTGCACAAATACACATGGGTAATCTAGATAATTTTCTCTCTCTATCCAATGGTCAGAGTAGCCACATCATCTATCCACATAGCAATATTTAAAGTTGGCTTGTATGAAAGGTTCCTACAATTAGCGTGTAGGAATCATCTTTCGAAATATATTTATGGGAAAAAGATCTTTGTCTGGGAGTGTGGCCTACGCTAGCACTCCCATGAGTCTATCTCTCTTCTTCCCATGTGAAAAGACACCTCTGCCACCTTATTTTAAGGAGGAAAGAGATAGACTCATGGAGTGCTGGCGTATGCCACACTCCCGTACAGAAAACTGCTTCCCTATATTTATATTCAAGCAAAAAGTCATCACATACTTAGATGGGCTGAGTTGGGCCCATTAGATGAAGCATAAAACTGTCCCACAAGCAAAGACTCGGGCCTTGCCTTCATTAAATTAGGCTTATACTTGAACCAATGCCCAGCCCAAAGTCAGCAACTTGTCAAAGGAAGATTGGCCAAGGACTAGTACTCATCTATAAAAGCTTGTCTCGCACATTTCTTTGGGAAAATTGCACATATACTCTGGAAATGGAGTGGGCTTGGCCTTGGCCTTGGCTGCGGTAACAATCATTATTGCTTTTGCGTGTAAGGGTCCAAACAAGGCCCAGTCCTGAGACATGGAACCATATTAGACATAGGTAAACTGGAATGGAGTGGTTTGGTTTCCATCTAATTAATATTCCTAGACATTCCATCACTCAGAGATGCATCCACAGATTAGTTGCTTAAAAGGAATGTCCAAGTGAGACTTCTCCATTTTGTTGCTTTGTAAGGCACGCTTTTAGAGCATAAATCACCTCTTTTTTTAATGTAATTTTACAGACCAAATCTAGAATGAGGTCCTCACCTTGTGCTCTAAGGGTGTCAAAACCAAACTAAAACCAAAATCGAACCATTTAAATTGAAACTGACAGATCATTTAGTTAAATGGTCTGGTTATGGTTTTAGAAATGATACTATTTATTTAATCGCTTCGGTTCGATTTAGACCGATTAATTCAACGATTTCAAACCGTGTAATCCAATTAAAATCAATTATAACCAAACCGTCTAACCGTTTAAAAACCTAACAAACTTTTTTTATAAAACGCAAAAATCAAAACCTAGCATATAGCAATTACTAAACAGTCACGTTTCTTCATTAATGGTTTTTTTTTTCCCCAAAAAAAACTAATAACTTAGTAAGTGCTAATCAATAACTATTAACTAATAACTAGTCTTAGTAAATAGAGTAGTAAATGTGTATACAACCGTCTAACTGAAACCTTGTAAACCGTATAGAACCATTTAACCAAAATCGTTTAAAAATCATTTGACAAATGGTCCAGGTTTTGATTATGAGATCGTTTAGTTAAACGGTCTAGTTATGGTTTCTACCTTCAACCAATCTGAACCGAATTGTTTAACCGAAACTGGACCATTTAACACCCTTAAATATGCTCTGCCAAGCAGCCCTCTATTAGTTACATTCCACACTCATCCCAATCATCCCTCCCCCCTCTCCTCCCAGCCGCACTCCTCATTCCTAGCTTCCCCCTTCCTCTGTGTGGCTTTGCTGGGCTCTTGTGTATGGATTTGGGCTTGATGGTGATACTGGTTTTGGGTCCTTATGTGTGTTTTCTTTTGGTGTGGTTTGGTTAGTCCATTCTTAGGGCTTAGCCTTGTCCTCCATATTGGTGATATATATATATTTTTTTTGCTTAATTTCTTTTGTTGTTGCTAGTTCTTAATTAACCTGTCCCCCTTGTTTCTTTCTCTTTTCCTTCGGATCTTAATATATTATTTATGGATAAAATATCCTTACCAGTGGTGCCCCCTACGCCCTTTTATAGGGCACTGTGAAATGATACCTCTGCCACCCTGGATAGATTCTCATGCATGCTCTTCCATTGATCCAGACGCTGTGTAGAGACAACGATGGATGGATGGATGGATGGATGGATGGATGGAGAGAGAGAGAGAGAGAGAGAGAGAGAGAGAGATGTACTACTCTCTAGCTCTTGCGTGAGGCTTAGGGGGGCAGAGGCACAGACACCTCAAGCCGAGAAACCCGAAACATGAGTGCTTGGTGGCTCAACCACAACGCCACTAGCAATTGCGTGAGGCTGCTTCAAAGAAGAGGAAATAACCAAAGCTTTTTCCTTCTGCTTACCACGTTCAATACCATGGCTAACCAACTCAACACGTCTTGCTCACTGAAACAGATAACCGTGCCTTTTCATCACCCAAACCTCCAATTGTCGCAATTCCTTCTTCAGATTTGGATAAGCCTCTGCTTGGACCTCCACGTGCTTGATCAACCACTATATTCCCTCCTTCATTAGTTTTTGTAAATCCATGAGATGAACTCCCACGTGCTTGATCAATAACCGTCTTCCCTCAATTTAAGATGTTGGTTTTTGATAAAAATAAATTAACGAACGGGTAACCAAAAATAAATAAATAAATTAATTAATTAATTAATTAACGAACGGTGGATGACCACGTCATAATGACGTTTCCCACTCTTCATCATCAAAACCGTAATACTTGAGTTTGTTTGTTATCACACGTGTCACAAACGTAAGACTTTTATTTCCCCTCCATTATGTTTCACACTTGAGACTCCATCTTATCCGTTTAGTTAACCGGTTAGGATTAAGAATGGAGAGTGTTGCAACTACTCTCTCTCTTCTTCGTTTCGGCAATATGGAAGCAGGGGTATTTTCGTCAAGACATATGTAAAACACAGGGACAAATCAGGCACACTGTGAAGCAAATACATGCCTGTAAATTGTAACCATAGATAATAATTACGATCGAACGGTGTGTGCTAAAAGCTGTAAATCTCAACGGCATTGAGGCAATCCCGTATTCTGCTCGCCAAGATATAAAAGGAAGGTCGGCGGTTCTAATCTCAACTAACTCGTCGATGCTCTGTTCTTCGCTTAAAGAAGAGGTTTCAGGAGAAGAAACAGAAGAAAGTAGGTTCGATCTTTGAGTCTTCAAGGTTTTAGGTATTGTAATTTCTTCGTTCTGTTTCATAAATGCTTTATATGATTCCTGAATTCTTTCTAGGTTTCAGTTTGAATCTCTTCTTATTTGTGTCTCGTATTGTGCTTTCTTTAATTGCTTTATATGATTCCTGAATTCTTTATAGGTTTCAGTTTGAATCTCTTCTTATTTGTGTCTCGTATTGTGCTTTCTTTAATTGCTTTATATGATTCCTGAATTCTTTCTAGGTTTCAGTTTGAATCTCTTCTTATTTGTGTCTCGTATTGTGCTTTCTTTAATTGCTTTATATGATTCCTGAATTCTTTCTAGGTTTCAGTGTGAATCTTTTTTTATTTGTGTCTCTTATAAAATTTTGTTGATTCTGCATTACAAAATTGAGTAATCCAGAATCTTCAATTTCTGATCTGAAGATTCATCGTCTCCTCTGTGGCTACTCGTTTCTTTTTCGTTTCTTTTTTGCCAGAATTTTGTTGAGTCTTTCCCTTTTGTCTTTAGATTTACGTTAATTCTGCACTATAGAATTAGTAAAGTGAGCGAGAGACTTCAAAGTCTAATCTGAAGTTCAAGCGGAATCAAGGTGAAGATCCATCGCCTCCTACTCTCTATTCTTTCTTGTTTTATTTTCTTCCTTTATCTTCTTTTGCTTTTTTTGCTATACTGAATGGACTTATGATCTCCAAAGTCTGAAACAAAAGTCGAGATCTTTTATATTATAGCAAGAAACTTCGAAGTCTAATTTTTGCGGTTTTTTTTTTTATCATTTAAGCCTCATTTAAGCCATATTTATCTAGATCTTTATTCTATTTTAAAATTTCTTACAGAATCGAAGATAAATGGCCTCGTCTTCCAATTCTTCGTGCTCAGCGTGTAAATTTGTTAGGCAAGAATGTAATCAACATTGTCTCTATGCTCAGTCGTTCCTGGTTGATGACGTAACCAAGATGGCCACTGTATATAACGTATTCAATGGAAATTACGTTGACGAGTTACTTAAGAAGCTATCCCCGGCACAAACGAAAGACGCAATCAACTTTCTCTACTACGAGGCAGCCGTGAGGCTTACCGATCCTAGGTACGGGTGTTTAGGTCGTATTCTAAGTCAACAACGAAAGGCGAATCAGGCGCTCCAGGCGCTCCAGGCGCTCCAGGCCAATACAGACCTCCCTATAGACCCAATGCTCCCTCCCAGTTATCTTCAAGATCAGCAGCAGCAGCTCTATAGTGGCTATTTCGGAACTACTTCAGTATCTGAGGGAATGCCTTTGATTCCGTTAGACAATCATCAATCACAACAGTATGCACAACAGCTCTATAGTGGCTATGTTGGAACTACTAGATCATCTGAAGGAATGTCTTTAATTCCGTTGGACAATCCTCAACCACAACAGTATGCACAGCCGCAACAGATAGATGTAGCTGATGAGGTTAACCGCCTCCGTCTGTTTTCTTAGTTTTTTTCTGTTTTCTTATGTGTTTTTTTTAAGTTTTGGTTTTCCCTGTTAATTTCTCTGCCGGTCTATGTAACGAATGAATTTATTTTATAATTGATTATTATAATTTCCGGAGAGGACGGGTCCACAGTCCAATGTCTGTGAATCTGTTGGCTGCCCCCCCCCCCACCTTTAATTTAAAATTGATATTTCTATCGGGCCCACTTTCCCATCTTCTGTCCCTGTCCTTCTTTTCTCCTAGCTCACAGTAGTGTTGGCTTCCCCTGCCCCGAAACAAAGGGGAGGATTTTACCCTACACCCTGATGATGGTCGTATATTCGTAGGAGATTGCCGGCTTTGTTAATAGTTTTTGGGCTGTTGGTACTGAACTTGATCAGTTAATCATCGGAGACTTGCCTTTGCAACAATCCCAACCAGAGTATCCGCATCAGCCACAACATCCGTTCAGAGATTTGATTGATGAGGTTATTTGTTTTCATTCGGTTCTTAATTCTGGTCTTGCTTTCTGGTCTTACTTTTACTTTAATTTAGTTAGTTTCTGTTCTGTTTCATGCTTGGATACGGTTTTACACGTTCAAAGACGTGATTACGAACAAACGCTGGACTGGAATGATAGAATATCCATCTGAGTTTCTCTTGTAATTAACGAACCCCTTGCATGAAATAGGAAACTTTGGATTGGATAGGTTTGCACTACAGTGATTATGGTCTTATATGTTCTCCCATGTATCCACAGCCGTACCAAAACCCCTCATCTAGCAGCGCGAAACCCCATGGGAAGTCCCCGATGGTAGATGGTGTTGTTCCTCCAGTACTCGCAGTTGAAGATGTTCCAAAGCAGCAAATTGAGATACAATCTGGACTCCTTGAGATGATTAGAAGTTACATAAAGCAGGAATTTGCCAACTACGTTACTGGCTCTGCTGGGACTGGTGGGGCTACCGAGGGAATGAGCACTCACATACAGCAGGTGATACAGCAAGAGATTGCTAGGTGCACTGCTGAATCTAATCAGTTGACACACATGTTAAATCCTACCGTTGGATCATCCCCTCAACGTCAAATGATAACAACAACCAGAGCATCCATATCATCACCCCACCAACATCCAGTAGGAACCATAACAAGAGCATCCGTAACACCATCCTCTTCCGTCCAACAACCGCGACAGCAACAAGAGAAACGTCAGGCTTTGCAAATTGACTCCGTCCAACAACCACGACAGCAACAAGAGAAACGTCAGGCTTTGCAAATTGACTTAAACAATGAGGTGAAGACAGTTCATTTGACATTGTTTTTCACATGATCTATTTCTGATATATTATTATATTTTTTTCTTCTAATTATTTAATTAAGATCTTGTTGACTCTATTTCACGTTGACATGGCTTCTCTGATTACAGGACGGTCAAGAGAATGAATTTCTATAATCCATCAAAGACATACAATAGGTTTGAAAGAAAAGAGTTTGTCGAGTCCGAAAAGAGGACGAAAGAGAGAAGCCGAGAAACAAAGGACATGGCGTCAATCCACAATTTTTTATTTTACCTAGTAGTTTTTTTGTAGAACCTGAACAACTCCCTCCTCTCCCCCCCCCCCCCTCCTCGTCAAAGTTTTTTTTTTTTTGGTTACAAAGTTACTTCTTCGATTCAGGCATCCGTTGTTACTCTAGTCTAGTTTGATTCTTAATCACATGCATGTCTTACTCTAGCATTGAAAGATCATCATATCCCCTCAGAAAGTGGAAAAATCTAGGGGTGCATTAGTCTTTTTGCATCCAATTATTTTTAAGCATAGGTGCACGTTCACACACAGCACCGGTTAGCATCCCCTTTTTCCTTTTTTACTTGGGAGTTGGGATTAAGTTTTAGTTGGGTAAAGGGCCAATGAGGAGCAAGGGTTTTGGATGTTTAAATTCAATATTAATATCTGTTGCTTGTTTACAAATCCATAGATTCATCACCTGCCTTTTAAATCAAGCGGCTTGGAATCGATCATCATCCATATTTAAAAGAAACATAAATATATGTATATAAATAAAGTGAAGCAGTTTTCTGTACGGGAGTGTGGCCTATGCCAGCATTCTCATGTGTCTAGCTCTCTCCTCCTTAAAATAAAGGGGCAAAGATGCCTTTTCACATAAGAAAGAGAGAGATAGACTCATGGGAGTGCTGACGTAGATCATACTCCCGGACAGAAAACTTTTTCCCATAAATAAATAAAGGCCAAGAGAAAGCATGCAGTCCACATCGGATGGGGTCCAGTAACACGCTGGCTGGTGGGAGGAGAATCTCACGTGATACGAACATGTCTGACGGAACTTTGACTTTTCAATTGATGAAACTAAAAAACGTTTTAAAATGTCCAAAGTTGAACGTTAACGTCTATCAGGCTCTATGATCACTGATCGATTCCCCTACTTTCAACGCTTTCGACGACTATGCATTAATCGATTATGCACCACGTAAGGAAAGGCTCCATTAGAGAAATCTTTCTTTTTAGATCATTGTCAGCCTTTGAATTCGAGTTGTCTCTATCGTACGGATTAGGGACCACATTTTTTCCCTACCAGACCAATCAAAATCCCCAATCAAATCTTCGTCGCTGCATAATTTCTTGGGGCGGACCCAGAAACTCCTGGTTCGTGCATGGTGCGAGAGTCATGTACGAGCCCAGGGGGGATTTAGTCGGCCTAAAGTCGGATACCCCTTCTGTATCCAAAAAAATAAAAATAAAAATCCCCAATCAACTAATTGCTGGTTAGCCGTATAACTAACTACCCCAATACGGTGATACCTAAAAATCTAATGCCGCGTGGTATTCTGGAATTTCTTATTGATTAATAGACCACCTCTTAATGATGAACTATCTTTTTTTTCTGTGTCGTGTTCGTAGACCCCAACTACAGGATCCGGCTCCTTTCCAGCGCACTTGTGCGTTGGACGGTGTTCAACGGACATCATATGGTTGGAGGGTTTCGATCCACAACACCACATGTATCCCAATTTAATGACGTGTGGATCAAGACCTCCCCAGTCGAACGATGTAAGCTGGACATCTTCCCACGCAGGAGAGGAGCTCAATCCCCAACTATCAAGGATTTTAATCCATGTTTTTTTTTTGGGTAAAGAGATTTTAATCCATGTTTGGATGTCGAGAAAAGAAAGAAAAACATAATTCAAAAGTTACACACATAAATCAATCATTGTATCTTAATTTTTGTTTTTATTTTATTTTATTCAAACATACTCTTAATTTCAAATTTATTTCCATAAGCTACCCCGGACTCCTATCTATACTCTCTACCATTTTTAGGGGAAAGGAACACCATTCTCCAATATGTTGCTGTCAATCCATGCCTCTCAATTATCTTAGCTCTTTTTCTTCAAGAATTCTCAAAATTCATTAGTTACTTATTTTTATTATTATTAATTAGAGAATTCGGATAAGGATACCTCTAAACATATATGGATGCATTTCGAATTTGGATTTTTCACTATCCATTAACATCCCTAAGTATAACTTGAAGGCGTGCATTATTTTTTCCTTTTTTTTTTTCTTTGATAATAATAAATGGAAACAAAATTTCTAGGCCACTTAACCTAGATAGAGATCTTCAGGAATCAGGATCGTCTACGGCCTGCTGCTCGTAGCAGCCATAGCAGCGCACTAATGAGGTGCGGTGCAATGGCCGCCTTACCCCTGCTCAAGTAAGGCGCTTGGGCAGGGGTAAGGCCGTCATTGCACTGCACCTCATTAGGGTGCTACTATGGCTGCTACAGTCAGGCAGGTCGTAGACGATCCAAATTCATTCTCCAAGCATGTAAAATTGCTGACTCACCGTGGAAAAGACTCAAGTTATAGTCTCTATTAAGGGTTGCATGTCACTACTATGTGTGGTATATATAATGATCCGTACGAGTGCTCTTCCACATTTCTCATTACCTCCAAAGTTTTAGCACAAAATTTCGAGGCCACTTGTGTTGTTATTGGTAATTAGAAATTATATGGTACGCTGCTCTAATTATTGTATGGGTTAGCGTTCTTTGTGGAGGAGCATGTCTCCCGTGTGTGTGTATAATGGCCAATGAGAGTGCATGTGTTCATCCTCAGTCTTCATTGTCGAAATCCCAGTTGCAGAACTAAACCCCACACAACTCACAAGTTGCAACACTTTGCCCAAGTATATTTAATAGATTTTACGAGAAAAAAAAAAAGTTGTCATGCATGGCGCCAACGCCCAGACACGGGAAGGGCCGGGTAAAATGATTGCCCCACATGTCGTCAAAGTCTCCACAGTCTCACGCAAAGTCTTTGTTAAGAAAACAACGCCCAGAATGGCGATTTACAGAAGACAAACGAAAATAGAGAGATAGCACACAACGCAGAACACAGAGATTTACGTGGTTCACCTCCAACATGAAAGCTACATCCACGGTCGAGTAGTAGAACAAGTTTCACTATTTTCTTTGAAAATGTTACAAACCCTCATAACCCTATCTCAAAGAGATAAGAACATTATATAGGGAAGCCCTAACCTCGGTCCAGAAAGTACACAAATGCCCCTAGCCCAAAAAATTGCCAAAAAATCAGAGCTGGACCAAAACATAACAAATGGCTCAAAAGTACTCATTTCGAAGATCTTGACGAGCCCAACACAAATCCATGCCTTTGCCATGGTGTCCTGTCATTTTTTGACATTCTGAGGTCGTTTCGAGGCCGAAACAGAAACAGCCCTCCAAAGGTCTCAACCGCACTCTCTGGACCAAATCAGGCTTCACCAACAACAATCTAGTTAGTAGCATAAATCATAAAGAGAGATGAGAGGGCTTATATTTGAGTTTTTTAAGCAAAATTATAGTTTTTGCCCTCAATTTGACCGGTTATGAACAAATCCTCATTAACTTTTTGCCTCAAAATATATTGAAGTGATTTTTGCTTCTTATATTGAATTAATCGGGGAAATATTTCAAGATTTCTATTTCATTTGAAATCTATCAATAAGAAAAGAGATATAAAAATCCTACCAAATATCTTCAAAAATAGAAATCACCCCATAAAATTGAAATTGAAATCAGACCAAAGAGAGCCTTGGAATTGAAATTTATAATGGATGGAGAACTAATACTGTAATGGGTATCTTAAAATCCTTTCCTTTCTCTTTTCAATGTTGCTGGTTCTAGATGCATTACATGGGCTTTAACTGTTAGTACGGAGGTTAGGTTATCCTTTCTTGGTAAGATGTGGAAGGAGTTATAGGAGAAGTTGTTTGAGTTGAGTCGTGATAAGGATAAATTAAGCTGAGCAATTCTTTTGGTTTGGTGTAATCTGAAAGACATTCAATAGAATTCTCAAAGTCACTCTTTTTTAAATAGATATTACAAAAATTGAATAGGTTTCGCAGCCTTACCTGATCCCAGGGACAATACTTGCAGGCAGACGTCGTGAGCAACAACCAGGATGGAAGTAAAATAGACTGGGAAATTAACCGTCTCAGTCAGAGCTTGGCCGGCTTTGTCTGCCCCTCTCCTTGCCTCCGTTCCTAGGTACCGCGTCACCCTCCCCATCCTCTTCCCTAGCCACCTCATCTCCCTCCCTCCTACACGCAACCTCACTCTCTATTGCAGCCCCTGACACCAAAATCAAAGTCTGAACAAACCATCTTCCTCCTAGTCATTGATGTTGATTTGGGCTTCCAAAACTTCTATTTCCAGTCAAATGGGATTACGGAACAATGAAAGTCACTAAAATCATGATAGACGACAGCACCTTTGGATTGCAAATCTATGTTCACTTCGCTGAATCTCCAACTCAACTTCATCCCATCCAGATCTTGCACTCCAGTATTCGCTACATCCAAACTCCCTCAGGTGATTCAACATGAACGACTCAATGACATATTATTCAACCTAAGTGGGCACTCGGTAGATATTTTATTTTTCTTTGTTGTTACAATTGTAAAAGTGGCAATTTGGTTATGGGATGTGGAAGAATGGCGCATACAATCGATAGACCAGTCCATTAATTTCGCCAAGTTAAGGGCCTTGGAAAAGATGTTGAACACGAATTTATTTAAGAACCGTGAAGTGGGTAGTACTAATTTTCCTTCTACCCTGGCCTATTAATCCAAGTCCGCTATTCAAAAGGGAAAGATCCTATGACAAGTACCCCGCTATAAGGAATGAGAGTCTGAAGAGGAGAAGTGGTGAAACAGGAAAGGATTTAGGAGGAGTGGAGGAGTGTTTTGTGGTCTGGGTGGTGTTGCCGTTGAATACAGGAAAAGAAGGGTCAAAGAAGTATGAGAGTTTGAGGAAATCGGTTCATACAAAACAGAAAAGCTTTAAAATCAAACGCAGAGAGTTCGAGTGTGTGGTTTCTGGGCTGATTGGTTGATTGGTTCATTGTTCAACATCGGAAATCTGAGCCACGTTTGGATAGATCAGATGAAGAGGGGAAGATAAAGTTTTGGCTTCATTTAAGTCATTTTTTGGGGAATTGACCTTAGCTAAGTTGAGCCACTTAATCAAGTCAAGCCTGAGCCAAACCAAAAGTAAAATTACCTAACTTGTCCCAATTCAAAATTTCTCAAAAGGGAAAGGAAGGATTAGAAAAGAGAGGTTATGTTTTCGACCACAAAAGAAAAAAAAAAAGAAAAAAAAGAACAAAAAGAAAAGAGAGGTTATGTTGTAACCACAGCTTTACCCAATTATGAAAATATATGAAATAAATTCTTGTAAGTTGTAATTAGAAAGCCTAAATACGAGATCATACGAAGATAATAATAATTACGATCGAACGGTCTGTGTTAATAGCTGCAAATCTGAACGGCAGACAATGTTGCAACATGTTTACGGGACTAAATAGGATACTCATCCCCTATTCTGCTCGCCAAGATATAAAAAGAGGTTCTGTTCTAGTCTCGATCGTTAACCCATCGCTACTCTATTTCCTCATCCGGGAAATTCTAGAGAATCTGATTGAGAGCGTTCTTCCTCTTAAAGAAGGTTTTAGGAGAAGAAAAAGGAGGAGACGACATCAAGCAAATATTAATGTTATATCAGGTTTTCGGTATTATTCGATCTGTAGTTTCATCAGGTTTTCGGTATTATTCGATCCGTAGTTTCTTCTTTCTATCTGGTAAATGGTTCTTATTTGGTGTTTTTTGGCTCGTCTTGACTTCTAGGGTTGAGTCTTTCTTTTTTTTTTTTTTTTAGTTAATAGAGTGATCAAGAAGCTTAAAAGTCTGATCTGAAGTTCACCAGTGAAATCAAAGTTTAAAGGTGAGAGATCCATCGTCTCATCTCCATTTTTTTTGTTTTTTATTTTATCTCTTTTGTTTCTTTAATTTTATAATTCTTAATGGATTTGTGATTTCCAAAGTCTGAAACAAAGATTCGATATCTTTTAGATTATAGATAATGAAGATTTCAATCAGTTCGAGTCGAAGATTGCAATGACTTGGTCTAAACGCAATTGATTTTGCAATTCTTTTTATTTTATTTCTATTAATTAATCCTTGAAGAGTTTTTGAATCCAGAAAGATTTTCCAAGAAAGAAGAAACCTCTCTCTCTCTCAAACCAAGAAAATCATTTTAGCGATATTTA
Organism: Telopea speciosissima; assembly: GCF_018873765.1. Lineage (NCBI taxonomy): Eukaryota > Viridiplantae > Streptophyta > Magnoliopsida > Proteales > Proteaceae > Telopea > Telopea speciosissima. Next base: position 17,825,142 of record NC_057919.1, on the reverse strand, counting down.
TCAAAATCTTTATGTTGTTTTGTCCATCTTTTTGCGAAATCTTATGTTTTTAAATTCTTAAAATGTCTTACAGAATCAAAGAGAAATGACATCTTCGTCCAATTATCCGTGCGCAGCGTGCAAATTTCTTCGGCAGAAGTGTTCTCAAGAATGTGTGTTTGCTCAATCGTCCCTTCTTGATCAGTCAACGAAGTTGGGGAATGTGTACAAAGTATTCAATCCTAGTTACGTTTCCAAAATCCTCAACGAGTTACCCTCGGCACACAGAGAAGACAGACGCAGTGAACTTTCTGGCCTACGAGGCAAAGGTGAGGCTTCGCGATCCTATGTATGGCTGTTTGGGTTGGATTTTACTCTTCCAACAAAAGGTACAAAAGCTGAAGCATATACTCCAGTCGATCCAGTCCTATGCAGCAGAAGAACTCCCTACCAGTATAGGTCAATCAATGTTCCCTTTCAATCATGAACACCCTCACTCATTTCAGAGCCCTCCTTCCACCATGGTACATCAACAGGAGATGATAGATGCACAGCATCTACCCCCAGCTGTAGCTGTTAGAGAGCAACATGAGATGATGAGGCAGCAGCAGCAACAGCAGGTTCAGCAGCAGCAGCTTTACAGGTTCAATAGTGGCTTTCATGGAACTACTACAGTGTCTGAGGGAGTGGCTTTGGTTCCATTAGACAATCCCTTTCATATTCAACAAATGCAGCAAGAGCAACCAGATCATTATCCACTGCAGCAAGAGCAATTGAAACAGAGAGATCTGATCAATGAGGTTAACAGCCTTCATCTGTCTTCTTAATTCTGGTCTTCCTGAATCTTGTTTCTTATTCTTTGCCTGCCATTTGTTTTTCCTTTTTATGAATAACATTGGTCCTATGTAACGGACCCGACTTTTGGTGTTTGAATTTATTTTAAATAGGGCAATTCACGGACACCCCTCTAAGCATTCAATATGTCACAGACACCCCAAACTTTAAAAAAATATCATAGACTAACCTTATTTTATGATTATATTTCAATTTAGTCCAATCCATTAATTAAGTTGCTGTTAACTCTTTTATAATGATGAAATTATCCTTACAATGTGTGAATTTTCCATAATACCCTTAAGGTTAGAACCCCAAATACAAATCATTCTCTTCATCTTCTTCGCTCATATCATAACCCTTCTTCACAACGTTGTCTCTAACCATAGCAACCAGTATGGGTGGTGTGACCGCCATATGTGTGATCTTAAACTTCTCAACCGCCCTCCTCATCTTCCCCAAATCGAACTTTCTCATCACCACCACTGTCTTTCTGATCGCTACTGATTTCACAAAGTACAGAAGCATCGCCGGTGGTGCTACTGCTCACCGGCGGTGCTACTCTCTTGGTGGACCTTGATACCGATCACCGAAATTCTGTTTCATTAAATAATTGTTGGAAATGTAGGCTATTATGGTGTAATGTAGAGGGTTCATGGTGGATCTGATTTGAAGCAAAATAACTTATTATCATATTATTGTCGTAATGCTTCGACTGCTACTTGGAACGAAAATGGCATCTGATACATTCTCTGCAGAGACATTACTTTTTCCTTGGTAATTAGGTTGGTAGTATGGAATATTCTAGATAATGTGTTTGGGAACCCTTATAAAAATTGGGGGAAAAAGTATATCTTTTACTGCTGTAACCAAATCGGGTTTGGACCCGAGGCCCATACCCGCGCCCACTTGGGGCAGATGTGGTTCAATAGGACCCAACTAGGGTTAGGGTTTGGAGAAGGGGCCCACATTGTGTCTCCCCCCCCCCCTTTAAATATAGAGAGAGATTGAGAGAGGCTGCGTAACATAACATAAAGGTGTCAATTTGGGACCGAAATTGGGAACTAGCCCAATACCATCCCCCTAAAACCCGGTACTGGACCGTCCCATTTGTACTGGTATCTAACTTTGGTACCGAATCATAAATGGGAAGGGACAATTTTGGGACAGGATTCCCAATGGTACCAGTACCGAAATACCAATTAGGTACCGGATGGTACCGGAGCTACTAGTACCATTTAAAAAGAAAGAATATATAAGATCTTTTTTTTTTAGGAGTGTTTTCTCTTAGGGAGGTTTCAAGTGATTGATTTTTAGTTCTGTTTTTGTAAACTTGTTTGGTGATGACATTAAAACTATATTTGGGTTTGTTTATTTGATTATCATTAACTCTTAATTATAACCTTGAGAAACTTATTACATGTGATCTTAGGGAGTTTGAATAAGTAAAACTATGATTTCATAATTTAAGTTGCTTTATAAAAAGCAGTAGACAATTTAGATTTCATGATAGTGAAAAAATTTCACAACACTAATAAACCCGCCTCGTTAGGAACAATTAAACTTCTTCTCCCTTTTTCTACAGTACTTAGAACCGTTTAGGAACCGGTATCGTCCCGTCCCACTAGTAATCGGGACTGGGATCTAGATTTGGTCCCATTAACTAAATGGGACGGTACTGCGATTGGCACTTTTGGTACCCGTACCAGTACCGTCCCGTCCCAAGTACCGGAAACCGTCCCAATTGACACCCTTAACATAAGAATTAACTGCAGCCTCTAATCCCCACGTTCTCTCTCCCTATCTCGTCCTGCTCTCTCCCTACCGTGTGTGTGTGTTCCTAGAGGCATCCATCATTGCCTAGGGACTTGGAGTGTGAACTATTGATTGCTGTCGATTACCTATCGAGTGCACCACTGCGAGGGAGACGCTACGCTGTTCATGCGGCTGTCAACCAAGAGCTATCTCTATCCTCTTCCGTTGCGTCGTGGATATCACGCTATGAAGGTAACAATCTGATATCCCTTCTATGATATTTCAAGATTGGCATCAGAGCTTGTAATGTTCTTGATTGCGCCGTATATTGTCGCAAATCGCTGCACCACATCGTGTTTGGTTGCGGCTAAGCCGTGAAGTGAAACTTAGTTTTTTTTATTGTCTTTTACCTTTGTTTTTTGGCCGCGGCTCTCTGCGCAACTGCTCTCATGGCCTTCGTGATCTCCACCGAGCAAATGCAAGCCGGTTTGGGGCCATCTCTGCGAGTCTGTGTGACTCTAGAAGTAGGTCTGTTTGAAGTTTTTTTATTTTAATCATGTTCTGCATATTTAAAAACAAAAATTGGTGCGAACAGCTTGAGGCATGCGCAGCCTTATGGCTGCAGCAGATTGCTGCGCACGGCATGATGCTCCTCCTTACCACAGGCTGCCTGCCTATGTGGCTTGTGCGCTGTTTGGTGGAAGGTCTTGGTCTCATGGTCTCATGCGTTGTTCGACTCGCAAGACCAACGTTGGCCGAATGTGTGGCTATGTCGCTGCTGTATTTTTTTTTAAAAAAAAAGAGGGAAGTTTAAAGCCGTTGCAAGCGCCACTGCCACGGCAGCCATGGCGAAAATATTGGCGGTTTGCGTTTTTGTTGGAGAAGTTCGTGGGTTGGGGAAGGAAGAGGGAATGGGACTCTCTTTTCAAATTCCCTCAACCCACGTGTTGCACCCACCATCCTTTTTATTAAAAAAAACAAAACCAAGTGGATAAAACCAAAACGGTTTTGGTAATCGAATTGGAATTCCCATTTTTTAAAGTTTCCCTCCCAACTACGTGTTGCAGCTTGTTTTTATTAAAAAAAGAAAAACAAAAAAAAAAAAAAAAGGCAAACAAAAGTGGATAAAACCAAAACGGTTTTGGTAAAACCGAAAACCAAAGTGGTTTTTGAACTTTTGAACTCCTTTTTGTTTTTGTTGGAATGCTGTTTAGTAATTTTTTTTTATATATAATTTTTTTTAATGGTTATTGCATGTTATTTCTGGAATGAAGGCCATAAGGGCCTGTTTGTTTATGATTTCAAAAATAGTTGATAATGACTTGTTTAATTAGCATTACTGTTTATGTGAATGCTTTAATGTGTTTTTTTTTGCATGCTTGAATGTATATTGCACATTTTATATTTTGCTTTAAATTAGTTAAGCAATTTATGTGTTGACAATTTTACCCTCCCATGGCAGTTATTGACTCATGACCCACTCCATTTTTTTTGGGATGCGTGGTCGACCTCCACCCATCGGCCTATATATGATTATGCATGTTTTTGGGTTGGAGGTCATGATTGGTATTCTATGTAAGTGGACATGTTACTGTGTATGTGTGTTAGACGTAGTATTCGTGTGTGATGTAAAGTGCGGCGCTCCCTACTCAATAGATTGATGTAGTAGGATTTGCAAGTTGTAATTTTTGAGACAATGTAATTATAATTTTGAAAAGCCTTGTAAAGGGTTTGCGCTCCGCACTGCATATCACATGCTTATACTACCTCGACATGCCACTTTAAATATTAATCGGGTTCTATTGTAGGACCCATGCGCACACGTATGTATGGCGCAGTTTGTGGATTGGAGATGCCCATTCCTCCTTTTATGTTTGATTCACTCAAAATCAATCAAAATTATAGGTCCCAACACCACTAATGTGAGATTTGGTTATGAGCCATGGCAAAAATTTTGGTCTCACTCTGTGGTACTGGGAACCCATAATTTTGATAGAATTTTGGAAGTGAATTCGTTAATGGATGTGTAATTAATGTCGCGCTATTGTTGTTTGTAGAACAATGGCAGCCTCCAAAAATGTGATTGCTGACCTGAACAAAGGTGGAAAATTAGAAGGCCCCAACTATGACCTATGGCCCAAGAAGGTTTGTTACCTGCTCAATGAGTAAGACTATCTAGACTTTATCACCACTGAGATGCAAAAGCCCCCTGAGGGCACTACGACCCAGGCTCATAGGGACCTTGAGGCTTACGAAACCTGGTTTAAAAAGGATCGTAGCGCGTGCTACATTTTGTTGAGCAGCATGCATGACGATCTACTTGGTGAATTTGAGATATACACCACAGCGAAATCCATGTGGGATGCGCTGAAAACAGCTTTTGGTGGTACACCCACCACCAGGTTGAGGGGCCTCACCTTGAAATTTGAAATGTATAGGAAGGATCCCAAGCACACCATTACTGAACACCTTAGGGTGGTCAAAGAAATGATTAGGAAACTGAAAGAAGTTGGGAATACCCTAACAGATGAGCAGCAAGTTCAAGCCGTTATTCGAACACTCCTAGACTCCTGGAATTAGATGAAAATTGTTCTTACACATAATGACAATATCAAGAACTTTTTTGATATTGCTCAACATGTGCAACTGGAAGCGGAGCGCCAAGAGGCAAACCGCACTACTGTCCTAGTCGCCCAAGGTGGCAAGCGCAATAACAAGAAGCGCGCTAGACAAGGGAAACCAGGAGGTCAGGGTGGGGCTAAGAACGATGCGCCAAAGTAAGGAAAGGTCGCCAAGCATAAAAGGGGTAAATGTGGTGGCAAAAGGGATATCAACAAGATGACTTGCTATAACTGTCAGAAAAAGGGACACTTCGCTCGTGACTGCATTGAGCCGAAGAAGGTACCATATCATCCTAGCTCTCTATGTACCTTTGTGTGTACACATATCTTTGTTGCTAACACACAGTTTGATTGGATTGTGGATACTGGAGCGACAAGACACATAACCAAAGATCGAGCAGGGTTTGTAGATTATAGAAGGATTCCGGCTAGTTCGCAGAGCATCTTTATGGGGAATGTAACAAACGAGAACGTTAAAAGTGTTGGAGTCTACCAACTCCAACTGCGCACTAGGCACACCATCCTACTCCATGATGTGCTTTATGCACCTAGCATCCATCATAATCTACTTTCAGTTACAGCCATGTTAACTTTAGGTATTCATTTACCATTGATGCACAGGGTTTTACTTTTATTTTGGATAATGACATTGTTGGACATGGTTTGATTTATGATGGTTTTATTAAATTAGATCTTATTGATTCTTCACCTTCTAATTCTGCCTTTGTGATTGATGCAAATGCGTGTTTTGAATCCACTACTTGGCATGCTAGACTAGGACACATAGGGAGGGATAGGATGACTAGGCTAGCTCGAGAAGGCCTGTTAGGACCACTCGCTAAATTCACCCTACCAACTTGTGAGCCCTGTCTAGCAGGCAAAGCTCATCGGAAGCCTTTTGGTAAGGCAGTCCATGCAACTTATCCCTTAGAGCTAGTCCACTCAGACATATGGGGACCTATGAATATAAAGGCATGCCATGGCGCCTCATATTTTCTCACATTCATTGACGATTATTCACGATACGGTTATGTGTATTTGATCGCTCACCGCTACGAAGCATTAGAATGCTTTAAGCGCTTCGTAGTAGAGGTTGAGAATCAGTTAAGTAAGAGTTTAAAGACTCTGCGCACTGACCGGGGACACGAGTATCCCTCTGATCAGTTTAAGGAATTGTGTGAGGAAAAGGGGATACATAGGCAATTAACTATTCCTCACACACCGTAGCAAAATGGTGTAGCGGAAAGGAGGAATAGGACCCTCTTAGACATGGTTAGGTCGATGATGGCGCAGGCCAACCTCCCAATATCCTTCTGGGGGGACGCACTCTTGACTACAGCCTACATCCTTAACAGGGTGCCTTCACAGTCAGTTTCTTCCACCCCCTATGAACTATGGAAAGGCGCAAAGCCCACTCTAGGGCATGTGCGACCTTGGGGAAGTGCTGGTTATGTTCACAACGCCTCCCACAAGTTTGGGAAGCTAGGCCCTAGAACTAGGAAATACATCTTTATAAGATATTCCGACAGCTCAAAGGGCTACATGATGTACGGTGAGCACCCTGATGGAGGACTGGCCAAGTTTGAGTCTCGCGATGTTGACTTTATTGAGACAGATTTTTCTAGCATTAGTGATACGAGTAGGGATCTCGACCTCTTTGAGTTAGAGGACAACGTTAACATCTCACCTACTCTCAGCGAGGGTGGGGAATTAACTCATCCTGTAATCGCCGGAGATAGTGAGACTGATCATCAGCCTAGTGGGAGTGTACCAACTAGTGGGAGTATACCACTAGATGATCAGGAGTCCCTTACGCGCAAGAGTGCACGTGGACATGTACCTCGTCGTCGTCACCCAATCGAGGGGAACATTGCCATTGGTGCACCAAATGATAAGGATGAGCCTACTATACGAGAAGCACTCTCCTCATCTGCCAAAGATTTGTGGCTAGCTGCAGTAGAGGAAGAGTTGACATGTATGAGCCAGAACCAAGTATGGGAGTTGGTTGATCTTCCGCCAGGGCGCAAGGCCATTGGGAATAAATGGGTCTTAAAAATTAAGTGCAAAGTGGATGGTTCAATCAATAAGTATAAAGCACGCCTTGTGGCAAAAGGTTATACCCAAAGGGAGGGTATTGACTATGAAGAGACTTTCTCCCCTGTGGTGAGAATTGCCTCTATTCGCCTCATTCTAGCCATTGTCGCTAAAATGAATTTGGAGCTCTTCCAAATGGATGTTAAAACTGCATTTCTCAATGGAGAACTAGATGAAGAGATCTTTATGACTCAACCAGAGGGTTTTGAAGTCAAAGGTCAAGAGCGCAAAGTCTGCCGCTTAAAGAGATCCATTTATGGACTTAAGCAATCATCTAGGCAGTGGTACTTCAGATTTCATCATGCCGTTACAACTTTTGGGTTTAAGATGATTGAAGAAGACCATTGTGTGTACATCAAACGATCCAAGAAGAACTTCCTCAATCTTTCTTTGTATGTAGATGACATACTATTGGCTGGGAATGACCTTGGGATGATTGTCGCCACTAAAGAGTGGTTGTCCTCCACATTTGAGATGAAGGACATGGGTGAAGCCAAATTTGTGTTGGGAGTTAAAATTGTGAGAGACCGATCTAGGAACTTTCTCGATTTGTCTCAAGAGACTTATATCAAGAAAATCCTTAAACGGTTCCACATGCATAACTCAAAGCCTGTAGAAACTCCCATGGATAAGGCATGTGTCTTGAGTACTGATCAGTGTCCCAAAATTGATCAACAGAAGAATCAAATGTCCAACGTACCCTATGCAACTGCAGTGGGTAGTCTGATGTACGCAATGATGTACACACGTCCGGACATATACTTTGCAGTTGGCATGGTTAGTCGCTATCAGAGTAACCCTGGTCCAGGTCATTGGCAGGCAGTGAAACGAATCTTTAGGTACCTACGTGGTACTGCTGACTTCGTCCTTAGCTATAGTAACTCGGATTTAAAACTGAGAGGCTACAGCGACGTGGATTGGGCAAGTGATAAAGACGAGCGCAAATTCACTTCAGGATATGCATTTGTTCTTGGTGGAGGGGGCTGTATCTTGGTGCAGCAAGAAGCAGACCTGTATTGCCTTATCTACGATGGAGTCAGAGTACATTGCTTGTTCAGTAGCAGTTCAGGAGGCCGTTTGGCTCAGGAGGTTCTTGAGGCACCTAGGTGTTTCAGCTCATTTGGATGAAGCTGTAGTTGTACACAGTGACAGTACAGCCGCCTTGGCATATGCTAAAGACCCCAAATATAATGGGAAGGCCAAACATATTGATATCCGTTATCACTACATTCGGGACATGGTTGCGCAAGGTGAGGTGGTCCTGAAGCATATCTCTACTAGCAACATGGTGGCTGATCCTCTTACCAAACCTATTGCTAGGAATGTCTTCCTTGTTCACATTAGGAACTTGGGACTCCGTCGCGTTTGAGTTATTGCTATTTGTATGGACACTTTATTTGGACATTAATAAAATAAATTACTTGCTTATTTTTCCTTCATGTTGTGCTTTAAGTAATGATTGTGTACACATCCATTCAATAAATATGTCACCAGGCTTGAATCGATCCAATCACATGGGTGATTCACCTTAGCGCTTGAGATAGCGAGCAAGATGAGCCAAATTCACTTTGGCGCTTAGAGATAGCGAGCAAGATGAACAGACAGCTTTTACGCTAAGTGGAGCCTTAGTTAGAGCTAAGATGAGAGCTTTATATGGTCGAACATAGAGTTTTCCACATCTTAGTGTAGCCTGCTTATAGCCGAGTGTGAGACTTCTTTCAGCGCCATGGAGGCGACTGGACTAAAAGACTCAGGTCAGGCGCTTGATAGTGCAACTGGACCTAGACTCATATGGTGTTCTTTTATATCTTATGAGTGACATACCCACCTTAGTGGGAGAAGCACCATAGCATACATTTCATACTATATGTGCTTCATTTCGACCATTTGTGAGAGTGACTGAATGGATCCCTGCTTCATCACTATGTGAGCCACATGGATCAAATTGAGTTGATCCTATGGATGCCCTCTACCTGAGACCATGTCATGAAGAGGACAACCAATGACGCTACTTTGGCGTGCTCCTTAGGACCATGGATGATGCGGTCCAGCGGGACACGATTGGGAAAGCTGTTGGGAACAGTCGAATTGACATGTGGGGCTTAGGGAAAACTATTTAGAATTACACCCCTGTTGTGTGACTTATTGCCCTAGCGACTTGTCATATTTGTGTTTCAACTTAGTCATGAGCACATTACATGTTTTGGGTTCAACACTGCTCATCATGAGGGATCGAGAGTGCTGAACTTGGTGTGATTGGATTGTTTAGGGTACCCTAGATAGTTTGTGAGTGATGTGCTATGTTGGTTAGATGGAAGCTTGATATAGCACTCCTACCTTTCTTCTATCTCGTTAGGTCGCACGCTTCATTTCCTGTATGAAGGGATACATGTAGGAGAGAGAGACTTAGATGAGAGACTGAGTATATCCGCCCTGTGTGGGCGAGTGGGAGATGTAACCAAATCGGGTTTGGACCCGAAGCCCATACCTACGCCCACTTGGGGCAGATGTGGGTCAATAGGACCCAACTAGGGTTAGGATTTGGAGAAGGGGCCCACATGGTGGTCCCCCCCCCCCTTTATATATATAGAGAGAGATTGAGAGAGGCTGCGTAACATAAGAATTAACTGCAGCCTCTAATCCCCACTTTCTCTCTCCCTATCTCGTCCTGCTCTCTCCCTACCGTGTGTGTGTGTTCTTAGAGGCATCCATCATTGCCTAGGGACTTGGAGTGTGAACTATTGATTGTTGTCGATTACCTATCGAGTACACCGCTATGAGGGAGACGCTACGCTGTTCGTGCGACTGTCAACCAAGAGCTATCTCGATCCTCTTCCGCTGCGTTGTGGATATCATGCTACGAAAGTAACAATCTGATATCCCTTCTATGATATTTCAAGAACTACAAATTTGTGCCATTTTTGGGTGCAGTATAATCTTCTACAGTAAGCCCTTTCACACCTTTGTGTTCGAATAAGTACATTCGGTTAGAGTGAAATAAGTGGTGGTGGAGAACGTCGTCGAGAGCGTCGGCGGCGGTGCTACTGCTCACTGTGACCTATTTCATGTTTATGGGTTTTTGTACAATGTGAAATCAGTGGCGATCAGAGTACAGTGTTGGTGATGAGGAAGTTCGATTTGGGATGATGATGGAATCTTAGTATTTTTTGTTTAAATTACTAGGAGGGTAACATCGACATTTTAACTTTGGGTGGTAACCTTGCTTAACGTTAGGGGGAAGGTTGCCATTTTGACCAAGTTTTGGAAGTCCGTGACATATTGAATACTTAGAGGGGTGTCTATGTAATTTTCCCTTTTAAAATTGCTATATGTTTTTTTTTTTCTAATAATTTCTAGAGAGGAGGTAGTTTTCTATCCGGGCCCACACTCTCATGTGTCCATTTGTCCTTCTTTTCATATAGAGAGGAGAGATGGAGTCACAGGAGTGCTGAAATAGGCCACACCCCTCCCCCCCCCCCCCCACATAGTTCTTGTCCCTAAATATACAGAAACAAAAGAAGTTAGGGGAGGATTTTGTAGTACGGTGATTTGGTTTTATGTTCCCAGGAGCTTCAATGTTTCATTAGCAATTTGATTGCAACTCCTGGGGCTGATGTAACTGAATTTAATCAGTTGATCAGCAACCATTGCCTACAACAACCACAACAAGAGCATCCACATCAGCAACATCCGCTAAGACATCTGATCGATGAGGTTAATAGCGTTCATCCATCTTCTTAATTTTGGTCTTAGCGTTTACTTTAATCTAGCTCTACGATCTGTTTCACGGACGCTTGTATACAGTTTTACCTACACTTGTGTGCGACAAACCCTGGGGTTTGTTTGGTTGCAAGGGGAATGGAAATTTTTTATGTAAAGTGAAAAATTTTCCCCAAAGGGTAATAATTTTAGGTGTTTGGTTGTCAGGGAATTGTTTTTCCCATGGAGAATAAATTTTACTTTTGAGGTCAGATTGCAATTTTAATTTACTGACCAAAAACGCAAGTAAAATCAAAACCCGAGAAAAGACTCTCGAACCTTGCTTTGTGGGTTGTTTCGTCGATTGGAGAATCTCTACGAACGTTTGAGAAGCTGAAGCCCTAATGTCTCTGGTGCTGGTTCTGAGAAGGCTTCAAAGCTCCCGAAGCTAGGACGGGGCCTTCGATTCAAGTCTTTGGTAGACCTTGCATCTGGTTCATTGAAAAAATCCCCAAACCCTTGCTCCCTTCTTCTCCATCTCCGTTCCTCAGTGATTGTAGCAACCTGCAAAGTGCGACCTCACAATACTGGAATACCCCCTGTGGCAGTCAGTAATTGCAGCAGCAGATTCACCATCTCCGTTCAATTCGGCCAGCGACAATCTATCTACTCTATAAGTTTTCTCTCTGTGTATGTAAAAATGTCCATCAGATGATCTGGTAGTTATGAACTTCCCCTATACTATAACTTCAACAGCTCCCTTCCCTCTTTGTACTTTGGTTTTGGAAGGATTAGAAAATAAATACGAAACAAAAATATGCTTGGATATGTTTCTCTTTTTTTTCCAGGTAGTATGGATTTGTTTCTCAATTTTTTTTTTACATAGGAGTTTGGAAACTGGATTTAATACTGCACATGGCCATTGTGATTCCACTGTGTCATTATTTACTAGGAGTAGAAAGACGGAACAGGATTCATGCTGTGCCACTGAGTTTGGAATATTCTTTTTGTTCCCTCCCGTGCTTCTTTTTTTTGTTGAATATACTATTGGGATGTCTGAGTCCTGCTTCGACATGGTTTGAATTGGTTTCTAATTAAGGATAGCAGTAGCTTACATGGGGAACCTTCTTGAGACATAATAATTCAGCAGCTTCTCTCTCTGCATATTAATGGGTCAAAACTGAGTCATTTTGCTTATCCATGCTTGGGGTTTTAGGAATTCCAGATATTTTGATTGCAGTAGGTTATTCTTGTTCATTATATATCAGATAATGGATGTTTTGAGGGAAATGTTGGTATCTCCACCTTGTTGTGTTATAAGGGTATATATGCACACTTATATTAAATATTAGGTACTTCTAAATCCATAAATTTGTTCTTGTTTTCTATTTTTCAAGGCTTATCTGGTTGATAGTTTAACTGGTGTAGGACTTGTTGATTATAGATTATTAGAGATTTATTTGTTAGGCATATGATATTTAGAGATATATTTGTTGCACCATCTCCTAGACGAACTGAAGATAACAAACTATAAGCAAAATAGTTGTGGTGGAGAAGGCATTTCCAAAGGCTTCTTTGTATGACATTTGATTTCTATATTCTGTATAGTTTTTAGTTTATGAAACTTTGGTAGTTGTGGATATAGTTGTTTCTGTTGTGGACTCAGTTGTCTAATAGGTGGATTCCAAATCGTGCTTGGGTCAAATTTATTCAATTTATTAACTGTTTTTGTTGTGGATTCAGTTGTCTAATAGGTGGATTCCAAATCGTGTTTGGGTCAAATTTATTCAATTTCTTAACCCTTCTGTTACTCTAGTTTTGTCAAATTTTTGATCTTCTACTGATTATAAAATCCTACAGTATTCTTATTGAATTGGGTTCAAATTGTTTTAGTGATATCTGGTTTTATCCGCTCTGGGATTTTTTTCTACCATTCTGAATCTCTTGCTCAATCACCTCAGTCCTCATCCTGCTACTAACATTACACAATGTAGGACTCTTCAGAGAGTGACTGTTCTTTTGATAGAATCAATTCAGATATTTTAGGTTAGTTACATAATAGACCCATTTATTGAAATTTTGGACCATTCTGATTTGTTTTCCTGAAGCAACATAATTTTCTCTTTTATCAGAGTACCCTGCCAAGGGGAGGAACATGTAATTGTTCCCATGGTTTAAGAAACCTGGATCCAATATGGGATCAACCATTAGAGTCAGTTGTGAATAATATAGGCAGCAAACAAGAGGGTTGCAGAAATCTACTGAATTTGGTTGGATTCTATTAACTGACATGATCCCTTTAGGCCCCTTTAAACTAAGCCCACTTGATATATACTTCAAAGCTTACTTAGTTTTTTATTTTCAAAAGGAGCAAGTGAGCAAAGAGAGGGCTCAAAAAGGGAGAAGTGTATCCATCTCAAAGCAAGCATGGTCTCCTATTACGCAGCAACTAATCCTTTCCCTCACTTGCTTGCTATGTTATTTGACCCTCATACAGCTATAAGGCAAATTTTTCCACTTATTTCTAATATGTGGGCATTGATGGAATTGGACCCAGAGTACACGATTAAGACCCTAGACCACATGCCAAAAGCAATCAGCAATCAGCTGATATTCGTATTTCTCAGCTAGTGGATCTGATGCAGAAGTTGTTGCTATTGACTTTCAGCTAAAGTAGTTCTTAGGCAATGTGGGAACATATTAAAATGCTTGTGGCTTCATACTTTCATCTGTGTTGTTGTGTAAATGCTGCCATTAGATTTTTCTATTGCTGGATTTGCTATTTTGTATTGGATTGTTGGTTCCATTTTGGGCCTTCTGTTGCAATACCTCAAGGGACCCTTTTTGTTATCTTTGTTCATTGACAACTGAGGGAGAGAGTGATGTGGATGTTGGATTGTCTTCTTTTTTTTCTTTTATTGCTAAAGTAGATGTGAGACAATGGTGTAATTTTGCTTCTTTTTTTTTTTTTTAAAACCATGGTAGACATTAGGTTGAATAGTTTCCATGGAGGACTCACATGTAGAAGGAGATGGTGACTCAGAGGAGGAACTTATTATTGACATTGCAACTTCAGTAGCAGCTGTGGTATGCAACGCTATGGAATACTACTTAAAATATGTGGACAAGTCTATCTATAGGAATACTTATTATACTCATCGTGGTTTTGTGAGTCGTTTACTGGAGTCAGATGAGGACTGCAAACACATGACTAGGATGACTATAGATTGCTTTCAACGCTTTGTCAATATTTATTTATTTATTAGGGGGGGTTGTACTCTGTTATTTTTGGGAAAAGGTTCCCTTGCAGCATACTTAGATTTTCTTGATGAAATATAGGGTGTTGGTACTTATTAATGGTAGATAAATTTTCAAATTGAACTCTCTTTGATCTGTATCTGCCCAATGCCTTAATTTTTCACTCCATGACATTAGTAATCTTCTCCTTTGCTCCAACCATTAAATATAATGTTGATTTGTCCATCGCAGGTTGGCATTTTTTATCGCAGAGATTTGCTTGCTTGCGGGTTCTGTGAGGAATGCCTACCATACCAGATACATGATAGTTTTTGGGGACCAACCACCTTCTTGCTAGATCTTGAGGAAAAGGAGTCTTTGGAGTAGGGCCTGGCTTCATTGTGTTCACTGGCATACTCAATGAACTCTTCTATGTTTGCTATTCTAAGGCTAAGGATGGATTCAGATCTGACTTTGGCAAAGACATTGGTGTGGGGTTGGGAACCTATAGTTGAGTTAGCATAAGATACAACATTGTTAGCTGCATAAGATACAACATTGTTAGCTAAGTATGGAACTGTTTGCACTTTGGATTTATAATGTTTGGCTCACTCGTTGAGTTTCATTGGTGTTTCCTGTGGAGCTTAATTTTGGTCTTTGGATATGGTGTTTGATCCTAGTTTCTATTCCGTATATATATTCTTTTCTTATAACCCTATCCTTGCCCTTGTATACAGTGCTCACATCGTAGTTGGAAAACTTCAATTAGGAACTTGACATTGCAATCTGATACAGACATGCCATTGAGGCTAGTCTTGTTTGTGGCCATTTTTGGTTTTTTTTTTTTTTTTTTTGTAAGCAAAATGTAATATTTGGTTGATTGAGGAAAAATCCAACTGGTTATAGATAGAATTTCCTTTATCTAGCTTGTCATTGGAAATCGTTTTATTTTTTTCTTCCACACAAGGTTAGAGAAATGTAGAAGAGGCATATTCAATGTTTGCATTTTGAATCATTAGGCCCGAATTTACAATTTGGTTTTGCTTCAATGGTCATTAATGACTATAATATGTCTGCCCACCTATTTATGAATGTTTGATAATATCCCCCCATTGATATATGTGCGATACCCTCTCCCAACCATCCAAATTGTTAGAATTCATACGCGTTCTCTAATTGCCTATGCACATTTGTGTGTGTGTGTGTGGGTCTCAACATGGTAGTTATGATGTGTTTTTAGACATTATTTCAAATTCATCAAAATTATGTTATATATAACAAAAGTTTGAAATGACTGTTACACTCCTTGGTCCTTTTTGCCTTTCTAGGGGGTGTGTCGGTTATTTCACGCGACTGTGCTTAGGCGTAGGTACACACCGTACTGCAGCACCAGTTAGCGTTCTTTTTTTCATAAATTATTAAGAAAGAGTCTTAATAAGTGAAAGTTAGTATACTGGGTTGGATTACAAATTTAAAAAAAAATTTACATTGATTTTACATCAAATTTCACTTTACTTCCTTTGCAACCAAAGGACTTAAAAGAGAAAAAAAATTCCCTTCACTTCTCTTCCCTTCCCTTCACTTCCCTTTCCCATTTCCCTTGCAACCAAACTGACCCTGGAATATAATAGAAAAACATGTAAGAAAATCGATCGTGGATGATTTTTGTTGGTTTTGAAGAAGAAAACCGTGGATGGGTTTTCTTGAAGTAAGTGATTTTGGTTATATATATATATGTTCCCATGTACCACCCACACCCAATACCAGAACCCTTCTTCGAGCAAGAAAAGGAGAAACAGCGCCCCGCAGCAGGTGCTGGAGGCACAACATCCACCCGCAGTTGTAGAGAAGATGAGTGGCTACATGGAGCAGCAAATACAACAAGAGGTTGACAGGTACATTAGTAGCTTATCCAGATCTACATCCTCTCAACATCTAATAACAACCGCAACAAGAGAATCATCCTCATCACCATCCCCTCACGTCCAACAACTACAGCAGGAGCATCACCAACAGCAGCGGCCATTGCCGATAAATCTGAAACATGAGGTTAAGAGCTAATGTTCATCTGTCTCTCTGATATCCCATTTGCCTTTTGGAATCATCTAAAGAGTAACAAAATATGTTTGGTATTTCTGGTTACAGGATGATCAAGGGATTAAATTTTTATAATCAATCAAAGACAAACAAAAGGAAATAAAAGAATGATTGACGCATTAACAAAAGAGAAACAAAGGCAATGGCATCAATCTCCATCTCTGGTTATGGTCACCGGCAGCTTTTTTTTTGTTTTTACCATCTTCTCTTACACATACACAATGCCTAGCACGGAGCTGCCCTTCCGTCCGAACTGGGCATCTTTTAGCACTCCACTGCTGATAGGCGTTCACATTCTAGGTCTGATCGTTCTATGAAACATAAAACTGTTCCACAAGCTAAGACTCGGGCCTTGTCCTTGTGTGTGTTTTCTTTTGGTGTGGTTTGGTTAGTCCATTCTTAGGGCTTAGCCTTGTCCTCCATATTGGTAATTTTTTTTTTTGGCTTTGCTTTGTTATTGCTAGTTCTTAATTAGCCTGTTCTCCTTGTTTCTTTCTTTTTTGTTTTTGGATTTTAATATATTCTTTATGGGAAAAATATCTTACTGGTGGTGTCCCCTATGCCCTCTCATGGAAGCAACTAAAACTCTTAACTATTTAAAAAAAGATAAAAAGAAAATGATTAATAAACCGCGAATAAATATTTAGAGTTGTTTTGAGAGGCTGGATCAAGTTCTCATAAGATAACCATTCTCATATGCAAAGATGAAATTCAAGAGAGTAAGTGGATTTCGTAGTCCACCTCGGATCTCTCTTGTGTTCTTCACCTTTTACTGATCTCCACATCATTAGCCTAAATTCCAGTGGCAATACCTTTATTAAATTTTTTTTTTTTTTTTTGATGAAACAAAATGTAATCACACAAACCACACACCAATCATAAAAGGTTAATCGACTTTTGGGACCGTGGAATAACGGATATACACAACTCACACCACACACACACCCGATGTGGGATTAAACCCACAATCCCCTCTTTTTTTTTAATAAAACAAAGTGTAATCACACATTAAATTTAATGGTTGCTAATAATTTGTTCCAGGCCTTTTAGGCTTAATTGTGTTTACCACACTTAAGGAGTCAAGATCCTCTCCCTTATGTGGTGATGTCTCCACATGAATGCGAGCCGTCCATGCTCTTTGACTTGTGGTGATCAGATGGGTTGGAGATCCCCAATGGACGGCTCTCACCCATTTGGGGGAGAGTAACTCCTCTCCCCTAGAGGGAAGTTGATTTGGAATCCACTTAAAAGTCACTTTAGCAGAAGTAGTATATGCCTTTTAGTTAGTGGTTTGTTGCTGCCTCTAAAATTTATCTTTCTTGTAATTGAGATGGATTTCAAATTTAAAATATGCATTGAATCCTGTTTTAGCCCGATTGAAACCAAACCAAATTAACTAACAGAATTAATCCATGTTATTGGGGATGGTTTCGGTCTCCACAATACTTGATATTGATGCGATACCAATCGGAATCGGCCTATATCAGCTGGTTTTGCCCTTAAATTTCATTAAAATTTGATTATCGTTATGTTTTTTTATAATTTTACCCTTGATTGGATACGGATCCAATCCGCCAATTGAATACCAATACCTCATTTCATGATCCCCGTGACTCACTGGGTTAAAGACAATACTACTGAGCTGCATATTTTTTTTACAATTTTACCCTCTCCCTCGACTTTCACATCCCACTTTAGTCTAGTGGGTTTGTTATATTAGTTAGCTAATATGAATTAGGGTTTTGTCTTCCCCTCCCCTAATGATCTAAGATTTAAGTAAGCTTTTCCCACTATTGCTGCAACTCGCTACTACTACTACTACTAGATGGGGGAATTGATGTCATGTTACGTGGCCCCTATACCAGCATGGGGCCAATACTGTCACCCGATCTTTCAATAAGGAATGGATTTTATTCTATATTTCATGTATTAAAATAACATATTTTTGTATTTAATAACAATAACGTTAACATCGAAACACAGTACCATTCAATTTTAACATTTATTCAATAAAGTATATAATAAAAACCCTTTTAATCATTTAAAAAAAAAATATTTATTAAACATCTGTTTTGGGGGGTGGACCTTAGTGCGACGGTAAAAGTTGCTCCATTATGATCAAGTTGTCACGGATTCGAGTCTGGAAACAGCTTCTCTGCTAAAGCAAGGGTAAGGCTATGTACATTCTGATTCTCCCCAAACCCCTGTAGTGGCGGAAGCCCTTTTTACCTTATACCAAATTAATATGTACGATTTTCTTCTTAATTTCCTTCAAAAGAGACATGGTCATCAGATATGCCTTCCATGATATGTAGGACAAATAGGACATATAAATATCACATCTACCTTCCTCCATATTCCATGTCGATAGTGTGAGGATTCTTTTACTGAATTCGTAACATACTAACGCACTCTCTTTCCATTAAGGGTGCTAATTTGGGATCAAAACGTAGAACTGTCCTCGAACTAATTAACTCGCTAAAATCTAGAATTGACTTGTCCCAATTATTAAATGTGATGGGTTAGCGCAATTCAGATCCTCTACAGTGCACTTACGTAGCGGCCATAGCGGCCCAGACACACCGCCACGTGTGATGTCCGCCTTACCCCTACTCGGGCAAGGTGCTTGGGCAGGGGTAAGGTGGACACTGCACAAGGCGGTGTATTTGGGCCGCTATGGCCGCTACGAACAGCGCATCATAAACAATTACGATCCTGAGTGAGGGAGTTGAATTTGAGATTGATTATTAAATGGGACGAGACTATTCTGGGATAGGTTTCGGAACTGGTGTAGAACCAAAAGACCGTTAAAGAACTGACTAGAATTGAAACTGCCAAAACTCATTTAAGATGTTGGTTTTCGCCATAAGGACGTTTCCCACTCTCCACGTTATGCCTTGTCATCCAAATTAACTCCTCTTCAGGTTGTGCATTATCATCAAAACTCTATTACTTGAGGTTGTTATCACATGTGTCACAAGCTTATTATTGTAGACTTCTATTTCCTCCCCATTACGTCTCACAGTTGAGACTCCATCTAATCCGTTTTATTGATGAGGGTTAGCCGGTTAGAGTTGAGAATGACTACTCCCTCTTTCTTCTACACTTATTTTTTGTTTTTCTTATGTTTTTTCACTTTTTATTTAATATTGTATTTATTTTAATAGATAGATATGTGATTCCATGTATTACACAATATATATAAATCAATAAAAAATCTTTAAAAAAATCCCATTATCTTAACTTAATAAAATTATAAAAATATAAAAACAAAATCCAATAAGATAACTGGATAGACGGACATACCGTTCTGCAATATAGAAGGAGGGGTATTTCCGTCACGATGTCTGTAAAACACGGGGACAAATCAGGCACACTTTGAAGCAAATAAATTCTTGTAAGTTGTAATTAGAAAGCCTAAATACGATCATACCAAGATAATAATTACGATCGAACGGTCTGTGTTAATAGCTGCAAATCTGAACGGCAGACAATGTTGCAACATGCTTACGGGACTCAATAGGAATCTGCTCGCCAAGATATAAAAAAAGCTTCTGTTCTAATCTCGATCGTTAACCCATCGCTGCTCTACTTCGTCATCCGGAAAATTCTAGAGAATCTGATTGAGAGCGTTCTTCCTCTTAAAGAAGAGGTTTCAGGAGAAGAAAAAGAAGGAGCAGACGACGAACGATCTTAGAATCTTCAATCGGAGAGCGCAAGGAAGCAAGTCAGCAAATATTAATGTTATATGAGGTTTTTGGAATTGTTCGATCTGTAGTTTCTTCTTTCTATCTCGTAAATAGTTCTTAGTTGGTGTTTTTTTTTGGCTCGTCTTGATTTCTTTCTAGGGTTCAGTCTTTCCTCTTGTCTTTTTTTTTTTTTTTTTTTGTCATGTTTCTCTTATAGATTTATGTTGATTCTGCAATAGAGAAGTTAACAGAGTGATCAAGAAGCTTCAAAGTTTGATCTGAAGTTTCACCAGCGGAATCAAGGTTTAAAGGTGAGAGATCCATCGTCTCCTCTCCTCGCTACTCTTTTTTTGATTTTCCTTTTATCTTCTTTTGCTTCTTTTATTCTTAATGGACTTATGATTTCCAAAGTCTGAAACAAAAGATTCGAAATCTTTTAGATTATATATAAAGAAGTTCTCAACTAATTCGAGTCGAAGATTGTAATGACTCGGTCGCAATTTATTTTTCAATTATTTCTATTTTATTTCTATTAATTCTTTCTTGAAGAGGATTTGGATCCAGAAAGATTATTCGAGAGAGAAGAAAAGATCAGAAGTTGGATTTTATCTATATTTATCAAAAAATTTCTGTTAATTGGTCCGTCTTGTTGCGAAATCTTTTGTGTTTAAATTCTAAAAATGTTTCAGAAGATAAATGCCCTCTTCGTCCAATTCTCCGTGTTCAGCATGCAAGTTTCTCCGGCAGAAGTGTACACAAGAATGCGTGTTTGAGCCATATTTCCTTCTTGATCAGCCAACGAAGTTGGCGAATGTGTACAAGGTATACGGTGCAAGCTACGTTGTCAAGATACTTAACGAGCTACCCTCGGCGCATAGAGAAGATGCAGTCAACTTTCTGGCCTACGAGGCAGACGCGAGGCTTCATGATCTTATGTACGGCTCTGTGGGTCAAATTTTACTACTCCAACAAAAGCTGAAGCATATAAGCTAGTTCTGTGTAGAACTCGCTAACAACATAAGCCAATCAGCGATGCTCCCTGTCAGCCATCAACACCCTCACTCATTTCAGAACCCCTTTTCCACCATGTTACCCTATAGAATGCCTTCGGTGGAGGCCCAACTATTACAAACACAGGCCCAACTACTATTGCGGGAGCAACAACAGATGCAGGCACAGCGTCTACCCCCAGCCGTTGCTGCTAGAGAGCAACATGAGATGATGAGGCAGCAGCAACAGCAGCACCTTTACAGGTTCAATAGTGGCTTTGATGGAACTACTGAAGTGACTGAGGGACTGGCTTTGATCGATGAGGTTAACAACCTTCATCTTTCTTCTTAATTCTGGTATTCCTCTGGATTTGATCGATGAGGTTAACAGCCTTCATCTTTCTTCTTAATTCTGGTCTTCCTCTTGTTTCTCTTGTTTCTTCTTCTTTGCCTGCCATTGCTTTTCTTTTTTCTGAATAACGTTGTTCCTATGTAACGAACCGGCTTTTGGTCTTTCAATTTATTTTAAAATGGGTCAAATTTACGGATACACCCTTTAAGTATTTAATATGTCACAGACACTCCAAACTTTGAAAAAATATCACAAACTGCCTATTTTATGATTATATTTCAATTTAGTCCACTCCGTTAGTTAAGTTTCTATTAAATCTTTTATAATGATGAAATTATCCTTACCACATGTGAGCTTCCCAAAATAACCCCAAATACAAATCATTCTCTTCATCTTCTTCGCTCATATTACAGCCCTTTTCACAGAATTTTTCTCCTCTCAAGTCCCTGCCCGATCAAGGTCACAGGTTCCTCTCATCGGGAGGGTGGAAATGACAACCTCATCCTACCTAGGCAATGTGTTCGGGCAGGGGGTGAGGTCATCATTTCCGGCCCCCTATGAGAGGAACCTACGAACCTGACCGGACAGGGAACCTGAGAGGAGTTAGATTCCTTTTCACAACGTTGTCTCTAACCATAGCAACCAGTACGGATGGTGTGACCGCCATATGTATGATCTTAAACTTCTCAAGTGCCCTCTTCATCTTCCTCAAATCGAACTTCCTCATCACCACCACTGTCTTTCCGACTGCCATTGATTTCACAAAGTACAGAAGCGGGATAAAAATCCTCTACAATACCGGCAGTGCACATCTGACTGTCCACAGAAGCGTCGCTGACAGTGCTACTGCTCACCGGCGGTGCTACTCTCTTGGCGGACCTTGATTCCAATCATTGAAATTCTGTTTCATTAAATAATTGTTGGAAATGTAGGCTATTATGATGTAATGTAGAGGGTTCATGGTGGATCTGATTTGAAGCACAATAACTTATTATCATATTATTGTCGTAATGCTTCGACTGCTACTTGGAACGGCAATGGCATCTAATACATTCTCTGTAGAGACATTAGTTTTTCCTTGGTAATTAGGTTGGTAGTATGGAATATTCAAGATAATGTGTTTGGGATCCCTTATAAAATTGGGGGAAAAAGTATACCTTTTACTGCAAATTTGTGCCATTTTTGGGTGCAGTATAATCTTCTACAGTAAGCCTTTTTTTCACCTTTGTGCTCGAATAAGTCCATTTGGATAGAGTGAAATCAGTGGTGGCGGAGAGTGTCGCCAGCAGTGCTACTGCTCACCGTGCCGTACTTTCATGTTTATGGGCTTCTGTACTGTGTGAAATCAGTGGCGATCGGAGAGACAGTGGTGGTGATGAGAATGTTCGATTTGGGAAGATGATCGAATCTTAGTAATTTTTGTTTAAATTACTAAGAGGGTAAAATCGACATTTTAACTTTGGGTGGTAACCTTGCTTAACGTCAGGGGTAAGGTTGCCATTTTGACCAAGTTTGGCAAGTCCGTGACATATTGAATACTTAGAGGGGGTGTCCATGAAATATTCCCTTTTAAAATTGCTATATGCTCTTTTTTTCTTCTAACTAATATTTTCCAGAGAGGAGGTAGCTTTTTAGTTCTTGTTAAAATGGCAACCTTCAGACTTACCAACATTGGCCAAAATGGCAACCTTCCCCCTCATGTTAAGCAGGGTTACCAGTAAGGGTGTTAATTGGGATGTTCCCGGTACTTGGGACGGGACGGTACCGGCATTGGTACCAAAAGTACCAATCCCAGTACCATCCCATTTAGTTAACGGGACCAAACCTAGATCCCAGTCTCGATTACTAGCGGGACGGGACGGTATTGGTTCTTAAACGGTCCTAGGCACTGTAGAAAAAGGGAGAAGAAGTTTAATTGTTTCTAACAAGCCGGGTTTATTAGTGTTGTGGAATTTTTTCACTATCATGAAATTCTACTGCTTTTTATAAAGCAACTTAAATTATGAAATCATATTTTTACTTCTTCAAACTCCCTAAGATCACATGTAATAAGCTTCTCAATTTTTTAAATCTAGAGAAGTCCTACAAAATGGAAGAATCCTGTTGTGTTTCCTCTTTGATTTTTGGAAACAAAACTCTATTTATCACACGTCACATGGTAATATGGTACGAAGTACGAAGTGCAAAAAGGAAGAACCCGGTAGATGTAGTTGGTCAAGGGAGGAGGGCCGAGGGAGGAGGGAGTAGCACTGTAGCAGGCTCTGTGGGGAGAGACTTCAAGCTACGGCTGTTGACCTATTGTTCCTCTTCGTATTCAAAAGGCAATTAGTGAAACCCTAATGAGTCGTAATTCTTATACCCTCTCTTGTTTTTTATTTAAAAAAAAAAGATCTTATATACTCTTTCTTTTTAAACGGTACTAGTAGTTTCGGTACCATCCGGTACCTAATTGGTATTTCGGTACTATTACTGTTGGGAATCCCGTCCCAAAACCGTCCCGTCCCATTTATCATTCGGGACCAAAATCAGATACCAGTACCGTCCCATTTACTAATGGGATGGTCTGGTACCGGGTTTTAGCGGGACGGTTCCTGGTTCCAGTCCCAAATTGACACCCTTAGTTACCACCCAAAGTTAAAATGTCGATTTTACCCTCTTAGTTATTTAAATAAAAAATAGGTAAATGACACTTAAGGTACCTAACGTTTGATAAAATTATAAGTTGGGTATCCAATGTTTGACAAATTACGTTTAAGGTACTAAACCATCACCATTCACCACTGCCGCCGCCACCACCATACCCTCGTCTTCCCGCACCACCACCACCACCCCACCACCTGTTGCAACGGCCCACCCCCTTGACTACTCATGACGCCTGCCCAACCAAAATTGCCCGGGTGTCCATGATTTGTTTATTCGTTTCCGTAGAGCCTCTACGATTCTATCCCTTCGATCCCTCAATTCGTTTCCGTAATCCAAAGAGTCAACAGAGATTCCCATGTCCATGAAATTCCAGATATCCACCCCTTGAATTCCTCAAAATCAATCAAAAATCATCATAGTCCATTGTAAGAAAAAACCTTTGATCCCCAAATTTCACCTGATTTTTCCCGCTGGAAACTGTTGGAAGACCTACAATTTGGATTTCATACAATTTGCAAATTGATCCGATCAGATAACGTTAAGAAAAACAAAATGAGGTCATTAACATCATTTAACCTGCAAAAACCAGGGAAAGAAGTGGTGGCAGGGGTTTTGAGTTGGGCTAAAAAATGAAGTGAGGAACATGGGTTTCGTTTCGGGGGTTTTGGAAAGGGAGTGGTTAACGATGATGATGGATAATTGGTTAATGGAAGGGAAATTGAAAAGAATTTTGAAGTTCAATGGAGAGATGGGTTCGAAGAAGAAGAAGAAGGGGAAAGAGAGCGTGGTTGGACGGCGGTTGTGAACAGGTAAACAAAAAAACAAAATGGTCTTCAATATTGCTTCATTCTTATCTCTAATAATCTGTTTGATTTCTTATCTAAACTTGAAGAAATTCAAAAGCAACAAATAAATCGCACAATATGGGGGACTGTGAAATGATGCCTCTGCCCCTAGGTAGATTCTTATGCGTGTTCTTCCATTGATCCCGACACCGGTATAGAGACAACGAAAGGGAGAGAGAGAGAGATGTACATACGTGGTGGGCCTGCACCAAAGGATACTATATAAAACTGGATCGGGCATAAGATCTTTTAATTGAGTACTTTAATTTCCTATGGCATTTCAGGGGAGGCTTCAACTTGAAGTTGGGGATGTGAAATCGAATCTGCAGACTAAAAAATCTCAACTCGTTACTTATAAAGCATTTCCCTGAAAGCCAGGAGCTCCTCAGAAACCGTGAATTTATTATATCTAACTAAACACAGACTGACAAAAGACGGTCCGAATGAATCAGTGATCATGAGCTTGTGGTTGTTTTCTTTAAGCTTTTCTTTGCAGGTAAAAAGATTCACATTTGTGTGATTGAGGTTTGTGGACGTTTATGGTTGTAAAGCTGATCAGCTAGCTCGTTCCTCGTGGGACTCGAATAATTATTACTTAAAAATATTTAAGCTTTTAAAGTAGTAGCAAGTGGGGAACGGACGGACCACCACTACAACTTAATTGTCTCCAAATATCTCTCTTGTTGTCATCATCAATAATCATCATACGTATAAAAATTTTCTCTTATAAATAGGAGAAAGAACGCCACCTAATTGGGGTGTATCGATTATTTTGCATCTGACTGTGTTTGAGCATGACCAAATGACGTTCTTTTTCCCTGTCCCTATATATATAAACAAGTCCACATTAATATGCATTCAAATATGAGATCGTCCAACCCAGCACTATGTGCTTTTCTTTTTTTTTCTTTTTTTATTAAAAAAATAAATAAATAAATAAAGACAAAGGCCCGAAAACATGGGAGATGACGTACAACAAAATAAATAGGTGAAGCTTCCATGCATGGGACATGCAAAACTGTACTATACACTTCATTTTATAATGCATTGCAAGCTAAGCTAACTACTTTGGAATCGGATATCCGACTCAGATCCAAATTTTGCCAAGTCCACTGCATCAAAAAGCAACTCAGCTCTTCACTATTTAACACGAGATAAATAGAAAAAGATTAAGGCAGAATTTTATATACAAGGCCGAGCCCATGCACGGCCTGCATTAATTGTTGTTAGATAGGTATTTATGTCCATTCAAATTATCCATAAAGCCCCCACCCCCCCCCCCCCCTATTGAATGAATGATGCATGAAATCTCCATGCAAAGATTAATAAACTGCAAGTAAAGGAAATACTACTATGGGTAAAAGCGAACTATTTAGAGTTTCTTTGAGATCGAGGCTAAATCAAGTTCTCATACAACAACCATTCTCATATACAAAGATTAGAGTGAGTGGATTCCGTCTATGTGCCTCCCGGCGCACGAGAATGGTTCTCGTACAAGAACCTGAACTATCCTCTCGGTTTGAACTACCTCTTCATATATAAAAACAATCTGCTAACGGGCGATCCACACGTGGTAGAAGACCGGTCAAAAGAAAGAAATGGGCTAGAACTAGAAGAAATTGTTAAGAAATGGATCCATTGGCATTAGAGCCCTAATAGGACTCAAAACTTTGCACGAGGAACCGACTTCCCACTAGCAGAGTTGTACTAGGATTCAGATTCTTCACCACCCATCAGGAGATAGAGCACGTCCCCAAATTGAGGGAAGCACAAGCTCCACTTCATCATGCACGAGTGGAGGAGGTAAACCAAGTTCCCAAAGGGAAAAGGACTCTACCTCCTATCGATCAGAACTCTGAAACCGTCTCCGCAACCACCTCTCCTTTATATAGTAAAGAGGGGGCCCAAGGTACATTCATTTGATAACTATTGCTCTTTCCGTACTCCCTCCTCATATTTACTATTGCACAGGCCTCTGATTTAAGTATCAAAGAGTCCCCCCCCTCAGAGTCCACTTTGGGTATCTTTTATGCTCTTCACTTTTTACAGGTCTCCACATCATCAGCCCCAAATTCCAGTAGCCGGCGACATCTTTTTTAAATTGAATGTTGGTTAATAAATTGTTCCAGGCCTTTTAGGGTCAATTGTGTTTACCACGCTTAAAGGAGTCAAGATCCTCTCCCCTATGTGGTGATGTCCCAACATGGATGCCAGCCGTCCATGCTCTTTGACTCGTGGTAAGATGTATTGGAGATCCCCAATGGACGGCTCTCAACCATTTGGGGGGAGTAACTCCTCTCCCCACGAGGGAAGTTGATTTGGAATCCACTTAAAGCCACTTTAGCAATAGTAGTATATGATTAAGTAGTAGTTTGTTACTGCCTTTAAAACTTATATTTCCTGTAATAGAGATCGATTTCAAATTTACAATATGCATTCAATCCTGTTTCAGCCCCTATTGAAACCAAACCGAATTAACTGTTTGACATGCCTAACAGAATCAATCCACGTCAAGGATAGAGATATCGTTATCGGGGATGGTATCGGTCTCCGCCAATACTCTATTCTGATCCAATACCAATCCGAATGGACCTATATCTGCTGGTTTTATCCTTAATTTTCATTAAAAATTTGATTTTTTTTTTTTTTTATATATTTTTGCCTTTGATCCGATACGGGCCAATCCGCCAATTCAATACCAATACCTCATTCCATGATCCCGTGACTCACTGGGTTAAAGACAATACTACTGAGCTGCATCTTTTTTTTTTACAATTTTACCCTCGCCCTCGACTTTCACATCCTACTTTAGTCTAGTTGGGTATTCTATAAATAGTCTTGCAGTCTAGTTGTTTCAAGTATCTCTTGCCACAGCCCTTTAGCTCTCTCTCTCTCTCTCTCTCCACGCCTCACCTACGGTTATGGCCAGGGTGGTCAAGTTCATCTTTGTTTCTGTGTTTCTACTTTTACTTGCATGGTCTCATGGAGTTAACTCTGTTGAGGGAAGAAGGCATTTAAAGAGTGGGAAAGCAGAGGAATCTAAAGAGAAACCTATGATTCCTGTAGAGAAAGATGAAAGTGTATCAAGAAAAGGTGGTGGTGAAGAAGCTCTTGCACATGTCGAAAACACTGAACCTGCAGCAAACCCCTCAGGATCAGCAGCACCAGGTGATCAGATAGAAGATTTCAGGCCTACAGATCCAGGTCACAGTCCAGGCATCGGGAATTCCATTCACAACTAGTGGGTTTGTTGTATTAATTAGTTAGCTAATATGAATTAGGATCTTGTCTTCCCCTCCCCCAATGATCTAAGATTTTTAAGTAACCTTAAGCTTTTCCCACTATTGCTGCAACTCTGTACTACTACTACTACTACGTACTGTAATATAATTTTTATTCAAGTAACAAAGAAACTCATCTGTACTATTTGTTTTGAATTCCCATAATTTTTTATTCAAGTAAAATAGGATTTTCCCACTGTTTGTTTTGATTATTTTGACATAAAAGACAAAATGGTATTGAAAAATTGGGAGAGGGAATCGCTGCTAGGCTGTGTGGCCCTTGCATCAGTACGGCGCGAATGCTTCTGCAGGATCTTTCAATAATTAAGGATGGGATTTTTCATTTCATAGCGGTGGGGCAGTCATGTCGCCCTTCTTGTGTCTGGATGCAGTGCACATAGTCTGACAGTCTACTTATTCCCTTAAAAATATGAAAATTTTACATGGAATAAGAATTTCATGTAAAATATCAATTATAGGAAAACATTTCCAACAAAACAAGCACGGCCAAAAATGAAAATGTGAAATTTAAACAGAATCGTCTCAAACCTCAAGGGATCCTCAAAATGCAAGTTCTGGATTTAACGCCTACAAATTATTGAGAGTCAAATTCGAACAATGGAATGAGGTATCCATATCGGTCGAGGATGATGTTGATACTTGGTCAACCTTCGATTGATTATCGATATCGGATCAAGGATAAAATTGTAAATTAAAAAAAAAAAAAATCTATTTTTCATGAAAAGTAAAAGTAAAATTGTCAGATCTAGACCAATATCTGGATTGGTATTGGCACCAATACTAATCCCGATATTTTAATTTTTGGTTCAGAGACGATCTTACTAATTCAACTAGATAAATTAAGCTTGTTAAGATAAATTAACAAAGTAATTCAGATAAACGGGTCCAATCCATTCAGTAAACTTGGTATGACTCGGATGAGTTACTCGAGTCATTATTTCAGCTTTTTTATTTTTTATTTTTTATTTTTTTTGGAGAGAAAGAAAGAGAATTGTATTAATAATAAGTATAGAGTTTCCTTCCACCCACAGTGAATGAGATCCCATTCACCGAGGGATAGGAGAGATTGGGAATGGGTATTGAAAAGGTATTTTGGAACATACAAAAACCCTAAGAGGGGTTTGTGAACCCTAGGATGGTGGGTGAATTGTTCTCTATTGATGGAGGAAAACTTTGCAATAAAAAAAAGAAACAAAAAGATTTACATTTTTAAAGCAGATTTACATTCTCAAAAAATAAGGACCCAAATTGTTTCAGCTTCTTAAGATTATTACAGACCAGAAGGCTGTATGTGGAATAGCACACGTGGCCAAAGAAGGACACACTACCACAGAGAGAGAGAGAGAGAGAGAGAGAGAGAGAGATTTATGTTGGTTATATATTGGACTTCTGAGGGAGTGTGTTGAAAGTTATAGAGTTAATCTTGCATCGGTTTATTCAGGTTTTCGGTGCCTTTATATATTTGAAAAGTTCTCTACATGTAATGTATTAAGGTTTTGGATTGGATCTTCTAACGTGGTATCAGAGTCTCATGTGTTTTTCCATATGTACGATCATTCAATGTACATGTCTCTTGCATGTCTTTCCATTTGTATGCTAACGTTATTGTCTCAGTCCTCCTATACATGAGGGGGTTCTTGGAAAAATCCTATATCGATCGGTTAATATTAGTACATTTAGATATCTATATATGCTAGTTGGTCCCTCAAACTAGAAGTTCGAGCTTTTGGATTGGCCCACAAACTTGGAGCTTCGGCCTTATACATGATATTATAGCATATCATTGTCATCCTCACTTTATCTTTTCAGTTATATACAGTTTTGAAAACGAATCCTAAAATGATAAAAAAAAAAATGGAAATCGCAAACAACAATTATGTACAAAAGTGAACACAAGGATTTACGTGGCTCAACAAGATTGCCTACGTCCATGGTGAAATAAGATCTATTTCACAATCAATAGAGAATAGGATTACAGTCGCTCATCCTCACACCTCTCTTAGATTGTACGTGTTATAGAGAAAGAACCCTCGCTACATTTTTTATAGCGAAACCCTATACATGAATTTCACCGAAATGCCTATATAGTTCTCAAAAAATTATCCTCGAGGACTACCGCCCCTGAACCCCTACATATACCACTAGTTCGCCGAAGTCCCACTAAATAGTAAATTAACACACAAATGGACAAATTCATGCGGGTCTCAAGGCTTATGACCTCTTAGGCCCCGTTTGTTTGACGGGAAAATAGGGTGAAAATATTGTGAGACAGGATCCAATAGTGCAGTAAGTTGGAGAACAAGGGTGTGATTTTTACTTTTTCCATGAATAGTATAACCAACCAAAATCCTTTGTTTTTTGTGGGACTTTGGGTAGAATAGCGATGGGATTTTTAAATGTCACATCAACAGATAAAACATTTTACCAAAAAAGAAAAAATCAACAGATAATGCATTTAGCTTTTATAAATTCACCACCCATCAACACTATACCACCTCAATTCTCCCACCTAACCTAAGTTGATCAATCTCCGTCAAACAAATCGAACAACGGAATACAAGGCATCATACCCCAACATACCTTTGGTCCCTCCACCAAATATCTTGAGCTCTAATTTCAGATTGGAATATGACAAAAGTTAATGGAATTACAACTTCTAATCACTATTCAGAGGATATGCGGGAGTGAAGAATGCACTTAGGCACTTGAATGTACGAATTGTCTTGGAGTGCATTTAAAACAGATCGAGATCGAGTTTCTTGGGCTTGGAAGTAATTCATTCACTTCATTCCTTGAATTTTGGAACGATTTAATAGTGTTACGGAACTTCTTTTTGACTAAAGGAGAGCAAGCAGCCTATAATATTGCGTCTCAGTTTTGTAATGTACTACTATTACTGTAATACTGTAAGGGGTTGGTGCATGCATGAGATATAATGCTAAGCATCGGATCCAGATCCTTTACTGCCGAGCTGTCCGGCAGGATCAGGCTGCCCAGACTATGTGCTGCGCACAAAGACCGCCTTGTACCTCATGAACTTTCGAAGATTTCCCAAACCAAATGAGAATGAAGTAATTTGGTCTGTAGAAACTCAGGATCGAAGCTATCGTAATCATGGTCTTCGATCATCTTGGTGGATCTTTCTTTGTTCATTAAATCCCAATTTAGTTGAATTTCAGTGGAAGACTGAAATTTTTTGCTATACTTATTTTGCGTGCCGGCCATGTACTTCCTTCCACTTTATATTAATGAGGACAGTAGGCTCTGACCATTCATGCATCTTTCTGGTTCTTTATTTTTCCTTTATGTTTTTTTTATGGTACATGTTAACATGTGGGAGGCCCTTAGGATTCGATTGGCCAGATTCAGTACCTTCGCCATTCAAAATCATCTAAATCCAACTTACATGATTTTCTTATTTTTTGTCTTGTAAAGGTCAACTCCGTAAAATATTATTTTTTTAGAAAGAAACCAAATTCTTATTGGATTGGCCAAGTCAACTCGAGCAAATGGAATTCCCTCTGATCCAGTTATTAAGTTTATGTTTGGTATTCATTCTAGGTCAATTTCACATTCTCAGATGATAAAAATAGTTATTTTTATTATTCATAAATAGAAAATTGCCCTAGAATGTATTCCGAGAATGCATATCAAACACAACATAAGTTTTCTTAGTAGCGTTGTTTCAGCTCATGACAGTTCTCACCGATCCAAAGGTTAAATGGTTCACCATTGATGTTGCTGAACCTAGTGGGGGGGGGGGGGGGCGCAAGAGTGCTCGTTAATCCAATCGCAAGGGCTCTGCCCCAGTCTTGGTATCGTCCATGCCATCAGCTCGTGCTTTGTGGCTTGTAATTGTCTCCAATCCTTTGACTTGGTGCAAGCTTAGCTTTACTTAGCTCTACGGATAGGCCGTTGGTTTATTGTGGAGTTTTCTCCATTTATTTTTTATTTTTTTCTAATTTTTTTTTATGGGTGGAGGGAAAGAATTCATGGGCTTCATTGAACATATAAATTATTCACAAAAATGAAAAGTTTTTTCAACACCAATCCTAGTTGTCGGTTTCTTTAAACCCTCTGCTCTTCCCTACCCCTGCTTTTAGATGGTTGAGCTTTTCTTTTAAGCTCGGACTCAGGACCTTAGCAAATGTTAATAATGAAGCTGTTGACCTAAACCCATATACTAAGAATGATCACACTCACAAGAAAGCTGTGAAGGCAAGGCCTACACCCACACGAAAACAAAACAATTAAAATCTTAAAGATCTGAAGTGTGGCAATTCAACTCCATCATCAAGTAAGACTATACTAAGTGAAAACGGGTACGAAACAAAAAAATGAATGGTATAGGTTTTAAATGGCATAAAACTCTGAACAATACGGTAAAAAAAAAAATTGGAAATGGCCGGTGGGTTTAAATGTGTAGGTATCAAACAAACAGACTAAAATATGGTTCAACAACTACATCTATTATTTAACAACTATAACATCCAACGTTAATGCATATATAATCCCATAACCCATTATAAATTTCAAGAAAAAAAAAATGATAATAAGGGATAAACATGAAATGAAAGGGGTAGCAGTTTTTGCATAGAAAACTATTTCAACATACATAATTGATTTTATATAGTGATATGTTAATTAGGACATGTGTAGATGAAAATAAGAGTCTTATGCTCCCTTATTAGTATATACTATACATATGTGATTTTTTTTTTTTCGTATCTTTCTTTGTAATTGAAAATTTTATTGAAATAATGTTATTATAGCTATAATCCGTTTTGAATTAGGAATCTCACTTAGGATTCTCAAGAATTGACGTTAATGTGGAGTTTGTTTTGAATTGAAAACCTCAATTCTTAATAGTCATTTTTACTTTTATTCATTTAAGAAACATACGGCAAAATGTGTTTAAAATACAAAATAAAAAGAATGAAATTTTAAATACGTTTTAAAAGCATGGCTGCAGCCAAAAATAGCAAAAGGAGAATTGGATTCTATATATAGTAACTGTGTTATGTGGGTGGGAACCATCCATATATCGGTTGAAATAAAATTAATCTTCCCAGCTTTAGATGGAGACCCTTTTCAACCTTAGATATTGTGGGTTCTTTCTCTCTCTCTCTCTCCCTCCCTTTCCCTCCTCAACCTCCCCAGGCTCAGGAGCCATTCAAAAGGGAGGCAGAGGGTCAACTTAGTTAAATGAAAGAAAGACGAATCCCATGGTCTATGGAGAATGAAGGGCCCCACCAGTGCACTACTAGTTTAAGTCAATTCAAGCAATGATAGCGTATCTGACTATCTCTACTCAGTCACTCAATCGTGTGATATTAAGCTAAAGCAACACTATTACCGGGAATTAAAAAAAGGCTAAAGCAACACATGGCTATTTATGAATAACCCGGCGGCGTTTTAAACCTGTTAAAGAGCACTTCCATGGAACAAAATATAAGAATGACCAAAACTGCCTAAGTTCTCTGGTCCAGACCATAGTGTAGCAGCGGCGATGGAAATCAACCCAATGTCATCACCACCGAAAACTTCATTATGGACCAAATTCTCGTTGTGATCATTTAACAAACATGTGGAAGGCCCGGCCGCCCGCCCGCCCGCCTTATATTGACTTTGGAGCTAGCGTTTCCAAATTACTAGCGTGAGAGTGTCGGACTCTTTCAATGATCTGTCGATTAGGATTCAGAATCACCTCAATGTACCTGATTTCCTTTGTTTTCCTTCTAAATTAGGCCAAACTCAGATCAAATTCTCCCCTCTCCAACCTTCTTTTGGAAAAAAGGCAAAATTCATGTTGGATTGGCGGACGCAACTTAAAAAAAATGGAGTTCTGTCTAATAAAAGGATGTACCCAATGCACAAGACTTCCGCCATTGTGAGGTTTGATGAGGGTTATAATGTTCGCATCCTTATCTTTGCTTTTGTAGAGCCGTTGTTTCCAGGTTTGAACCCGTGATCATTTGGTTACAATGGAACAATCTTATCGTTGCATCAAGACTGCGAAAAATTATCTACTCCATTTTCTGCCCAGTCCATTTCCTCAATTTCCTCTAATAGGGGGGAGTGGACCCCACCCAGACAGTGTGTTCGGACAAGGGGTAAGGTGATCATTTTTGCCCCCTATTAGAGGAACTGGGTAGGAAAATAGAATAGATAATGATCCCTAAGGAATAATCAACAACAATCAGAATTGGTTGAATTTCCCATTATTGAAGACATTTGTAGTCTAATTCTTTGTTTCTCTTTTGTTTGCTTTAGTTTCATTTCTCTAAGGCTGAGATTAAAATACCAAAAGAATAAAATCTATCCAAGGTAATCCTTATTTGGCTGATATATATTCTTTGGCACAGTAAAATACTTAAGATAAGGAGAGAATCTGGTCTGTAGGTCATGAAAAGTAGCCTAAGATATGTTGAAATTAGGTTTTGCAGAGTGTCATGTGCAACCGTGTTGATCAGATTGATAGATCATGGTGGCAAATCTCATTTGTTCTTAAATCTACTTTGCGCTCAAACACATAAATTATCGTCTCATTCCCATAAAATAAAAAATCTCATTCATGTTGATGTCCCGCATATGCTCTCATTGACCTTGCACAAGTGCAAAGCCACGCAACCAGACAGTGATCTCTTCCCCTTACTTCTTGTATTTGTTTTCAGCTAATAGGAGATAATGGGCTTTTAGGGTTTTAAAAAAATCAACGGGACTGCAAGCATAACAGTACATAGATAGACAGGTAAGGCAGAGGATATAATCTTAGGCTGTGTTTGGTATGCATTCCAAGTTGATTTTGTCATGCGATATCGACCTAGAAAGCATTCCAAGAATGCATACCAAACACTGCCTATTGTACAAATTTATATACAAGATTATTTAAGGGATGGGATCGGTGGAGTTTGCTTTGTGAAGAACCAAAAAGAAATTCATAGCTAGAATAAGCGTTCCTTAGGGCCGTCCAAATAAAATATCATATTGGGGTTTAGTAGACAAAAGGAATCCCCTATAGCTTTTGGAACATGTTGTGTAGACCCTAAAGAGGAAAGGACCAACTTGCATGCTCTACCAAACTAATTAAGTTTCAAGTCAGTTTCAAGAGAAGAATTAAAGGGTTTTAAACAAACCATAAATCAACCTTTTTGCTTATAGAAAAAGGTTTAGGGACCCTCTAAGATTCTATGTTCCTTCGAAATTGGAAGGGAATCTTTTTCTACACTTCAAAAAAAAATCCTAATAAGAAACTAAGAAAAGTTCCATGGAACATGCACACTGTAGAGATTCTCTTGCAAGCTAAAGCATTATATGTTGTTGCATGCCCTTTTCTTTGGACTTTCCCTCTAGACAGGAAGGAAAGGAGTGGTCTTGCATGTACATGTAGCTGTCCAGTCTCTTTTCTATTCCTTTCTTGTTTTTTATGTTGTAAGCAAGTTTAAACAGTGAGTGGACCAAGAGATTGACCACTCAAGGTGACCAAGGTGTCAGTAGTGCTTCACTACCAGAGAGCCAGAGAATGAAGTAATAAAGCAATTAAAAGAATATTCAAACTAATGTATCCATCTGGGGATTGCTCATACATCACAGGCACACCATGGCATAGCCTTGAAAGCCCTAACTTGAATCTATGTTTCCATAGATCAGGCCCTGTGCAACTGGCACACATAATAAGGGTCGTCTATGCGGTGAATTCCATCATGTTTTTGGAATCAGAATTACCGAAGAAAAAAAAGGGATGGATCATGCAAGGCATTATACATTACAATTGACTGTAATGGAAATCGAGTCCCACAAGGCTTGGTGAACATGAATGGTTTGGCTCTGAACACTTGTGTAATGAGAACAGCCAAATTTCTGGGATTTGATCCAATGAACCTTAACAATATGAAGATATTCACTAGGTTTTTCTCTCTCCCTGCACTCGTGCTGGTCCTTGTAATTTTTTTTTTTTAGTGAAAACAAAGAGTGAACATAGTTTGAATTTTAATAAGGGAGAATGAAAATTAATGGCTCCCCAAGCTTATCGGGATCCAATCAGAGGCAGAGGATCAACTTGTAAAGTAAAAGAGAGACACATTTGTGGTCTATGATGGGCCCACCATATTACTTGTCCATTTCCAAACACATGGACATGTAAAAAGACCGTCCTACCCCCATATAGATGCTCATGCATACTCTCATTGGCCCATGCTAATTGGCAGAGGGCCACACACAACCTAACAGGAAACCTCTACCCAAAAATAAATTTACTTCGATTATCTTTATCCCCTCCCGTCCCCTCCCCCAAGAAAAAATGAGCTGCCTCTTTACTCACGCGGTTGTGAAATAATGATGGTAACTTGAAATAGGCCTATGCATAATTAACCATAGATAAAGTAAGGGACTTGAGAAGAACTTCTTTACTTGCCTCAAAGAGAAACTATTGCGTCTACCTTGGAGCCTATTATATGTTCTATCACTGAGGTACTGAAACATCTCTAATTTCGTTACATCAAATTCTGGAAGCAAACCCAAGTATTTTTTAAGGCCCTTTGCGTATGGCACTTTCAAGATTCTAAAGAGCCATTGCTTAAAATGTGAAGGTGTATTTGGGCTTACACATGGAGGATTTCTTGGAAATAATAGCTTAGCCGCTCGCTTTACAATAAATGTCAAGACAGACCTTCAATAAATAGCATATCTCTAAAAGACGCGCTTCAACTCTTCACCGATTACTACATGAGAATAAAGAAAAAGATATTTACAAAAAAGGGTTAAATTATACATCACTCTTTGGTTTTCAAATGAAACTTAGATCACCCATTGGTTTTTGAAAAAAACTCAAATCACCCCTAGTTTATACCCCAATATAACAAATTAGTCTCTACCGTTAGTTTTATGCTGTGAAGAAATGATGTCAGCCAGTTAAATAAATTTAAATCCCTAAACTACCTTTGACCAATGTTGAAGATGAAGGAAGGATAGTATTGTAAATTTAATTCTAATGTTTTAGTACAAGGGTAAAATAGTCCTTTCATACCAATTACTAATAGCAGACTAACACCATTACTGTAGAGGGATGATTTGAGTTTTTTCAAAAACCAGGGGATGATCTAAGTTTCGGTTGAAAACCAGGGGGTGACGTGTAATGTACCCCAAAAAAAGTAATTAACTCAGCTGAGTTATTGAGTCAAACTCGGTGTGTGTAAGCATGATGAGTCCATATGAGGAAGTTGAATGAATGAAATTGAAAATGGAATATTCCAATAAATGCGAGGTCTAGATCCCCCTCCCTCCCTCCTACTATAATTTTTTATTTGAATATTTTACTCCCTCAAGCTTTGGAGTGGGTGGGTCTAATTTATAAAACTATAAATACCCCCATCCAGTCTTCTTGTTTTTAAGAATCTCTCGCCACTACTGCCCTTTAGTTCTCTCTTCCTCTCTTTTATCACTTTCTTGCGAGCTCCCCATTGAGCTCGTCTCTTTGCTCTACCACCACTATCCTATTTATTACTTTTTTTCTGTTTCAGTGAACTCTTTACTTATAATATCACTTTTCAGTTATGGCCAAGGTGGTCAAGTTCATCTTTGTTTCTGTTTTTCTACTTGTCCTTGCTTGTTCTCATGCAGTTAACTATGTTGAGGGAAGGCATTTTAGGATTGGTAAGGCAAAGGAGTCGTCTATCGAGAAACCTACAACTCCAGGAGAGAAAGATGAAATTGCAACAAGAAAAGACGGTGAAAACAGCAGCACTCATGTCCAAGGTACTGAACCTGCAAACCCAGGTCCAGTAGAAGAATATTCACCATTACTGCCACAAGCTGAAACAGACGACTTCAGGCCGACGGATCCCGGTCACAGTCCCGGCATCGGCCATTCCGTCCACAACTAGTGAATTCAGGATTCTCTACCCATATGGGGTGCTATCTTACATGAATCTCACCATCCATAGAATGTAGAACCCGGGCACCTCAAGCTTTGGAGTGGAGTTGTAACTTTGTGAAGATATGCCTCTTTTGGTTGTATATATTTTTTCCTTTCGTTGCTTATAATAACTTTGAGGGATTATGATAGAAGTAAGCCTAATTAATATGTACTGTAATATAAATCCCTAATCCAATATTATCAAAGAAACTGTTGGAGTTAATGAGTTTTTCAGATTCTTAAACTCAAGAATAGTCTAGAGAATGTGAGAGAGTTCCAACGATGAGTGTTAATTAACTGAAATATCTTGTATTAAAATATAATAAATCATGTGTAAGTCGGTTGAGAGGAGGTGGCTATACATAGCCAAACCACCACACCACCTTAACGGGTTGAGGTAGAGAGTCTAATGCGAGAGAGCTCCTACATTACAAAGAAAGAAGATGGGCTTGGAGAAAGCCCACGAAGAAAGAGTGAGTTAAATCTCTAAAAGGGTATTTTCACCTTTTCATGGGAGTATGGCAGTCATTTCGTTCGTTTCTATGTCTAGACATAGGAACAGTACACCGCACACACTCAGGTAGCATTATTTCTCCCTAAAAAGTGTGCAAGTGTGCTATTATACCATTCAATTATCAACACAAACACTATTCAGCTGATATCCGGAATGGAGATTATGATCTTAGTCAAGGGATTGTCTATCACACAAATGGCTATACAGTGCATTTAAAACGGAAGTAAAAGTAATTCTCTTCATTAGACTCACTTTGTCTTGACTTTTGTGGTTGGATGTGAACCATATACCTCTTTTTTTTGTTTTTGGTTGGGGGAGAAGGGTTTAAACAAATATCTATTCACGAAAACGAGCTAAGTTTGTCATTGTCGAATTACAAGATTCTATCAACCACGGAATAGAAAGAGGTCAAACCGTCCTACTCAATATAGACATGACCTTCTTGCTAAGGAGTCAACTAAGAATTGCTCTCCTAGGAATAAAATGGACAATACATTTCAAAAAAAAGTATATAATTCCACTTTCCATTAAAATGATTGAAAGTGATGAACCCTATACCGTATTGTTCACAAAAGCCCTTTAATTACTTTAGTGGAAGACTAAAATTTTTTGGGTATGTTCATTTTGGCGGGCTATGTAATGCTACTTTCTTTAAAAAAAAATTTCCTATGTGCATTTTGCAAGCTATGTAATTCCACTCCCGATTAAAATGTTTAAAATTCTTTTCAGATGCATATATAGTCCTTTACGGAATTATGACACATACCTCCATGTCTTCGCGCATGCACTAGATCCAACAAAATTGTATGAGAGAGAGAGAGGATTTGTTGATATAAACATTGATGCTGCTTTTCCCTAAAAGCTTGAACTGTTAGGGAAGGATAGCCACTCCCCTGCAGGTGCAGGTCAAGATCCCATAGTCCTTGTACGTGAAGCTCACATGACATTTCTTTCGTGCGACGTCTAAGGACGAAAAATGTCGAGAAAACTCTTTCGATGCACTTCTTAGGAGTCGAACACTTGACCTTTCTGCTCTTCCTTTTGGTAAGATATTTTCATTATCAATGTTAAAAAAAAAAATCTAGGAAGGATTTTACAAAGAGTGGTAAGAAATCATAGCTCATTGGTGGTACCAAGTCTTGAAAACAATGAGCAAAGGCTGGTTAATTATTAATGGGCTTGGATCTTTGTTCTCTAGGGCTTGGAAAGAAAGGGAAGACATTTTTTATATTTGAAGCTTTATCATCATGATCAGAAAGGGAGAGAACGCCGTACGTTGGAATCTTTTGTTCAAACTCTAAATCATCTAAAGCTCGCGCACTCACAGCCTAGCATGCAATCACTTACTCCATTCACAGAACAAATACAGTTGTTCAAGAAAGAACAAAAGGAAGATTCTTTTCTCTCTCTCTCTCTCTCTCTCTCGCTCGCTCTTGCGGTTGAAGTTGTCAACTTTAAGCTGCACTTATGTCCGGTCCGGTCCCATTTCATTCTGGTGTTAAATTCGATATTATTGCAGTTTTTGACCCAGAGAAGAAAAGCGACGACTTATAGATGTCCTGGGACATACACCATCATAGCAAAATTAAGTTGTTGAGTTCCCAAATACTTCTAAGCTTTCATGGTCTTTGACTCTTTGGCTTACCAAATTCAGAATGAAAATTAATTTCATCCTCCCAAGTTTCGAGGGTTAAGCAATGAACGACATGAGTCAGACATTGATTCAGAGATTTTGTCAAATCAAGTCAATTTAGATTTTAGAGATCTAGATGACATAATTGTACACGAGAATTTGGATTATTTGTTGAACGAGGGGAAAAGATCGACCAAAAAGATTCTGTTCAGCACCCTGCTCGGATTGCATGTATAGCGTCGGACTTGATGAAGCGTGAAAAGATCGCCTCACCCCTACTCGGATAAGACGTTCGGACAGGAATAAGACGGTCTTTTCAAGCCTCACTATGTCCGGTGCTACACATGCAGCCTGGGCAAGGTGCTGGGTAGGAGCCGAGTCCAAAGATCGAGGGCCGATTTTGCTTTCTAAAAAGGGAGCTAAAAGTGGTTTTTCTTGTCTTGGGATGACCCTCCCCTCTTGCATGCTAGATGAAATTGAGAGAGAAGTTCTAGGTACACCCAGATATTATTTCTAATAGATTTTGATTCTAGATTTTGGTAGCTTGGGTGTGTCTTGCTGATGGTTATGTCGAAGGTCGGATCCTTTTTTAACATTCATCGTTTATAATAAAAAAAATATATATGGAAATCCTCTCAAGATCTTAGTTAAGTTGAGATCTGTAAGACCAATGTAAATCTCTTTTGGTAAAATCTGAATTATTATACGTATCTATAATAATATTTTGGCTCTTTTTTGTACAATATTGCGAATGATTGGGATGCAATTTGGGTGTGGCTGGATTGAACCAAGCAAAGGCCTAGCCCCATGTAATTCAAAATGAGGTAGTCCAACTTACACCCCAAGGAGTTAGGTCTTAAACCCTCCGCCTCGAGTCTAGATCCTCTACCCACGTGGGATGTCACCCCATAGAGAGGGCCAATGAAATGGAATTTCCATCCAATCCATGTTTTAGATGGAGTAGACGCCCCAAAGCCTCATGTAAGAAATATAAGATCATAAATATATGGAAAATCTCTTTTTTTATAGGTAATATCAAATTTATTGCAAAGAAAAAAGACTACAAACAATTAAAACGCTGCCCCCAGCTAAACAAAGACTAAAGGCAAGGGAGCCTTGGAGACCAATGAAACTACAACAAGAAATAAAATAATAATCATACCAGACAAAAACCAAGTCAACATCACATCAGAGAAACCCATGATCCAAAGCCCCACCAAAGCCAACGAACTAATCAGAAGAGCAAATGGGGTGAATTCCTTAACATGGAAAGTCCTTTGTCACCTTTCAATTATGATTGATCATTTAACACTTCTCCCCCTTAGAGGAAGTTACTTACAAATTACCTTTCTATACACCCATGGTTCTAAGTATTAGTATCGTATCGTTCAATATGGGCGATACATGCCGATTTTGCTAGTGACTGATATTGATATTGTGTCGATACTGTATCGATAGCACGATACGGACAAAAGGTAAAATGGTCAAAAAACTTATTTTTTAAAGAAATTCAGAGGTAATTTGATATCGTGCACTAAAATCATGTATACACGTGTTAATACGAGATAGAGAGCATCATGGTATGATTTTTTTTAAATGAAACATATATACACATACAATTCATACAACTGAGTGATAGACTGAACCAACTGTGGAGTAAACCAAGTGAAATCCAGAAACCAATGATACCCAACAACACACTTCTCATAGTTATATTGTTTATACATTTGGACCATCCGATCCATAAGTTATGGGAGCCGATTAATGACCAACACCAGGGCTGTGGCCTGGTGTGGTTGGTCGAAAATCATCTTCATTGTGGTTTCCATTTTCGGTGCTGATCATGCTGTTCTCCCCAAAACTACCTTGGCATTTCTTGCCGCATCCTGGATTCTTCTCTACCTTCAATTCCCTTCCCTCACAACACAGAATTTCATAAGAAAGTAACAAGACAAGAAGAAAAACACATGCACACATCAACTTAGTTTTGGCCGCCATAACTAGAGAAACAGAAAGGGAGACTAACTTCTGTGGGAGTGAGAGAAATAAGCAAAAACCAAGATGATTAGAACCTAATGTTCTCATGGGTATTTATAATGTAAGGTGGAAACCAAACCAAGAATGAAGGGTTTAATTATTTTTTTAATGTTTGACCTTGTGTCACTGTGAGGGCGGTGCCGTAGGGGTTTAAGATAATGGTTGTGTTGTTGTTGTTGTTGGTGAGTAGCCAAGTTAGTTTGAAATTTAGTTTTCTTTCGAGTGTTAAGCACCACCGCCTTCCTTGCATCAAAAGATTAGTGGGTTTTCTTCTTCTGCTCCAGCCCACTTAGAGAAAATATACTATTTGATTATTTTTTTTTGGGTAATTGGATGGTTGCAAGCCATCCCAGCTTTGTGTAATTGTTACAAGCAAGTGAGTTGCATGATGATGAGCAGCAGTTGTAGTGCAAGGTCGGTGGGTGGATGGGTCGGTCCCAAAACAGTAATGACACGTTTCACAAGTTAAGAGGATCAACTTTTGTCTTGTCTCAACACTTGTTACAGAAATAGTTTTTGCTTTTGGAATGAGAGTGGGAATTGAACCATCCATCGGTTGAAAGAAAATTCTTCCAAGCTTTGAGGGAGAGGGCCCTTGCTGTGATCGAAATCATGAAGAAATGACACATTCTGGAAACCCTTTTTCAACTTTTGAAACTGTGGGCTCTTTCTTTCTCTCTCTCTCCTTCTCTCCATCCCTTTCTGAAACTGTGGGTTCTCTCTCTCTCCATCCAGTGTTGGCTCCCTATGCTCAGGAGCCAATCAGAAGGGAGGCAAGAGGGTCAACTGGTTAGGTGAAAGAAGACGAATCTCATGGTCTATGGAGGCTCCCCACCAGTCCACCACAGGTCCAATGTCGATAGTGACCGAGAATCTATAAACGGCAAAATTGTTTAACTTGATTCAAATATTATAATAAGAGACGAAGATGCAATTAGTCAATTCAAGCAATGATAAGGGATCTAGTATTTAACTTAAAAGTTGCCCTTGACGGCTAGACCACCCTCCCCAGTTCAAGCAATACATGGCTACTTATTAATAGCCGGCATTTTATCAAACACCTTAAGAGCACTTTCAGCGGTTATTGCTTCTTGGAATATATGAGAATGACCAAAACTGCCTAAGTTCTTTGGCCCAGACCATAGCGCAGCCAGAGGCTATTGAACTTAATTACGATGTCATCATCACCAGAACTTCATTCTGGACCAAATTCTCTCTGTGATCATTGAATTAATTGTACACCGGAACATGTGGCCTTAAATTGACTTTGGAGTGTTCGCAAATTGCAAGTTTTGGGACTCTTTCTATGAATCTGCCTCAATCACCTAAATCCAATTTATCTGATTTCCTTAGTTTGCCTTATAAATTAAGTCAACTCGAGCAAATGGAGTTCTATCTAATCAGACTACTACTTTGTTTTTTTATTTTTTTATTTTTTTATTTTTTTATTTTTTTATTTTTTTATTTTTTTATTTTTTGTTGCAAGGATTCATTACCAGGTTGTGTGGCCTCTGCACCAGCATGGGTGCCAATGAAAACGTGTAGGAGAGCATCCAACCGGGGGATTTTTCATTTCACATAGATAAAGCAGTCATTTCACTCTTCCCATGTTTGGTGCAGGTGTCACGCAGCTTGGTAACCTTTTTCCTGATCACAACCTCCACACTGTTTTTTTATTTGGTAGAATGCAGCCTCCACACATGAGATAGGATAAACCTAGAGGCACCTTTTGCTCGAAGATGGGCCTCCCTAACAGTCTTGCGGGAAACATGAACAAAAACACTTGACGAGATAGATGTATTAAACGGCAGCTGATTCGCCACTATATAGTACCTACATAGTCAGATTATTAAACCGCTGCCGTACTGCACCTTCCAAATAATGT
Organism: Telopea speciosissima; assembly: GCF_018873765.1. Classification (NCBI taxonomy): domain Eukaryota; kingdom Viridiplantae; phylum Streptophyta; class Magnoliopsida; order Proteales; family Proteaceae; genus Telopea; species Telopea speciosissima. The sequence goes on along the minus strand of NC_057919.1, from coordinate 17,781,024 downwards.
GATTCGGTTCCTCTACAGCTCGGGGATGCATTGCACCTTGTCCGGCACAGCAGCAAATAGCAACACGTGAATTTAGTGTCGTTCGAACGGTGAAAATCAAGATGAAATGATGATTTCAAAATTTCCGAGTTGATTCAACTTGTCGGAGGGTCTAATTCACCAATAACTTAGAATAAACGATGTTAGGAGTTATAAAGATATAATCTTATATTGGTTAGTTCAAGTCATTGGTGCCTTTATGTACTTGAAGAATCACATCCACTTGGACCCTCACACAATAACTTGACTAGGTCTGAAAGGGTGAAATTTTCATATATCCTCAAGAAGTCAGAATTGATCATGTTTACCTTAAGGTGCTTTGGGTTCTGTGGCCCATGGGTATTTAGGGCCACCGTGGGCCTTTACTAACTAAATGGGCCTAATCGATATGGCCAATGAACTGTTGTAGTCTTTCTAAATCAGGCCCATGTAACTAGTTACAAGTCGTCCTTTACCGTTTGGTTGCAGTGGTAATGCAAATATTTTCCAAGGAAGTGAAATATATTATCCGAGAAAGTCATTTTAGTGTTTGATGACTGCAAAGGAAAATATAAAAATTCCCTTGAAAAGTGAAATATATAACAAGAAATACAAATGATATATACAAGATCGGCTCTCCAATACGTAGAAGACAGATGTTGGGAGTCGAAGTTTGAGATCACGTGAACAGTCCCACTTGCGATCGGTTGAAGAGCACGAGGATAGGCCGTTAAGGCCCAGAATCTCCTAACCAAACTCATGATCCGGAGGATTCCACGTGGCCGCTTAACTTGAGATTTCCCCATGACGCCAGTTGCAAGACGGTTAAACGGTTCCCGCTCAAGAAAGATGCGTCTGATGTAAGCCCAAGACCACTTGGACCTGAGTCTTACATGGACCAAGGACATTCCTTCTTAGACACATAAATACAACCACAATGACCAAACGAGACAAGGTGAAACCATTCTATCATAAGCCTACTATTCTTTCTGTCTTAGTTGCACAACTGTTGTTTTTTTTAGATCAGATTTAGGCGTCAGAGAATCTTCCCAAAGCTCACTCCGGCTAGCTCTTCCGTGTCTATTCCTTGACTTTCCGGTGTGCAAGTTCACCTCTTGGATCTCAGCAGCAACAACAAATATTTCTCTTCACTTTCCTTTCCCCATTTCCATTGTAATAAAACGGAGCATTAAAAGATTGAAATTCTCACAAATCGGATTGCCCCAACATAGGGACATAGGTCTTGGACTAATGGTTGGTTCCACTAGTTGTATTGGTGTTTCGAGTACGTTGGTCTCGAGTTCGCGACCCCTCCTGACCCCTTGTGGGTCTGTTTTCCTGGCCCCTTCATGGGTTCTGTCCCTAATGGGCTAAATTCTAGCAAAAAAAAACCTGCCCCCACATGATAGTTGAATTAGAATAATTGTCAGAACCCACCAATATGATTAATTCCAATCTAACTTCAATCAATGTTGTGAGAGGAGACCACTTGTCTTAATGGTTACCAAATAAATTTAAATATCATTACTTCTAAAGAGATCACAGGAAATCTTAACCAACCCAATTTATATCATATTAAATAAGGAAAAAGGAACCTAGTACCAGTAGAATTAGGCCCAAAGTGTGTAGACTTGTAGATAATATCTACTCTTTAATATACAATCAGTCTCTTCCCCAAGCTATGAAAAAGGGTTTGCAGTATCTTCTCTTCTTATTTCTGTCCATCAACAGAAAGAATATATTCTCATGCTTTTAGGTCACAAGGACCACCAAAATAAGTTATATAACCGTTAAGGTTAGTGGGAAGGTGCATGGAATAGTGGGAAACACATTGATCATGCAATTTTCTGTTCCAATTCATTTTGTGATATATGAGAAATCATATATGTATATCATCAGAGATTGTGTCTTATTTTTAATTAGATAAATTTAACCTTAAACCAATCCTTCATAATTTAATTGAAAGGTAATCAGAGAATCAACAACTGGACAGAGCATGCAAAACTTTATAAAGAATTAAGTTAATTAATTTAGTATGCAATTAGTAATGGTGAGGATGAACTAGACTGTTCTTCAATTTTATGAAATTATAAATCAACTAGTACTTTTTGTGTTTCATTACATCATCTCAGCACTCTATGGAATTCTTATCAAGTAACTCAGTAAAGTATAAAGCAAGATTGAAAAAATCAGGATTTGAGGATGGAGGAGTGGTCAAACTAGGAAGAATAAAGTGAGGAATGATCATATTAAAGCTGATTAGGGAGTAAATCTGATACATGATAAATTATGAGAAATTCAATTGAGGTGGCATGACCATGTTCAACGAAAGCCTTTTGATACTCTAGAAGGGAGTAGTGACTCGATTCAGATTATTCTTTGCTCAAAGTGATTTGATTCAGATTGAAGGAATTAAAAGAGTCAAGTGCAAACCTAAAATGACCCTAGAGAAGTGATGAGAAAAGACATGCATAGCTTAAGCCTTGTGTTAGGTATAACCTCGAATAAAGCTGATTGGAGGGCAAGCATTCATGTAGTCGAGTCCATTTAGTAGGGATAAGGCTGAGTAGTAGTAGCATAGTTGTTGTTGTTGTTCTGTGAAATTAATTTAGCTTCCTTGAAAGAAAATTGACTCAACAAATCATTGGCAAATTAGGGAGATCAAGTAAAGAAGTTTAATAATATAGTAAGGGCAAGTGATCATTGTCTGGTTGTGTAGTCATTGTACTAGTGGGGGGGGGGGGAATAAGAGTGCGTAAGATAATTTTGAATGCTCCTGTACCTAGGCGCTACATCCACATAACAAGGCAGCATTCATTTTCACTTTTTTTTTTTTGGTAATTTTGTTCACATATTGTAAACAATAAAAATAAAGGGTAAAAGATTTGTACAATGCTAGTTTAATTTCAAATTGCATGTGGGTAACCTTCACGAGACTTAGATTACTGTAGCACCACCCTTGTAAAATGTCTCATATATCCCTCTATTTTTAGTGTTTTTCCATAATATCCCTCCTCCAAGGCATGAAATTGCACATTGTTTCTGTAGGAAACCCTCTCCCAAAAATAAAATATAAAAGGGGATTGATAAGGAAACTGGTATAAATGGTATAATGTCGTTTGCAAGAGTTGTTGGACAAAGGGATAGACCATAATTAGGCAAAACGAGACCAATTTAGCCAGTTCCATTTAGGGGGGGAAATTCGTACGTTTTTTCTTTACATGTTGTCAATGTCACAACACTAAAACACCTATATACCTACGGATATTTAACTCCGGTTTTAAATGTCTTGTAATTGTGTTCGAGGGGGGAATAACATGGTCTAACTATACCACATCTCAAATTTCAGCTTCAAATTCAATGATATACTCCTCACTATAGTCATGTGCACACTCTTGGTAGTCCCAGTGTTTTTTTTAAGTAAAAAGAACCCACGTGAGTGTGTGCAAGGGTGTAGAGGTGAGAGATGGGCAGCGGTGCCAATTGCAGAGGTGGGAAGTCGACTGAGGAAGAAGAAGACTAGGGTTTAGTTGTTTTAAGGGGAAGGGCAAAATAGTTTTTTAAAAAAACTAACATGCTGACATCTCTAATTAACAGTTAAAAAGGCTTTTTCTGTTAGTATTTGGGCCAAAATTGATATTTTGACTTATTGGGATGGCATTAATTCCATGATCCATCGAAGGGGGTGTCCCCCCCCCCCCCTTTTTGAGTAAGATTATGAGTGAGAATGTATGCGATGACATAAGACTCTAATCATGTGGTCAGGTTACTGGTGGTCCCTCTATACCTGCAAAGGAAAACTTAATCCATTAATATTTCTTAATTATATAATTTTTAAGGAATCTTCCAAATTGTTAGGATCTTTATATGCCTCTGCTGAGCAGTTTAAATACCGATGGAGAAGGGGAGAGGTGGTGTATCAAACTCCAAACTCTCTCTCTCTCATTATTTACTCTGTATCCTTCCCAATTCCCATTATGGTGCAGGACAAGATGATGAGAACTTGTGTTTTTCTTCTTGTATTGATGCTCTCCCATGAAATTCTCTTGGTTGAGGGAAGGCATTTAAAGTCTGGAAAGGTTGAGAAGTACTGTTGGGAATGCTTTGTGCAAGACAAGAACACCTTAGAGGCAATGGCAAGGGGTAGTGGTGAACCTTGGTCTAATACCAACTTCCTCCATGAGGGTAGAAGAAGTATGGTGGAGAGTGATGACTTTCGTCCCACAGATCCAGGTCACAGTCCTGGCGTAGGTCATCTTCTTGGAAACTAAGGCTGCATTCATCATTCATGAATGAAAAAAAGATGGATTTCATTTACAAGTTTTTTATATGTCTCTCTGTGTGATGCTTTTTAAGTTTTTAAATAATGGAGTACTCTTCCTCAAATTGTACTAGCTTGCTATTAAAAATAATAGATTAATGTTTATATTTTAGGTTTCTACTAATCAAAATCATTTTAATTCACTTAATGTAAATGAATAGTAACCCTGGGATTTGATGGCGGACTTGAAAAGCCACCTACAGACGCTTTACGCCCAATCATTCCGGATTTACTATTCATATACATGATTCCTAACTCAAGGGAGCCGTTTCGAGGCTTTAACCATTCCTAATAAGATTGTCAGGTGAAATAAGAATAGAGGCCGGAATTTTGCCAGAAGATCCAATTAATTATAGGCAAACTAATAAATTAGCAGATGCCAAATAATGGCAAAAAGCTATGGAAGAAGAGTTAGAATCCATTGAAAATAATGGAGTTTGGGAACTAGCAAATCTTCCGAAAGGTAGAAAAACCATTTTTTTTACCATGACACCCTAGTGAGTAATGCTACTAATGCATAAAGAACTAGGGTTTTCAACTTTTACCCAAAAAAAAATAAAGACCTAGGGTTTTCAATGGTGATAATGATTAAGAAAAAACACCAGAATCCATTTTTTGGAAGGTTACCATACATATCCTAAGTGGCCCATTTTAACATGAGTATGCTTGGCCCAAGAGAGTGAATAGTGAGTGAAAAAAACCCTAAATACTCATTTATTAACTACCCTAATTGTTTCACAAAAAAAAAAAAAAAAACTACCCTAATTGGTTCTTAATAGTTAATGGAAGATTGACATGTGTCACAAGGTCCAGTCAAAGTGGAAGATTGAGGTGAATATTGTTGTCATACATTGAAGCTTGAACTCTCGTCACATAACCACCGTTGTGACAGGAGACCTTCCACGAGGGAACTTACTTTTCTTCCTCAAATACCCAATTCTACCACTATACATCGGGATGCCTAATCGCATTTATTACTCTCACCTAACTACTCACTCAGTTCCCAACTGATAATATTGTTGCTCGGATTACTGACTTTAGCATCAAATAGTCCACCTCGGAGCCTGCTCTGACCCTCTCTCTTGCTCAAGTTTTAGTTTGTGGTGTGTAGGTCTCCCCCATACGTGGCAATTCATATTCCAGCGGCAACAGTTCTTGATCGATTTTATCTGATTAATCAATTGGTCTTCTGGTTTCAATTCTAATATATAAATCACTGTAATGGTTAGGATCAGAACCAACCCATTAATAATTGGTTTTGATAGTTCCAATTTTTTAATCGCTTGGTTCCAACTGGTTCTCAGTTCCGATCCCAGATTGACACCCCTAATTGCATCTTATACCTAAATAAACATATATGAATAATTAAATGCCAAAAGCTCGAGTAATCCTTAATTGACACCCTTAATTGCGTTTTATATCTAATGAACAGATAAGAATAATAAGATGCCAAAAGCTAGAGTGATTTGAGAAAAGAAAATGGAAAGGGTCCAATTTTTATTTGACTAAGTCATATGGCAATCCGAGTCGACTCATTCAGCTTTTCAGTAATCATTTCGAGCACATTATTGGAAACTGGAGAATCCTCGAGCCCACGCAAATTTGATAGTTTCCCTTCAAAAATACCAAAAGACATACCCTACTCTCCCCATTTTCCAATTAAAGCTTGCCTGCACGCAGACATGCCGTAATTGTTCTGTCAACGAAGAGCCTTCAATTTCTCCTTCCAACGCTTCACTGCCCTCTAAGACCTGTAAATAAATCACAAAAACCCGTTCAATTTTCAGGCTTGCAAATCTTGATTGCAATCCGAATCGGCCTAAATCGGGAAAGGAATCGGTCAGATTGGATTGCAATCCGAAACGATATGAATAGATTCAAAATCGAGAAATTGAATTGGTTAGAAATCGAGAATTGGCGCATGAATCAGTTCGATTTAAGATGAATTATAAAAGAAAATGACTAGGAATCGGCTTATTCATATCCGATTTCGATTGAAGAAACAACGATTAGGATCGGTGTCAGTCATTCCGATTTGAATCGGACGATTTTTAATGTGAAGTATTTTCTCTTATTTAATTAATAACTAAACAGAGATATATATACAGACACTATACACCAAAATACAACAAACTGAACAACCTTGGGACCACTATGTGACACCTGTCGAGTAAGTGGTTACACTACCAGGAATCTTGATCCGGTGTGTGTCAGTATACTGTGAGCTATCCACAACACGCCCCCGCAAGCTCAGCCGGGTAGAGCCGAGGGTGAGCTTAGAGCGTAGATAAGAGAAGCGTTGGCGAGATAGACCCTTGGTATGGATGTCAGCCAATTGATCCACCGTAGTAACATAGCGAACTACCAGTTGTTTGGAAGCGACCATGTCTCGGACGAAGTGAAAATCTATCTCGATATGCTTCGTGCGGGCATGGAAGAGAGGGTTGGCGGTGAGATAGGTGGCACCAATGTTGTCACACCAGACCACAGGAGGTTTCGCCAAAAAAACTCCAAGTTCTCAAAACAAAGATCTGAGCCAAACAATCTCAGTTGCTACAGAAGCAACAGCTCGATACTCGGCCTCAGTGGTTGATCGCGACACCGTTTTCTGTTTGCGAGATGACCAGGATATCAAATGCAAACCCAAGAAAACACAATAACCAGTGGTTGACTTTCGATCAATAGGGCAACCAGCCCAATCGGCATCTGAATAGGCCACAAGCGACACCTCTGATTGTGTACAAGAATGAAGCCCATCGGATGGAGTGTGACATATGTAGCGGAGTATACTCTTGACGGCTGACCAATGCACATCGATAGGCCGATGCATAAACTGGGCCACTCGATTGACTGCATAACTGATATCAGGGCGAGTGAGAGTGAGGTACTGCAGTGCACCAACCACACGTCGATACTCAGTACCATCTGGTAGTGGAGTTCCCATAGTGAGAGACAAAGAGAAACCAGCAGCCACGGGTGTGGTTATAGGTTTGGCACCAGCCATATTAGTGCTGGCTAGAAGATCTCGAATGTATTTGCCCTAAGTGAGTGTCAAACCAGTAGAATCACGGCTAACCTCCATTCCCAAAAAGAAATTCAAGTCCCCAAGCTCTTTAAGAGCAAATTCTGTAGAGAGTTGATGGACAAGAGTGGTCATAGCTTTAGTACTACTACCAGTCAAGATCAAATCATCCACATACATCAACAAATATAGGACCACATCACTGCAGCAGAGAATGAATAGAGAAGTGTCTGTTTTGGATGGAGTAAAGCCATAAGATAGCATAAACCTACTAAGGCGATTGAACCAGGCTCGAGGTGCTTGACGCAATCCATACAATGACCTGTGCAAGCGACATACATGAGTCAGTTTGGCAGGATCAACAAACCCTGGTGGTTGGCACATATAAACCACCTCAGACAGATTCCCATGAAGAAAGGCATTCTCTATATATCAAATTGTTTTAATGGCCAACCGTATGTTACGACCAAGGACAAAACCAACCGAATTGTTGTAGTGCGAAGAACCGGACTAAATGTGTCATTAAAGTCGATACCAGGGCATTGATGAAACCCCTTAGCTACCAGTCAGGCTTTGTAACACTCGATAGTCCCATCCGCCTTTTTCTTGAGGCGAAACACCCATTTACAGCCTACCATATTGTAGTCATCCGAGGGTGGAACAAGGTCCCACGTACCATTTCTTAGCAATGCATCAAACTCCTCTTGCATGACTTGGCGCCAAGGGTAGGACCGAATGGCTTGGGTGTAGCAAGTGGGTTCAACTGAGTCATCAGACGATGAGGCTACCAAATTGAGGCGTTGTACTTGGCGTAAGGCTCCAGATCGGCTCCTAGTAACCATTGGATGAGATTGTGGACGTGTGGCAATGGGACTAGCTGTGGACCTGGGCTCGGTGGTAACTGGGCTTGGTGGAGCAGTAAGCTCTATGGGCTCCGCAGGCTTCTGTGGGCCAGGCAGCTGCACCCCCACAGGATTAGCAACAGTTGGGCTTGCTGGTGCAGCCGGAGCAAGTTCTGTGGGCTTCGCAGGCTGTTGTGGGCCAAGGTTGGGCGCACATGGAAGCAAATTAGGTGGGGGATTGATGAACCACGGATCTAAGTGGGCTTGTGACGTGCTAGCCCAAGGTGTGGTGGCAGCAATAGGAAAGGTTGCTTCGTCAAAAAGCACATGGCGTGCAACATACAAACGATGCAACGTAAGATCCATACAATAATATCCTTTATGTGTTCGAGAATAGCCCAAGAAGAGGCATGGTGTCGAGCGAGGCCAGCTTGTGTGGCGCATATGGGCGCAACCACGGAAAGCAAAAGTAACCAAATGTTCTCAAAAACTCATAGTCAGGAGCTCTCTTGAACAGTCGCTGTAGAGGACACTGATAATCGATAAGTGGGGCTGGTAAACGATTAATCAGATATGCTGCCGTCTGGAATGCAAATGACCAATACTTAGATGGTACACCAGCATGAAGTAGAAGCGCGAGACCAGTCTCCACTATATGGCGGTGCTTGCGTTCAGCGGTACCGTTCTGGGCCTAAATATGAGGGCACGAGACCCTTTTGGAAATTCCAGTCTGTTGAAGAAGACTGTCCAAGGCCTGAAATTCTCCTCCACCATCGGTCTGAATAGACTTGATGGAGCGTGAGAAGTAGTTCTCAACCGGAATTTCTCAACAATTGGGAGAACATCGGGTTTGCGCGACATTGGGAACAGCCATATGTACCTGCTGTAATCATCTACAAACACCACATAATATCTAAAATTGTCCAAGGAAACCACAGGGGCAGGGCCCCAAACGTCACAATGAATAATGTCCAAAGGGTACAAACTAATAGAATCTGTTACAGGAAGAGGTAATCTATGGCTCTTTGAACAAGCACAAGCACCACATTGTGTGTGTGGTGGTAGTGGAAGGTAAAGAAAATTTATGTATCAAGCTATGAACAATCTTGAGGCTGGGATGACCGAGACGATAGTGCCAATCTGTGATAGGAGCCCGGACTGCAGAGTAAGCCTGTGTAGCAGAGACAGTGGACAGCGGTAACTCAAAGAGACCATTCTTACTCTGGCCTTGGAATAATGGCATGTTCGTCTGGTTGTCCTTAATCAAGAAGGATGTAGATTGAAACACAAAGTGAACATTATTATCCATAGAAAACCGAGAAACAGAGAGTAAATTCTGATGAATAGTAGGGACATACAACACATTGAGCAACGAAAATGTGGTTCCAGAACATGACATATTAGAAGAACCAATAGAGAAAATAGCAAATAGTTCACCATTACCTACTATGATCTGATCAGGACCAGAGTAGGGAGAAGAAATTGCTAAGTTACTTATGTCTGCAGTAATATGGTTATTAGAACCGGTGTCTAAAAGCCAACTAGAATGAGATGCAGAGGAGGTGGAGAGAAAACATGTACCGACGAATGCACGGTTGAACAGTTGCGGGCAGTGAGAGGCGAGATGGTGTTACGTAACAGGGAAGGCAACGAGCTTGCTTCGAGGGCAAAACCTCCAGAAAGAAGAAGAAGAATAGAATGAAGTGGAGAAATCAATTTTCATTTTCCTCACATGGCCCATCATTACATTCTTACAGGATCTCGTGCTCCTTACTAACACCATAACAACCTACATTCCTAATCAATCAACTGGTAACAGCTGGCCCTCTCTTTCCTAACAACATTCTTTTTACAATATCATGCTTTCTAAACCTTATGCAAAATCTTCTAGAATCACAGGGCGCTTTCTAACCCTTTGGGATCGACGTGGCTCCGCCACATGAGCTGTGGGTCCCCTAGGTCTTGCCCTGTCAGCCATGATCGTATCATCACCTCCTCCGTCGAGACCAACCTTGTCCTCAAGGTTGAAATGTGGGAAGGACTGTCGGAGAGTGGCGACATCGACCTAAGATGCATCTTCTAGAGGTAAACCAGTCCACTGAATAAGAGCCTGTTGAACAAACCGTCCCCTGGGAACCAAGGAGCGAACTTGGAGAATGGCCATAGGCTCTGGAACCACCGCGTCCATCACGGTTTGGGGTGGCAAGGGTACAAACTGTGGAACCGGATCCCCGACACAGAGCCGAAGAAGTGAAACATGGAACACCGGGTGAATTTGGGCTGAGTGTGGCAGTTCCAGCTTGTAAGCTACCTTGCCTATGCGCTCCATGATCTGAAAGGGCCCAAAGAACCTCTTGGCTAGCTTGTGACAATGGCGCACTGCGACAGAGGTTTGGCGATAAGGCCACAGCTCGACGAAGACCCAATCTCCTACAACAAACTCTCGGTCTGTTCGGTGCCTATCCGCCTACACTTTCATTCGTGCTTGTGTGCGAATCAAATTTTGCTTGAGGGTGCGAAGGAGCTGATCGCGATCCTGCAATTCCTGATCCACCGCTGCAATGGTTGATGAACTTGGGATGTATTGAAGCAAGGTTGGAGGTAATCGTCCATAGAGAGCCTGAAAAGGAGTCATTCCTGTGGCTGAGTGGAAAGCGGTATTGTACCAGTACTCGGCCCAACCTAGATATTTCACCCACTGTAGAGGATGCTCACTTACGAAACTACGGAGATACATCTCTAAACACCGATTCAACACCTCAGTCTGCCCATCAGTTTGTGGGTGGTACGCAGTGCTCATAGAGAGAGTGGTCCCTTGAAGTTTGAAGAGATCCTTCCAAAATGAACTGAGGAACAATGGGTCCCTATCGCTCACGATCGAGCGAGGCAGGCCATGGAGTTTAATAATATGAGAAGTGAATAATTCTGCAACTTTGTAACTGGTGAACTGAGGGGGCAGAGCACCGAAATGGGCATACTTTGTCAATCGATCTATCACGACCATGATGGCTATCTTCCCCACAGAGCTGGGTAAACCAGTCATAAAATCCATTGAGACGTCTTCCCAGACTTGAGTGGGAATAGGCAATGGCTGAAGTAGACCTCCAGGTGAAGTTTGGAGGGGTTTAACTTGCTGGCAAGTGGTGCATTCCATTACAAACTTTTTAACATCAGATCGCATGTTCCTCCAATATAGGTTGGTTGAAATTCGCTTGAATGTACGCAAGTAGCCAACATGGCCCCCCTGTGGAGAGGAGTGATACTCATGAAGGAATGATTCACGTAATGGTGAATCAGGGGGAAGGACCAACCTTCCTTTAAAATATAATAACCCATCGCGCCAGGTGTACCCCTCATCATGTAATGGCTTTGTTGAAAGCCCTTTAGTAATCTGTTGTAGCTCAGGGGAATTTGCCACTGCTACACGTAGCTCATCCAAAAAATCAAAGGTAGGGGTCGCCAGCGTAAGCACGGCCAGAGAGACATCAGGTAGGCGAGACAGCGCATCTGCCCTGCGTTGTCGCGACCAGGCTTGTAGGCGATCTCGAACACATATCCCAATAATTTGGACAACCATTTCTGTTGTTCTGGAGTTTGTATAGTTTGTTCGGTAAGCTCCTTCAGACTTTGCTGGTCAGTCTTGATATAAAATTTTCGGCCTAACAAGTATTGGCGCCAACGCCCCACGGCTTACGTGATTGCATACATCTCGCGAACGTACGTCGACGATGCTTGAAGACGGGCCGAAAGCTTTCTACTGAAATAAGCGATGGGATGCCCATCTTGTGAGAGCACAGCCCCGATTCCCAAGCCGGAGGCATCAGCCTCAATGGTGAATGGAAGCGAAAAATTTGGCAACGCAAGCACTGGAGCTGTTGTCATTCGCTGCTGTAGTGCCACAAACACTTGGTGAGCCTCTGTGGTCCACTGGAATGCCCCTTTCTTGAGAAGATCCGTTAATGGTGCGGCCAAGTGTGCATACTTAGAGATAAATCGCCTGTAATAGCCTATAGGCCTAAAAACCCACGTAATTCCTTGAGGGACTTAGGAACTGGCCACGACATCATAGCAGAAATCTTGGTTGGGTCAACTGAAACCCCTTGTCCAGATACAACGTGCCCAAGATACTCAATGGCAGTCCTACCAAAGGCACATTTAGACAATTTAGCAAATAGTTGTTGGGTTTGTAAGAGGTGTAATACCTGTTGTAGGTGCTGCAAATGAGATGACCAATCTGAACTATAAACCAGCAAGTCATCGAAGAACACCAAAACAAATCGACGGAGATACGGTCGGAATATGTCATTCATCATCGCCTGGAATGTGGATGGTGCATTTGTGAGCCCAAAGGGCATCACTAAAAATTCATAATGCCTGTCGTGTGTCCTAAAGGCGGTCTTATGCACATCACACTCTTGAACTCGGACCTGATGATAGCCTGATCGAAGGTCTAATTTGGAGAAGTACTTAGCGCCATTCAACTCGTCGAGGAGTTCGTCGACCGTCGGAATTGGAAATCGGTCCTTAATCGTTATGGCATTGAGACCCCGGTAATCTACGCAAAACCTCCAAGTGTCGTCCTTCTTTTTCACTAGGAGCACGGGGGAGGAGAACGGACTGGTACTGGGCCTGATAATTCCAGTCCCCATCATCTCTGTAACCAACCTCTCGATTTCCCCTTTTTGGAAATGGGGGTATCGATAGGGTTTGATGTTAACTGGTTGTGCTCCCTGTTGAAGATGGATCGAATGATCCCGCGCCCTGTGGGGTGGTAATCCCTTTGGAGTGTCGAACACCGAGGTATACTCGTGTAACAACCGTTTGAGATCAGGGTCATCACATGGGGTTTCTGGTTCTGATTGCATAGTTAAACAAAACAGGGTGACACATGAGTGGGTATTGGCCATCCGTCGCAAGGCATGGCATTGTGACTGTGTTGGCTCTGGAACAGAGTTCCCAACTAGAGTTATTTTTTTATCTCCTTCCCAGAATTCTAGTGTTAGCTTTCCATAATCAAACAAAATGGGTCCTAATTGGGCCATCCACTGCACTCCCAACACCAAATCGGCTCCAAACAAGGGTAACACAAACGTATCTACTGTAGCAGAGTAGTTTAAAATTTTTACCGGTAGCTGGCGCACGATGCCCTCGCACGTGAGTCGATTTCTGCTTCCCACCACCACGGTGATATTTGGTGCAGATTCCACAGTCAGCCCCAGGTGTTGCGCCACTCTACTCTGCACGAAATTATGGGTGCTTCCACCGTCAATAAGCACCTGCACTGGCGCTCCGACGACATAGCCTGTGAAACGCAGTGTAGTAGGCGAAACAGTGCCCATCATCGAATGGTAAGACAACTCTGTGGTTGTAACTGTGGTGTCGATCGGTAACTCGTCCGAATCCTTGGTACCATCCTCATCGGGAGGCTTATCAATCTCATCGTTCTCCTCCGATTCCATGAGGAACAATTGCCGCAACTTGCAGCGATGTCCCAACGTGAATTTGTCGTCGCCATTGTAACAGAGACCTTTGTCTCGCCTCTGCTGCATCTCTGCAGGCGATAGTCGCCTGATTGGAATGGCCGGAATAGGGGTAGGTAGCAGCGCCCCTTTCGACGGTGTCGTGGATATCGGCGTAGGCAGCAGTGGTGGACGGTAAGGCTGGGTCGATGTGTGTTTAGAAAAAACACGGCGGACTTCGGCCAATTTAGTCTCCTGCAGATGAGCGAGCCCCACTGTGTCAGCCATTGACGTCGGCCGAAACTCTCTGACTTCGTTCCGTATATCAGGGCGAAGCCCAGATATAAAGCAACTTATAAGGAACGTGGCCGGTAGATCGGTAATTCTGTTCGCGAGCACCTCGAACTGGGTCTGATACTCAGCTACCGAGGAGTTCTACGAGAGTTTAGCTAAGGCTGCCTGAGGATCATCAAACTCAGAGGGGCCGAAGCGAACCTCCAACGCTCGAGTGAAATTGGTCCACGATGTGAACTGCTCCGAGCGGTGCATCCATTGGAACCATTGGAGGGCAGGCCCATCCATATGGAACGACGATATGAGCAGCCGTTGGTCTTCAGTCGTGCCATGGAAATCAAAGAACCTTTCAGCTTTGAATATCCATCCTACCGGATCCTCTCCGTCGAATCTAGGAAACTGCAGGTGAACTGGTCGTGGTTGGAGCGTGGTAGTATCTCTGGGAAAGACTGTCGTTGACGTCGATGCTGTGAGCGCAGTCGTCCGTGGCTGTGGCGACGAAGTGACCAGTCGTAGTGTCTGCTCCATTCGGCCGTCCATGGCGGTGAGACGATGAACGAGATCAGTCACAGTTGCATGTAGCTGATCCAAACGCTCACCATGGGTTGCGGTTGTCTCGTGGATGCCCCTGATGGATTCGTCAAGTTGTCGTAGCCATGTTCCTTCGGCCATGGGAGGAGTCTGTACTCTCAATGAAAGCACCAATTGTTACGTAACAGGGAAGGCAACGAGCCTGCTTCGAGGGCAAAACCTCCAGAAAGAAGAAGAAGAATAGAACGAAGTGGAGAAATCAATTTTCATTTTCCTCACATGGCCCATCATTACATTCTTATAGGATCTCGTGCTCCTTACTAACACCATAACAACTTACATTCCTAATCAATCAACTGGTAACAGCTGGCCCTCTCTTTCTTAACAGCATTCTTTTTACAATATCATGCTTTCTAAACCTTATGCGAAATCTTCTAGAATCACAGGGCGCTTTCTAGCCCTTTGGGATCGACGTGGCTCCGCCACATGAGCTGTGGGTCCCCTAGGTCTTGCCCTGTCAGCCATGATCGTATCAGATGGCCAGTCTAAGAACATATTTGGCAAACAGTGTTGCCGAACTGGTTGCCGAAGGCGACTGCTGACCAGATCCACGAGCATGGCCACGAGAATTAGTCCCAGCAGTCGGTGGATCAGGCGATCCGCGAGTGGCGTTTGTACCTTTGGCACCATTATTGGAGTGCCGATGGCTACGGTAACGATTGCCACGAGATCGGCGTGCACCACCAGAGCGATTGTCCACAGATCGGTTAGAATCTCCACCAGAGGATGTGCCAGTGGCCATATTGGCCGAAGAAACCGAAACAGCACCATCAGTTGAGCGTAAAAAGCTCTCATGGCTCAGAAGTAGCCCTGACAATTCAACAAAGGTAACCGGAGTTGGTCGAAGGCGAATCGAGGCAGCAAAGTCTCGATACTCGCTGCCAAGGCCCCGTAGCACGGCGAGAACCAGATCTTCGTCATTCACCGGATGATCGATCGCCGCAAACGTATCGGCAATGGACCGAGCAGTGAGAAGGTACTCCGTGATGGTGTCGGAGCCACACTGAAGACAAAATAATCGGTCCTTCAGGTCCATGACTCGAGTGCGAGACGTCGGCGCGAAGACATGCACCGAGATTTCCCACGCCTCATGCGAAGTAGAGGCACTGACGACGTGAGAAATGGTAGATTCAGACAAGGAAGCAATGATCCAACGCAGAATGAGTTGATCTTGCTGATCCCAAAGTGCAGCGGCGTCGATCGACGAAGAACTACCAGATTCAGAGGAACTTGCAGCTGGTCACCGATAGGTTCCATCAACATAGCCAAAAAGGTTATACCCTCTCAGCAATGGAAGAAACTGCGCTCTCCATAACATATAGTTAGAAGCGCCTGGTTTCAGAGGCAACTGTGGAGCCATATTAGCAGAGACCAGCGCTGTGGATTCCGAAGGCACCATCAGAACAGAGGAAGCAAGAACCAAGAAACAAGAAACGGACGAGAAAGAAAAGCAGAGAAGGAAAAGGAAGAAAAAGGAACAGGAACCAAGAAGTCAATGGGACTCGTTAGAGTACTTTGACTCGTGATACCATGTGAAGTATTTTCTCTTATTCAATTAAAAACTAAACAGAGATATATATACAGACATTTAAAACCATGAATCAGATTGAATGACCAAGAGGGAGAGCCAGTCTGGCAGGGCAGGAAAGGGACATGGAGAGTCCAAGACGGCGAGGTTGCAGGGTCTCCATGATTTTGTAAGGGAGAGAGAGGATTCCAACCCTGATTATGATTACTAAAAGTCTAAAACCATGACAGGCTTCTTGAAGAAGCACTTTTGTTTTTTCTGTTGGATACTGGGATTTAGATATCGATCTCTGTCGATAACGATTCGAATCAATAGGTATCTGTTTGGATTGGGTTGTCTGAGAGGAGAGGTTAGTCCTGTGAGGTTGAGGAGAAGAATGTCTCAACGCGTTGACATGACCGGCGAGAGGACATTGGGTGTGATCACTAAGGCTGATCAAGCTCCTGAAGGTTTGCTTGAGAAGGTGATTAGTGATGATGTGAACATTGGACTTGGTTATGTCTGTGTAAGGAATCGAGTTGGAGAACAAGAATCATACGAGGAAGCAAGAAGGGAAGAGATGAGATTGTTTGAATCTCATCCCCTGCTTTCTAAAATCGACAAATCCATTGTCGGCATCTCTATTTTAGCTCAGAAGCTTGTGCATATCCAAGCAATTAGTCTCTCGAAATGCTTGCCAGACATAGTGAGGAAGATCAATGACAAGCTCTGTTTCAGTTATTCTGAGCTGAACAAATTGCCCAAACACCTATTCAATATAACAGAAGCATTCACTGCTTTAATGAAGGTTATTGGTTCTACAAAAGAATCTCTGAAGAAAATACTCATCAGGGTAGAGTTTGATGAGTACCCAGATGAGAAGGAAATGCATTGTACAGCTCGAATATCTGATATGCTCAATGAGTACTCACAAGAACTTGATCACAGGTCGAGGGACTCTGTTACCAAGTTCTTAATGGAAGAAATTAAGGTCTTAGAGGAGGCCAACGGGATTCAACTTTCAAATTTCCTCCCTCGAACCGCCTTTCTCGCCATATTACAGAGCAAAATCAAGAAGATAGTGTATATTCCAGTTGAATTCGTTGAGAAGGTCTGGATTTATGTAGAAACTCTGGTTGTTCGTGTCTTGACATTCCATTCTAAGAGTTACCCACAACTTCAATCTCGTACCAGACGAGTGGCACATGATCTGATTTCAAAGACAAAGGATCAATCTGTTGATCGAGTGATGGAGATGGTGGAGATGGAGAAGCTAACAGATTATACATGTAACCCACAATACATGTCAAAATGGAGCAAGCTGGCACACCGACCGTTCTTTATGCAGAATTTTAAATCGAATAGTAAGTTGGTGATACAAACATAGGTGAAGTAGATGTAGAGCATCTTAGAGGTTATAATTTGGCCATGTTGGAGCAAGCACTCGATTTGTGAATGAGAATCATTGCTTATTGGGAGATTGTGTTGCAGAGATTGGTGGATAACATGGCTCTTCATCTTGTGTTCAGTGTGCAGAATCTATTGAACAGAGAGATGGAGAGGATAGTGAGTGCACTAATGGGACCCTGTGGTGGTGGCATTGAACGGTTGCTGGAGGTCTCCTTCTATTGCCACCAAGCGTGAGCGGCTTAATTAGAGTATTAAGTTACTCAAGGAAAGCAAGAATGTTGTGGGGAACATTATGGATCGGATTGAAGCTCCCATTAATTAACCACTAGTTATTGTCATTTTGTAGTGGTAGTCATGCTAGAGCATTAGTTTTTAAATCAGAACTAGTTTTGATTTTTCACCATTCCAATCAAACTCCTTTGAACAACAAAAAAAAAACAAGACCAATTCTAAAATAGTTCGTAGGAATCTACATTAATTGAAATTGGAGTCAGCCAATTTTGATTCAATCTGACCTATAAAACCATGATGAACCACTGGTTGAATATCTCCTCAGAGCTCCAGAGTTTTTTGGTTTTTTAAGAAAAATGGTGTTCGGTTGCATAGCATACACTAGTTTCTCATGTGTCTATCTTTCTCCTCCAACAATGGAGGACAGATATAACATTTCATAGGAGAGAGAAAGTGATAGATACAGAGAGGCATTAGCATCCGCTATGCAGTGTGGCATCATTCTTTCTCCCCTTTGTCTTACTTTTGATCCATACGCCTAATGATGGGGTCTCGAACCCAACATGACATGAGTATGCAATTTCGACAAGCAACATCGTTACCAATTGCGCTAAAGAGTTGTTGGCATGATAGAGATTTTGATCCAATCGGAAATCAAGACAAAATTATACTATTAGACAATGGATTTTACTACATTGCAAAATAAGATCTTAAATTATTATTAGGTCAAAGATTTCATACACGGTCGTGTCCCCTCTCACAAAAAGTAGGAAAAGTCATAAACCCCCACCCATATTTAATGCCTTGACGAAACTCCCACCCTCTCACATGCACGGCTTACACAGCCGTGTATGAAAACTTCCCCCTTATTATTATTATTATTATGGAAAGAGATTGCTACTTAGGTCTCTAGAGTCTGCATACGCACCGGCAAATGGGACTGTATGTGCAACCATTACCTTGGGCAGGATTTTCACCTTTCCATTGGGGCAACACAATACTTTCATGTGCTTCTGTGTCTAGGTGCAGGAGCCACACGGGCCATGTGACCATGTAGCATTTTTTTCCTTGTTTTTTTAGGGAGAAAGAATGCTATCTAGTTGCGTAGCACGACGTGTACTTGCGCCCAGATATAGGCACACAACCACAGGTGATTAGCGCACCTCTGGTCCTTTCCCCCTTTCCAAGGGGTGCACCTGTCATTTTGCGTGCTACTGTTTTTGGGTGCAGGTACATGCCGCGCGCGCAACCGGTGGCATTCCTTTTTCCCTTTGTTTGGATTTTTTATACGTACCTCCCCTAATGTATCAAGTATCTAACAAATAATTGTGAGGTTTAGATATTTACGCATGCCATTCCTATTTTTTAAAATAATTGATAAATACACCCATGTCTTAACTTGAGACTAAAAAAGTTAGAATATGTCATATGTTGATCAAATTGCCCTTCCTACTAAAATAAACCTCTTCGTCCATTATTTCCCTTATTTCTACCCTTGAAGAACTTTATAGGCAGAAAATCATCCATGGCCGCACCATCTCTCCCATCTCCGATAAGCCCCCAACTCTCTTCACTTCCTCTTCTCCTTCTCTTCTTCTTCCAAAACCTAATTGAATCATTCACCATCTCTTTCTTCACAAAATTGAACCGGCATCTCTGTTCTCCCATCTATCCACTCTGTTATAATAGCTCTCAGTGTACTTTGATTGCACCAACCCATCACTCTAACCAATTTTTTGTGGCACAATGGAACAAAAGAACGATCTACCAGCCCTTTTCAATGGCTGGCCAAAATCATTCCCACTGGGGAAGTAATTTGCTTTTGACAAAGAAACAATGTAGTTATTGTTTCCATCATCAACCAAGGAATCCCCAAAGAAAAACGAAGTTGGAACTCCCTCTGCCTGGCAGTTCCCCATCAGGAAGTGAATCACTATTACTGGAGCCCAAATCCCATGCATGAACTCACTAATTGATGAAATACCCATTACCAAAAGCTTGCAGCTGCATAATAATAATAATGAAGTCTTTCTGGTAATTTCCACTTGGAGAGAGAGAAGGGATTAGTGATGTTGGATAATAAAGCTTGAGTTTTTACCAATGGCAGAACATGGGAGACGAGATACTATCGTCACCAATCCAAAAGAGAGTGAAATCGGAGTAGTAGGTCAAGAGCAGTAGCTCGACCGAACCAATAAATTAAAATTAGAGAAGGAAGGGGATGGCGGCCAGGGCTAGGATGTTGGGAAAGAGAGTGAAATGAAGATGAATTTTGTTTGGGGTTTCAGAAAATGAAAGATAAAGTGAGATAGTTGTTGTTGGTGAAGCTTGATTTTGGCCAGAAAGTGCGGTTGAGATCTTTGGAGGGCTTTTTCGACCTAGAAACGACATCAGATGGCGAAAAATGGCAAACATCTCTCCAAAGGCTGGGAGTTGTGTTGAGCTTGTCGAGATCTTCGAAATGAGTACTTTTGAGCCATATGTTATGTTTTGGTCCTGTCCTTTTTTTTGGCAATTTTGGGCCAAGGACATTTTTGTACTTTTTGGGGTTAGGACTTCCCTATATAATGTTATTATCTCTTCGAGATGGGGTGAAGAAGGTTTGTAAAACATTTTCAGAAAAATAGTGAAATTTGTTCTATTGTTCGACCGTGGATGTAGCTTCCCACTTTGGGGGTGAACCACGTAAATCTCTGTGTTGTGCGTTGTGTGTGCTTCTTTTATTCTGTTTTTCTTTTGCAAATTACCATTCTAGGCATTGTTTTTCTTAACAATAGTATAGTTGAGGTAGATGGAAGAGAAAATGGCAAAATAGTATCGGTTCTAGGTTAGAACTTAGAAATCGGATGAGGAAAATAGGTTAGAAGAAGAAGAAGAAAAAGCAGCAGCAGCAGCAGCATACAGTGAGTCATAATACATCTAAAATACTCGTACCGTTCGCATCGCAACCAATGGGAACCACTAATGGTGTGGGTGTATTTATCAAGTATTTTAGAAAATAAGAGTAATATGCATAAATATCCAAATCTTACAGGCGTTTTTATAGATACCCAATACCTCAGGGGAGGTACATGTAAAAAACCCTTTTTTTATTTGAAAATTTAAAGGCAGGAACAGAATGCAAAATCCTAATGACGAGTGAAAGCAGTAGAGCAGCTGGCAGCAGATCCTGGAAAGCGACCGAAACCACGGCCCTGGATCACCGATTTCTCCAATCGAACGGCTGATACTTAATACAGTTTTCCAATCTAGCCGTTGAAATCAAATCTCCTATCATGTGACAGCGACCTCAGCATGCACTGTCTCCTATTTGTCCTCTTTGTACACGAAAGTTAAGTCCTTCTTTCCAACCCTGGTTCTGCTCCCCATCAGACCAGGCTATCTGCCTCTTCTCTCTCTCCGTTTTTTTATGTCGACGATTTTTGCCCTAGTTTCTCGATCAAATCTCTAGTTCTCCGTGGAAGAAGTAAGAAATCTGAGACTTTGGGAGGAGAGAAAGAGAGAACGAGAGAAAGAGAGAACGAGAGAAAGAGAGAAAGAGAGAAGAGAGAGAAATCTCGGAGGCTAGAAGACATGATGCAATCAAGTAACGATGCTGATCCGCAGCAGCAGCAGAAACAGCCACCACAGCATCACCAGCAGCAACAGTGGATGGCGATGCAGTATCCAGCGGCAACGATGGTGATGCAGCACCAGATGATGCCGCCGCCATACCCGCAACACTACATGCCTTACCATCACCAACAGCAACCTACGCCACAACAGCATCAGCAGGGATCTGCCGATGAGAATAAGACGATCTGGGTTGGTGATCTTCATAACTGGATGGACGAGAATTATCTCAACAACTGCTTCGGTCATACTGGCGAGGTCAGTTCTTTCTTCTTTCTTCTGCTTCTCTCTCTCTCTCTCTCTCCCTTTTTTTTTTTTCACATTGAAAGTCTCTACCTTTCTTCGTTTTCTTCCCTTCTCTTCTATTGATTTTAGCTTGTTGAGTTACCTTATCTTGCTTAGATGAGCTGGAAACAATAAATTTATGCATGTCCTCCGAGAACTCGCGAAAAACTGCTATTAAGATTGTTTGGCTGGATCTTATGAAAATTCGAGCACAATTCATGCTTCTGGGGTCTTTTGCGGAGTTGAGTAAGGTTGTTTCGTGGGAGAGTCTGTATTTGCTTGCATTTTGAACTGTTCAGCGTCTGCCCATGCGTATGATTGGGGGAGGCGTGGAAGCCTGCGATTCCATCCTCTATTAGATGGACATGACACTAGCATTAAGCGAATTGCTAATTTAATCAAGATTTTGCCCTATTTATGAGTATTCTTGAAAACGTTGAATAAAAGGATTTTTGATTGGGCGAACCTCTAATGTAGTCCTAGGTTTGAATAGTCAAACTAGGAGCCAAATAACCAGGATTTGATCTGAATAGTAATTCAGATAGGTCAAAATAGGTGATTTTGGTCAAATTAGGATTAGGGTTTAGTGGGGTTTAGGGTTTGATGGTAGGGTTAGGTCAAGTTGATGTTGGGGAGTCTTCTAGTGAAGGTCTTATTAAGGTTTAAGAGGTCTAGGACTGACTGTTAACTAGAATGGGCAGCAAGGGAAAGTGGTTAGGGTTTGGGTTTTATGAAGGAGATTGGGAATTCTAGGGTTTAGAGTGGTCAGTTAGGGCAGCAACTTGGATCGAGTTCTCCAAGGGGGCAGAGGAGCATTCGATCCAAATATGGGGCTGTTTTGATGGTTGGAATGGGCTGTGGTGATTTTAGAAGGTTTTGGGAAAAAACATGAAAGAAAAGGGGGAAATCTAGGGGTTTGGGCTGTTAGAGGATTAGAAGAAGAATGGAGGGAGTTTGGGATGATTCAAACTCACTGTTGTTGAAGAAGACCTTGGACAGCAGCTTGTTTGATTGAAGATCCTTGAAGAAAAATCAGAACTTGAACTAGAACTTGAATTTAGAGCTTCAAAAGAACCACTAATGTAGTCCTAGATTGGTGGGGGACCAACTAGTAGCTAGTAAACCAGGATCTGTTATGAACAGGTAAATTGGCTAGGTCAAAAACAGGGTTTTGGTGAAATTAGGGTTAGGGTTAGGGTTATGTCAAGTCAAGGTAGGGGAGTCTAACAGTGAAGGTCCTGAGATGTTTTAATGGAGGGAAGTATGTTGATTTGAATTAATAACAATTTAGGGTTAAGGTTTCGGGTTTTGGAAAAGAGGAAAAGAGGAAAAGAGGAAAAGATGGATTTTTAGGGTTTGGCTGGACAGAAGTTAACCAAAATTGAATGGTTTTCTTAGGAAGGTATGAGGGATAATCGGTCAGATTTGTAGATTGTTCTAACGGTTGGTTTGGGCTGGGCAGAAATTAGGGTTTTGGGTTTTGATTTAAGAAGGTGGGATGTTAGGGTTTTAATGGGAGATGGTGGCTGGGTTTAGGATCGAGTGGAGCTTAATGGTGGAGGAGTATGTGGTCTGAATTTTGGGGTTTCGTGGATGAGTAGACAGGTCTGGTTCAATGGTTGGTGTAGTAAAAGTGAAAATTAAAAAGGGGGATAGCTAGGGTTGGGATGTGGTAGGATTAGAAGAAGAATAATGGGGATTAGGAATGTTTCAAAATCACTGGAGTTGCAGATTATCCTGGCAGCAGCTTGTTTGAAGGTAGAATTTGATTAAAATTTGGTTTTGAACTTGAAGAAGAACTTCACTAGAACCACCCGGGCTTGACACCGTGGTGCCGATTGGATCACACCCCAATCCCACCAACGAACCACTTGGGCTTCCCACCGCAAGGTGTCGATTGGATCAAACACCAATCCCACCAGCATTGATCACACACAAGACAATCTTCAGTAATGAAGAACATCAGCTCAAAAGAGAGATTTTTCAAAATTCAGATGTGACTACCGCATCCTTTATTTATAATGGCCAAAGGCCCAATTCCTATGCAACCTAGGAGTGTAAATACTCCTAGCCGGCTAACTCTAATATCACCTCCCTTGACTAATTCGTGGGAGGTGTGGACCCAAGGAAAAACAAAATTATATTAAAAAAAAGGTGACTTAAGTCACTTAAATTGACCCACCGGTTCAAACTAGCTTTGGACTGGTTCAATTTAAAACATGCACATAAACTAAGTATAGAGCTAATCCCGTATGCAACCTATGTACCCTTACTTTAGGCCCATAAAAGTGGCCTATTACATAGAAAACCCATGGGACCAAAGGGCCCAACATGTATAGAACTCAACCCTAATAAAACAAACCTATTTTGGTGATAAATCTGCATCAACCACCCGGGTTTCACACCGCAAGGTGTGTCGATTGGATCAAACACCAATCCCACCAGCCTTGATCACACATAAGAAAATCTTCAGCAGTGAAGACAAAGTTGCAGAGCAGCTTAGAGCAATTTTCAAAATTGTGTGAGGTAATGAGCCCCCCACCCCCGCGTTTCACTTTATTTATATGGCTTAAAGCCAATTTCCTATTCAGCCTAGGAGAGTGAAAGACCCCTGGCCAACTCTACTACATCAAGGTGACAATTAACTTGTCACATGACAACTGAAAAAGTCACATGAACTACTAAAAACAATTAAACTAATTCAAATTAAAAGGGTCATGTGACCACTTAAGTAGTCACATGACTATTACATCAAAATTAAAACTAAGTATGGAACAAAAATAACTAATCCTGTATGCAACCCTATTCCCCATACTTTAGGTCCATAAAAGTGTGCTATTATGTTGAAAACCCATGGGATCAAAGGCTCAACATGTATAGAACCCAACCCTAGACTTATTCCTTATAAAACAAGCTTATTTCGGTGATGAATCTGCATCAACCTCATTCTTAAGCATTTCTAGTTATGACGTTCCCCTCCCCCCCCCCCAAAACACGCACAGAAACCCATAAAAAAATGCTGTCCTTTGAGTGGAGTTTCGGTGAGTGTGAAATGAGAAGAACTGGTGGAAAGAATCCTATGTATCTCCCAATTGAAAAATGTACCGATTAACCTTCTTCGTAATTTTCTTTTTCCTAACCATATCTTTAACTGTTGGGTTTGACCTTGATTTTGCCTGAAATTATAGATTTTTTTTTTGATACATTGTAACTTGTACTTCAAAGTTACTGGATCTGGTTATCATTTTAATTTTGAGTCAGGTTTCGGCTTAGTGGTTGATCAAGCTATTTTGGAACTCCATGTTGAGCTAGTTACAAATTTAGCAACTCCTCTAATTGCTCATTTTTTGCAAAATTAACTTACATAAATAAAGAAATTTAGCCCGGGAACCAACAAAGCTCTCTCCCTTGGACATTCACTCCAAAGCCAATCCGATCTCTGAGGATTTAGCAGCTATCCAAGCTCCCACTCCAATCCATCCATGCTTTGACACTTAATTGCTAAAAAAAGAGTGTCCTAGTGCACGAGGCTCCCAGTACTGCAGGGTCTGGGAGGGGTAAATGTATGCAGCCTTACCCACTACTTTGCAGGGGAGACTGTTTCCAAGTTTCAAACCCGCAACCAACAGGTTGAATTAGTGCGCAACTTAACCATTGCGCCAAGGCTCGCCCACTTAACTGCTAAATCCTCAAAATGCATAAAAAAATGCACTCCTACATTAGCTAATCTCCTCTTTATTGAATTATGAATTACATTTTTTTTTATAATTAAAAATAACCTAATAAGTTTATTAGTTCCCTCATCTCTAACAAAATCTCCTCTTGGTTTATAAAAAAAATGTTGAAGCATCAACGAAAAGCAAAATGGGGAAAAGAACATCTCAACCGTGAATTTTATTGTGTATTGCTTATTTACACTTATATCAAGTCCCTGGTATAAAAAGTTATCTGAAAATAGAAATTGCAAAAAATACAGCCGTATGTCATGCACACAGTTCCATTTGATGGTTTGCACATAGATAGTTATGTTGAAGTTCATGCTTAATTCAACAACTGGTTCCTGTTAGGCAGCACCACAACAGTGGCATAAAGGGATTGAGCTTGTACTTGAGAGATGCCCGAACAACAAATGTTTTGACTCTGTTGGATAAAGTCTGTATGGATTCATATGAGTGTAAAATACACAGAGGATACTGCATAAAAGAAATGCTTACTCCACAATATAAAGTGAACTGTAACTACCAACCTAAAACCTTCAGAGATAAAATTCCAACATAGCATCATACCCTCTCATTAAATTGGCCATGATGTTCTCGAAACAGCTTTGCATTACAAAATCTTTTTCTCAGTTGAAAGCTAACGAAATACACTTTCAAACGACACCTAATCATGCAAGGCAGAGAAGTTGTGACCTTTCAAGACTAAACCAGAGAGCTGTCAGAAATAAATCTGCTGGAAATAAAAGCTTATACTAAAACTACCCTTGACTGCTGTTTACTAATGCGATTACTTGTACTGGTCTGCTATAAGTCCTAAATGACTCAATTAAATTTAAAACTGTATTAGATACTGCAAAACATAAACTAATTCAAAACTATTTTAGAATCGACTACTGCAAAACGTGAACTGTGACACTAGATACATACAAGTGTAAAATACACAGCGGATACTGCATAAAAGAAATGCATACTCCAAAATATAAAGTGAACTGTAACTACAGACCTAAAGCCTTCAGAAATAAAATTCCACCATAGCATCATACCCTCATTAAATTGGCCATGATGTTCTCGAGATAGCCTTTTTTTTTGGATGAATGATATATATTCAACAAGCGAAAAAGAATGATAGAAGGCGGGGGCGGGGGAAAGGGAAAAAAAGCAATAGCCTGAAACAAAGGACGGAACAAAGCCTAGTTAAAAAGGAGGATCAACTCATTGGGGGGGGGGGGGGCGCAAAATCTAAACATAACTCCCAAGCTGAAGCAACATGACAATTCCACACCGACAGAGGGCAAAGCCTAATGATGCCACTTTTGAACGGGCTTCGAATGTAATGACATTAAAGATCTGCGAATCAGATCTGGACTTGCCAGTCAAAAGTTTCAAGTTACGCTCTTTCCAAAAATGATACATAGAGGGCCAAAAGCAAGCTTTCCAAGACGGTCAATGCAAGTTTTTCCACTGAAATGATCATGAACCCACTTCCATTCACTGTCGAAAGTGCCAATGCTCCTAGTAAAAGGCCAGCAGCGATTGCAAACGAAAAAAGGGTGAAAATTGTCTTCAGGGGCATTACCACACGAAGGGGGGAGAGAAGAATGTGCCTTTGAATAAGAAGGGTACAGGTGGGGAGGAATTCAGTTGAAGCACGTCAAACAATGAAACTATGCTTGGGGATGTGATCCTTGAACCAAAACAATGGAGTGCCAGGGGACTTGGGGGGGGTGGCACGAAGGCGGATAAGATCCCAAGCCGAGGAGGACAAGAAAACCCATTTTTTTATTCTTTCCAGATGACAATGTCACTAGAACCGCGAGGTCTCCGACGGACCTCAAGGAGGGCATTCCAAGCATCAATCAGGTTAGGAGAGGAAGTGGGACCAGAGTACCAATCACCATCACGAAGGATGGAGGAGACAGTAGCAAACCTATTGCTTCCCAAGTCATAGGTAATTCTATCTCCGTAACAGTTAAGAAGGACTGCATGAGGATGCCAATTATCAAGCCAAAGGAGGGTGAAGGATCCATCATCAATTAAGGATTGGATAGTGGAGGATACAAGGTGCCTATGCTTGAGGATTTTTTTTCCATATCCAAGAGGAATTTTGAAGAGGTTCAAGAGTCCACAGGGAATCCTTCTTGTGGTTCGTACCATAAATTCAAGAAACCCATATACCTCTAGAACTACTGGCAATTTTCCAAATAAGCTTAATGATCCCAGTTAAACAAGCATCTTTCACTCTTCTTAGCCCAAGCCGCCCTCCTTTTTTTGGAAGACAAACAAAGGACCAACTAATGGTGTGAAGGAACTTGTTGTTTTCAGACCCTTTCCAAAGGAAACCGCTCACGATGGAATCAATGATGGGGCCACATAGGGAGGCAGATAATCTAGAGGAGGAGAGAGGGAGGCCCAGATACTTGACAGGAAACTGGCCTTTGGAAAACTCCTAGGAAATCAGGAGGCTGCTCTTAGAGACAGCTTTGCTTTACAAGATCTTTGTCTCAGTTGAAATCTAACTGTATAAGCTTTCAATTGACATCTAATCATGCAAGGCAGAGAAGTTTTGACCTTTCAATACTGGACCAGAGATGGCTGGCAGAAATAGATCTGCTGGAAATAAAATCTTATACCAAAACTACCCTTGACAGCTGTTTACTAATGCGATTACTTGTACTGGTATGTAATAATTCCTAAATAACTGAATTAAATTAACACTGTTCTACAATCAACTACGGCAAAACATAAAGTGTGACTTGGCATAAGAATCTTTTGATGTAGGTTCCTTGTGTGGATTCCAAAAGTGTACAAAGCTTTAGAAACCTGCATACTTGTGTGATGGCAGTAAATACTTTTCTTCCCTCTCTTTGCCCTTGCTATACCCATCGGTAACGTACTTTTGCTCTATGAAGTACCACCTGAGTATGCATGAACTTTCTTAGATAAATTAGGGATTAAAAAAATGTCCCCTTTGCCATATGTCAGGGGATGGTTGTGCTGAAGCCTTTGATGTGTAAAGAAGATGCTGTGAACAACACTTGAACCTTTTTGGGTTGCCAACTCAGCTGCCATGTGACAGAACCATATTATAACAGTTGAATGGACCTCATATTAAAACAAGAGGCAATATTTAACCTAGGTATTGTTATTACAGCAGAATTTCTGTTATCTGGACATGTAAAAACCCTCCAAAGAAGAGGCTGTATTGGTATCATCATGTTAATTAATTTTCAGTATGCGTCAGAGTTATGGATGAGTGATTTATGGTGGAGGTTAAAAGAATAGTCTGGAAAGTGTGCTTGCCCCATTGGTAACTGGTAAGGACCTTGGATTGTTGTGGCCAGATCTTGGGATTGATCCCACCTTCATGCTTCTTCTAGTCCTTCAACCATGCTGTCTCAAAAAAAAAAAGAGTGTCTTGCATGAGTATTCACGAACTGCATCTTAGGGAATGTCTTGTCTCTGTACCAACCATACCAGCGATAAAAAGTTCTACAAATCTTGCTTGCAATGATCAGGTATTTTCCTGTAAATTATTTGCCGCTGAACCAAATACAGAATTTCGAACTTCACTTTTAAGGATGGCCAGCTTGCTGCTTTATGATAGGCAAATAACTGCTAGGACTTAATTAGTTATTTATTTGTACAAAGCTTTCCTCCACTGTCCGGTGAACATTCAACCACCATCCTAGGGTTCACAAGCCCCTATTAGGTTTTAGTATGTTCCCCAAAATACCCTCCCGATACCCCCCACGGGCATCTGAACCCGCCTCGGTGAATGGGAATAATGGATTCCCATTCACCGTGGCTGAAGGAAAACTCGGTCCTATTTCTTATGGGTTTATGCTTGGATGCTTTCATTTCTCTCTCGACATATTTTGACTCTCCGATTTCTGACCTTTTGTCATCTAAAAATTTCAGGTATTCTCCATCAAGGTTATTCGCAATAAGCAGACCGGTCAATCGGAGGGCTATGGATTCGTGGAATTCTTTTCACGGCCAGCAGCCGAGAAAGTTCTGCAGAACTACCATGGCACCATAATGCCTAATACGGAGCTACCCTTCCGTCTGAACTGGGCATCTTTTAGCACTGGTGATAGGCGTTCAGATGCTGGGTCTGATCGTTCTATATTTGTAGGAGATTTGGCATCAGATGTTACTGATACCATGTTGCAAGAAACTTTTGCAAGTAGGTATCCGTCGGTAAAAGGTGCCAAAGTTGTTATTGATGCAAATACTGGGCGTTCGAAAGGTTATGGCTTTGTGAGGTTTGGTGATGAAAGTGAGAGGTCACAGGCTATCACTGAAATGAATGGCGTATATTGTTCTAATAGGCCCATGCGTATAGGTGTTGCAACACCAAGGAAGTCGTCTGCATATCAACAGCAATATTCTTCGCAAGGTATGTGATGAAAACTATTATTGTTTTTCAAATGCAGTTATAATAATGGAGATCTTTTCTTACCAGTTTCATCTTGTTAGTCTAGAATGGAAATTGAGGTTAGTTGTTTTCCATCCCCTCCGTGATTGTTTCTTTTGTATATTGGTGACTTTGTTTGTTTGTTTCTTCTTCTTATTCTTCTTTTTATTTATTTTTTATTTTTTTAATACTATAACTTCTGCAACTTGAGAAATGAAATTCTGCTAAAAATCCTTTTTTTCTGCTGAGGACCTCTTTAATTATTTGTTTCCGATAACAAAATTCTTTTGATAAGAAAAAATTGAGAGCATAGTTTTAGGGTGCAAGGAACCTTCCCAGCTTTATTGGGTCATGCTGTGGGTGTCTATCATACTGGGTTAGATATACCACAACTACTGTTTTCATGGTTTCTAATTGATTGTTCTGACTTGGATCTATTTTAATGGTTTCTAATTAATCATACTGGTTTAGATCTACTAAGTGGCAGAAATTGATGTGAATTGCTTTTTCTATGCAGATTCCTATGTCCTCATTTTAGTTACATTTTATTCCTTTTACCTCATATTCAGTGCAGTACTAGGATTTTAGTTCTCATTCACCAGACTTGAGACTTGAGAGAAGGTAAATGTAGTTCTAGAACTATTAAAATCTTTTTAGGATCCGAACTTTTCAAAGTGAATTAGACTAATGCAACATATGTGGAGCAGAAATTAAGAAAGAGTAAGAATGAGTGGAGATGAGGTGTTCATTCAGTTTGTTGGAGATACATAAGTAGCCTCCTCCCTGTTGCAATCCAGAGTTTCAAAATCCTGGTTCAGATCGTTTAGGGGCCCTGCCAAGTGATAAACAACTCAAACATGAAATAGCAACTGTAGTAGCAATTCTGTAATTTCACAGCACAGCTCAAGATTTTTTTTGAAGGGAAAGAGGAGTGAGGACATATGCACAATTATATTTTAAAGAAAAGGGCAAATCTGGAATTTAAGACCAAGTGGAATAAATCAAAAAAGTTTAAAAGTCAAGCAGTTTTATGCAAATTGCAGGAAATATGGTCTTTTAATATCAAACCAGAGGAGGTGGAGTCTCTTTCAAGTTTTCAACTGTGAGATCCCTCTTTGAAGTGATCTAATCTCGGTGAGTCGGTGAAATATCAGGGTAAGCTTTCCAACTCGTACCCTTTTTGAAAGTAACCAACATAAAACCCAATAGATCATGATATATTACGGTGTTAATTTCTGCAACTGGATGTAGCGGAAAAACTGGAACCAGACCTGAAGTTGGAGTTGGAACTTCCAGTTCAGGCAATTGTTTGGTCTCAGATTTGGCAATTAGTATCACCCTAGGGTAAGTAATTAAACCCCTAAACTTTAGCCTGCATGGATAGAGCTTCAAGAGATTGATCAACAAGTTGGAGGACTGTCA
Organism: Telopea speciosissima; assembly: GCF_018873765.1. Taxonomy (NCBI): domain Eukaryota; kingdom Viridiplantae; phylum Streptophyta; class Magnoliopsida; order Proteales; family Proteaceae; genus Telopea; species Telopea speciosissima. The sequence continues at coordinate 17,749,874 of NC_057919.1, read as the reverse complement.
ATATCGTTTAGACAGTACAAGAACAGGAAACAAAGGAATATGTTGGAAGAAGGTAGATAAAACAAGAACTGAAGAAGAGAATAAACAGAAGAAGAAGATAAGAATACCTGAGAGGAAAGATGAACCGAACCAGTGGGAAGAGAGAAAAACATGCGCTACATTCACAACCATGAGAAAACTCCAACTTGGAGTCACTATTCAATTCAATTCTAATCAACTACTCCAACGTATGTGCTTACATTACATATAAATAAAAGAACCCAACTCAAAATGGAAAAACAAACTAGGAAAATTGGAAACTAATACCTTCCTACGTATCTATCTCCTACCAAAATAAAATAAATAGAAGATTACATAATCAATCTCTACAATGCTCCTTTGGACCAAGAATTTGGGTTGGGTTCGTTGCGTCTTGGCTTGGATCTCCAAAGTGTGCCATTTTGGTCCAACCTTGCTAAAGCAATTGCATCAACTCTCCTCATTTGAAAAGAACACGACTATGTCGAGTTTGGATAGGGACCAAGGATACTGTCTGAGTTAACTCGCTGGAGGAGAAACAAACCCGCTACCTTATTGAGTTTGACCTTGGGGAGGTCCTTGGTGGGAAGAAGTTTCATTTCTTTGCCACTGTGCTTGAAAAAGTAGGCATTTGCATACCCACATTGGTGTGCCTTCTTATCAAACAACTACAGTCGCCCAAGAATGTGACATACCTTCAAAGGGAGGATGTTACATTGTACCATATCCACAAACCCACCTATAGAGTAAACTAGCATACAAACACCTATCATTATTCTTGAGATAGAAGTTGTTCACCCATACAACCTTATATGGAATGGGGTGTGGCTCTTTCTTGAATCCCAACTTGCGAATGACGTCTTCAGAGGCAACATTAGTGTAACTGCTTTTGTCAATCACCATACTACATAATTGGTTGTTGCACTTTACTCGGGTCTGAAAGATATTGCTATGTCGCCAATCGTCATCCTTAGTGACCTTGTGAGTTGTCAAAATAGGACGAGATCATAGCAAGGATGCTGCTCCCCATCACCGTATCATCGCGGACCTCACTAGGCTCACGCTCTGCCTCCAATAGAATTGTCTTAAAAAATCTTTGTCAATGTAAGCTACCAGACGGTCGGGACGCTGGGAAGAAATATGTCGGTACCCCTTACACGTAAAACACGGAGTCGCGGCCTTCGGCTTCATTGAAGGTCTTCGGCTTCATTGAAGGTCTGTCAGAATCACGACCTCAAGGTTGAAAGGAGGACGGTTTGGCCTAGAAGATGCCATAGATGAGCTGCTAACCTGTAGCTTGCTGAATGATTTTATCTAGGGGAAGATTGTTGCTGACTGGAACTATCACCCCTAGGAAAAGTATTTTAGAAAGTCTTCAAGTGTAGGGCCTCTTGAGAGTCTCGTTACCCCATAGTTATCAAGGCGGCAAGGCGACTATGGCGTTTGAGGGCCTTCCTTAACGCCTTGGCGATAGGGCGGCCGCAAGGCGTCGCCTTGGCGAACAAGGCGTTCTAGTGTTCTTCTGTGCATATATATATGTAACCATTTTATTTGGCAAAAATAGCATATTAAAAATTATATATTTATATTTGTTTGCTAAATAAATATTAAAGATTTGAGTCAAACCATTGCAAGATATTCATAAAAAAAACAAATTAACAAACTAAGTTCATCATATTATCATAGCAATATAACGTATAAATATGAAACAACACTAGAAATTATTAAATATAAAGACTAAAGGGCTGGTAAAAGTAAAATATGTAAGTATTTAGAAATACCTCTATGATGCCAAAATGATCAGGGAGCATAAGGGAAAAAAAGCAAAAAAAAAAAAAAAAAAAAAAGAAGCAAAGGAGGAGACGTGACCAGGGGCAGGGACTGGGAGTAGCATAAGAAAAGAAAATGAGAAAAACAGAGAAGAAAAAAGAAGACATGAGCAGGGAGTTAGGGACAGGGAGACGTGAGCAGGGGGACATGGAGGCTGGAGCAGCAGCAGAGTAAAAACAAATACCAGAACTACAGAAGTGAAGAAGAAGAAAAACACAAATACACAATAGTACTGCACATTTACTTACCTTGCTGGAGACGGGGTAGCCAGAGGAAGACTGTCGGAGTCAAACTAGCCAGAGGAAGACCTGTCGGAGCCGGAAATGATGGAGAAAATCACCGCTGCTAGTGAGAAGGGTGACATGGAGCAGCAGCAGCCATAAGGAAAAAAAAAACAAAAATAGAAGAGAAGAAGAACAGTAGAACACAACAAGCCTTTTTACTTGCCTTGCTGGAAACGTTGTAGCCTGTGGAAGACTCGTCGGAGTCAAACTAGCCGAAAAAGACTTGTCCAACGCCGGAATCGATGGGGAAATCACCGCTGATTTTCACTTTTCTCCCAAACCCAAACACGCGAGAGGAAAAAGTCGAGGGTTTTGGTTGAAAGAGAAGAAAAAAGGCTTTTATAGCCTTGATCTAATGTATCTCAGTGTAGATACTTCACATACACCAGCCAATGACCAGTTAGGAAATAGAATAAATCAATATAATCAAATACGTGGGCTTTTTATAGGCTTGATCCAATGTATCTCAGTGTAGATATTTCATATACACCTGCCAATAATAAGTTAAGAAATAGAATAAAATTAAATACATATAAATAAATTTAACAACTAAAAAGCGACCGCCTTGGACACATGTCATCATAAGGTGTCGCCTTGGTCACCAAGGCGTCCGCCTTTCGTACATGCCATAAGGCGTCCCACCGCCTTGTACTCAAATTTCAGCTTGGACGCCAAGGCGTCGCCTTGATAACTATGTTTTACTTGATATAACACTTGTACTATGCCCTCCTTTGTAGGCATTCGACTGGATGCTAGTGCTGCACTAATTTGAGGATGCTAGCCATTGTGAAACTGTGTCACCAATGCCTCCTCATCCCTCTCAAAATCATATTAAATGGCTAAGTAATCAAATCTAGCCACATACTCCTCAACAGTTGGGTTGTCCTATCTCAGTTGCGCAAACTTGAGGTGCATGTTTTGCTTGTAGTCGTGATGCAGGTGCGCTACCTTGGATCGACCCAAACCCAGTTGGGTATCCAGATGGAGATGAACCGGGTCCAGATATTAGGAATTTATTTTATTTAGGTAGATAATATTTTATTCAGTCAATTTTAGAAAGTGGGATACGTTTGCAAGTGTTAGAGTTGGTTAGGAATCTTAGGACATTGTTTTCTTGTTAGAGTTTGTTTCCAAGTTTGATAGGTTTCCTTTGTTAATTGGATTTTCTTCTTTTAAATAGCTTGTTAATGGGGGGCCGGGAAGTAGAAGAGAAAAAGCTAGGAAGAGATCAGAGTTGCAGGGAGGAGAGAGAGAGCAGCCGTGAGAAGAAGAAGAAGCAGTAGAAGGAGGGAGGGGGGGTTGGAGTGCACTCGCACAAACTCATAAACTCAATTCATTCTTTTCATCCTCTCAATGATGGGGGATTACATCATATATAAAGAAAAATAGAAGACTCCTAAAAAATTAAAACTCACCCTCTAACTAAAACTTATCCCAAGAGGGAAGCTAAAACAATTCAAAACCAAATATCCTACGTATCTAACTTCTAAAATAAAGAGAATAAATAAACTAAAACACATTATTTCCTCAAATAAGATAAATTCCTAAAATCCTAATAGATCCAAAAATTCAAATTGGACCCGGTTCAATTGAGTTTGGGTCGGTCCAAGGTAGTGCACCAATTGGGCCGGCCTGGTCCAAGATTCTCCTGCATCACTTGTATTAGGATGATATTTCAGATTTGAAGAATGGAATAGTGAGATTGTGGGCTTGTCTTAGCCTTCCCCCTTAGCTTGTAGTTGGCCTGTGGGCCCTTGAGTAGGATAGACCCAAAAAAAAAAAGAAAAAAGAATGGAATAGTGAAGTGTTTGTGAGTGCCTGTGTGGCCAAAAGTGCTTTTGCAATCTTCTTCCCCACTCCCTTCTTGTGCACTTCTCTCTCCCCTGCAACTCTGAAATTCCTTCGTCCCTAACCGGCTCTCCACCTATTTGGTAACAAAGCTGAAAGATCCCATCTTCCTCCTTCCTTTCTTTTCGCTGTGGTTGGGATCAGACACCACCAACAGCAATCCCCACCCTCCCTAGATTTCCATGCAAAAAAAGAAAAAAAAAGTCTTTAACTCTGTTGAAACAGAGGTCGAATTAAAAAAATACCCCTCTCCTTTCGGATTCCAACCCCCTTACGTTATCATACCCACCCCATCCCTTCGCCTTCAACCCTCATCCATAACCTCTTCGATTCCACAGCAAGCCAAACCCCTTCCACCACCCTCTCCTTTTTTGTCCAGAAAACTTCGATCGGCTCTTTCCCCTCACTTTTAGGGTTCCGCCAGCATTGAGCCTCCCCCAAAAAAAAGAGATAGAAGAAGAGAAGAGAGAGCGAGAGACAGAAGATAGAACCAAAAAAAGAAAGAAGAGTGAAGAAGAAGACAGAGAGAGAGAGGCCGTGAACCAAAAAAAAATTGCATACCTATTTTAGGGCTCTCGCTGCAATCGACTCCCCAAGTCGGAGCCATCCTTTGAAGTAACACGCTGTTCTCCATCGATTCCGCCATTTTTTTTCCCACTTCTCTTCTCTGTTCAAGTAATAGGAGTCCAAATTCCAAACGGTAATTCTTCTCCTCACCCCAGGTCCCCAACCCTTCACGATTCCTATGTTCCTTCTTTTAATTTTCTTAGTTTCCCCATTATAGCACAAGTACCCTTTATTTTAATTCCCTTCTAATCCTATTTCCCACCTTGCCCCTCCCCATGTAGTTGTTAATCTGCTTTTAGTTCTTATTTTCTTTTTCTTTTTCCAGAGTTACCCCCCTTCACGGTTCCTTTATATTTCCTATTTTGCTTTTCAGTTACCCATAATCCCCCTGTCATTCTCCTTTATCACCTCATCTCCTTCAATTTATTTTGTTCCAAGTTAGCCCTAAGGCCTTTAAATTATTACTCCTCATGTCCCTTCTTTAGGTTGTCTTAGTAACCCTTCCTGGTTAGGTGTAGCTGGTGTATTCGGCGGCTCCCTAGTGCTATGCATGGGTCCTTGGTAACTTCAAGTTTGATCAGGGAAACCACTGAAAATGAATCTGCTAATGAAGGTTACAGATTCGGTCAAGAGGAAGAAACTTTTACTGTTTGGCCATCATCTTATTCACTTCCGTTTATTTACCCATAAACCCATTACATCATGGAAGTTGATCGGTACAATTTACTCCTTTCAATTAGCGATGGGTTTCGTAAATTGCAAACAGAACTTTCTAATTTGATGACAGGTTTTTCAGGAGCTTGCCAATATTAACCACAATTTCTGTGATAAGGTGTCAAGCATGATACAATCTTCAGAAGGTGGGTCAGATGTGGAAGAAAATGCGGACAACGAAAGCGATAATCGAACTGAAGTACATGGTCCGATCAGGATTGAAGTTGAAGAATTGATCGACGTTCCGATTTCAGTTGTGAAACCCCACAATCAGATTCCCATCAAAGAGATGTCGTTTGCTAACGACCATAAGAAGATCATGAGATGCGCTGAATCATCGTCCCATCAAAGCCGATATTTTTGGATGCTGATTCTCTCGTTTTACAAAACTCGAGGGCGAGTTTTTCTCAATACCAGGGGAATTGATGCAGGTGCATTACCTTGGATCGACCCAAACCCAGTTGGGTATCCAGATGGAGATGAACCGGGTCCAGTTTGAGTCTTGGGTCCAGTAGGATAATAGGAATTTATTTTAGGTAGATAATATTTTATTCAGTCAATTTTAGAAAGTGGTATACATTTGCAAGTGTTAGAGTTGGTTAGGAATCTTAGGAGATTGTTTTCTTGTTAGAGTTTGTTTCCAAGTTTGATAGGTTTCCTTTGTTAGTTGGATTTTCTTCTTTTAAATAGCTTGTATTAGGATGGAATTTCAGATTTGAAGAATGGAATAGTGAAGTGTTTGTGAGTGCCTGCGTGGCCAAAAGTGCTTGTGCAATCTTATTCTTCCCCACTCCCTTCTTCTTGTGTGCTCCTCCCTCCCCCTGCAGCTCTGAAATTCCCTTCGTCCCTAACCGGCCCTCCACCAAGTCGGCCGGTAGCAAGCTCCGGATCATGGTTTCACTCATCTTAGCCCAATTAATGACTACCTTGATGTCTTAAATTCGATTCTGCTACTGGTAGTTTACCCACCAGACTCAAGCTGTGACATTCAGTTTAGCCTCTGCAAATAGAATCCTTTTGGCGTCAATTAATCCGTACCATCTGAAAATATCTTCAAAACATGAAGCTAGTCAAGATACTGCTCTGTGACTATTTCTGCTCCCCTGTTTTCGTTGTGTATCTCTGAAATATCATGACTTGCGATATTTTTGCTTGATATTGATTGTGATTTCAACATTCCTATGTGTAATTTTGATACCTGTCCTGCTATTGCCTTTTCTGCAAGGCATACATCATATGTGTACCTTACTGTGACTATTTCTGCTCCTGTGTACCCCTTTCCTGCTTCTATTATTTCCTGATAAAGCAACTCTCTTATCTTGGTCCCATTTTCTTCTGCGTTCAGTGGGTGCAACTTGGAAGCATTGAGATGGTTTACTAAAATTTCAAACCAGATTACTGTAACTTATTCAAACGTATTAAAAGTACTCATTGCTGATATTTTTGATGTGACTCGGATTTTGGGAAGATAATTTTGTAGTTAAATCCAATCTAGAGGTCTGGTTACCATACAAAGATTACAGGCCTTCTTTTAGTAGTGTTAGTAGAGCCTAGTCATAACCAAGTGCAAAATAGTTAGTATTGTATCAAATGGATCTTGGATATACCAAGACAATGGTTCTAGTAGTGAACTGATTGATGGATTGTTCAAACATCATGATTGTGCAGTGGATTTGGACTATATAGGTGAGTTTGACAGATCATAGTAGTAGATTTCAAATCTGATTGACTTTGGATCTATTTGTAGCTATGTAGTTTCCAGACTTCCCCCCCCCCCCCTTTTTTTTCTTCTTTTTGGTTGATCGATGTAGTGCTTATAGATTTTTATTAAAATTAGACCTGATGGACAATATTGTGTTGGTTATTTTCAAACATATTGGTAGCTTGTAAAATTTGAGTCCAATAACGTTAAATTTGGCAGTGTAGTAGTGTTAATAGCAGTGGTGGTTGTGGCGGTGATAGTTTACTGTTCCTTATTCACTTATAATTTTCTGGTTGAAGTTGAAGCTAGGAGGTAGTTAGCTTGTAAAACTAGTTCTTTTGGCCCAAATTCATACTCAAATCTTATTTATTTTCTTTAATTAGCTTTGGTATTGGTAGGTGGATATGCATCAAATGGTGCTTCTGCCCAGGGCGTGCAGTCTGATAACGATTCTACTAACACAACTGTGAGTCTGGCTCTCTTCTGTGATTGTCAAGAGTCGACAGCTACAAATTTTTCTTCAATTAACCCAGGTTTTATTTTAGATATTTGTTGGAGGGCTTGACCCCAGTGTCACTGATGAGGATTTAAGGCAGCCCTTTTCTCAGTATGGAGAGATTGCCTCTGTAAAAATACCAGTTGGAAAAGGATGTGGGTTCGTGCAGTTTGCTAACAGGTATATCTGGGTTTTGTTTCTGCCTTACTACATCCATGTAGTGCGATATCAAATTTGAGGTACCCCAACAATCTTTTCATCCATATTAAACGACATTTCTCTCTTTGCAGAAGCAATGCTGAGGAGGCATTAAACAGGTTGAATGGGACGGTCATTGGCAAGCAGACTGTTCGTTTATCTTGGGGTCGTAATCCAGCGAACAAGCAGGTAAAAAATGGATGCTCTGTGCATTCGGAATCTGATTGGCCGAATATGAAGCTACCATTTTCCCTCTCGTGATTGTAAGTATGTCTCACTCGGTAAGTGTATATATGTTGGACTTGACAGTGGAGAACGGATCCTGGTAACCAGTGGAATGGGGCATACTATGGCGGGCAAATGTATGATGGATATGGGTATGCTGTGCCACCTCAGGACCCGACCATGTACGCTGCTGCTGCTGCCGCTGCATATGGGGCTTATCCAGTGTATGGAAATCAACAGCAAGTTAGCTGAATAACATGATGAGCTTCAACTGTAGTCATGGACATACATCACATCATCACACTGATGTATCTGCTCCTTCATCTGTTTGTAGTTTGATGGGTTGTGTTTGAATCACGGGACTCTCCTGATGTCCCAGAATTGAATTTTGACGACCCAAATTTTTTGTTCTTAGGATTCTATTTAACATTTATTTAAAATTTTGCGAGGTTGTGGCAAGTTCCTACCATGTGGCATTGGGATTGCTTCACTAGTACTTATATTGAAATGGATGGTATGGAATCTGGATCAGATATTGAGGTTGGCTGGTTTCTGGCCATGGATTCTTGCTGTTGTAGGATGGCTAAATGTAGAGCTGCGGTCGGACTGACAAAGAGTGATTGTGGACTCACCCATAGTAGAGCATCTTTCCCGGCTGGCTGAGTTGCGTGGCCCTGCTTCTAAAAGTTCCCTACAACGGAGATGGGTGAATTGGGAAGCTGAGGCACTTGCCACCAGGGCTCGGTGCAAAAGGTCTGGCCTCGTGGAGGGGGAAGGTTGAATTTACCCAAGCCTGTAAGTGATATTGAAGTTACATCACTTGTCAGTTAGTGGATATTCCCTCTTGTAGAGGTTTAATAAAAAAAGAGGAACTCTGTTATAGCAGGCAAGCCAGAAATAACTTGTGTTATGAAACATGTTTTTATATGTACCTGGACCAAACAAAATATTTGGAGTGTAGGACAGATGGTGCAGAGAATTGACAACCAATGACCCTCATAACACCCATATAGAACCCTCTGCTGATCCACACCTTCCCCTCATCCAAAAATCCATTAACTAGATCTTATCCCAAGGATACATAATCCATGTTTACCCTGCATAGTACAAACAACATTGATAGTTTAGAATGAACTTGTAATCTCATCATGACTCGGTCATATTCTTTATTCTAGGTCTAGAAATTTCTTCTTCTGGTTTGTTAGGAACTGTTCACAGCTTCGTCTAGTCAGCTATGGCCTCTTCTCGGGGTTCTCCTTCATCTCTTTCTTCCCGTCTGTTTGTTCCCCTCGGCTTTTGTCTGAATCAGCGATTGCTCTTTTCACTGCTTACTCCTTTGATCTCGCATCCATTTTTGTTTCTGATTTTTCTACCAAGCTAACTCTTCAACGACGTGATCTCATTTGCTCATGCATAGATCAGCTTTTCTCTTTAGCATTCACTTCAGATATTTTCTCCTTCTACATGAGCCCCTTTGCCTCTCAAATCTGCCTTTTCCATGTATACAACCACTTCTATAACCTCTTTCGTGGGTCCATCACTCCGGGTTTTACTAAAACTTCAATAGCTAGTGAACTGAATGTCCAAGAGTCAGTTAAGAAGGAAGTTCTTATCACTTCTTCTGGGAATGCCGCTGCATTTATCCCTGTATCATGAGGCTAGGGTTGACCAATGCCTACCATCTCCGAGCACTTAGTGTCGGCTGTGGAGTCTATGGATGTTGATATGGAACTAGAGCTCAAACGCCTGGAAATTACTCCTCTTAATGCTGATTGCAAATAGTTCGTCTTAATGATTTTATCAATGGGGCTGCTTTCGAAGAGTTATCCATTCACCTGGAGTAATAAGCGCTTGGACTCTCATTGAATTGAAGAGAAACTAGACCGTTTTCAAACCTCTTCTGAATGGTATAGTTCACATCAGAATGCTATAGTTACTCATGAGTGTATCACAACTTCAGATCATACAATTGCTGAAGAAATCTAGTCGTGATACAATTGAGAATCTTTCAACTCGTATTTCATAATTTCGATCATGTCTTTCATCTCTTCATGAGGATCCCCATGATACTAGAAGCACTGGCTGGGGGGGTACTGGTAAAGAGACTGGAATCTGAATTTAAGAGAGTTGTCATTCAACAAGCTCAGTTATGAGAGCAAAAATCGCGGCCATCTTGGGTGTAAACAGGTGATGCTAATAGTAGGTTCTTTCATCTTACTATTGTTACCAGAAGAACTTATAATTTTATCAGATCTTTGAACTTACGGAGTGTGGACATTGCTGAAGCCTTTCAAAATCATTTTTAAAACTTATTCTCTACTACTCATCCACAACTCAATTAATAGGATATTGTATTCCTATTTGGGGTTGAGTTACAGCTAAAGATAATTATCGTCTTCTTTTCCTAGTTTCAGATGCAGAAATTAAGAGCACTGTCATGAGTATGGCAACATTGAAATCTCCAGACCTGATAGTTTTCGGGTATTGTTTATCACGGTATTGGAATCTGATTTTCGGGTATTCCATCCCATTTATTATTTAGTGTCAAAATCAGATTCCAATACCGTTTCATTTATTAATTAAACAACTTGGTACTACATTTTAGTAGAACAGTTTTAGGATGCTTACGGTTCTGAGCCTAAATTGACACCCTTATCACAGCTAGGTGTGGGTTTTCAAACAGTCGAACACTCAAGCCTGGCTCGATTGCATCGCTGGCAGCTGGCACACACCGAAGGAACAAGGGAAAAAAAAAAAAAAAAAAAAAAAAAAGCTTCAATCGAGGTTGGGATTTGGTTATAGAAAAAGGGCGGGCGGTAGCAATGCTTGAGCACTGCCATTATAAAGTAATGTTAGCAGTGTTCTATCAATCTCAGCCGTTGAATTATTATCATTTAATCCGACACGTATATTTTATTAAACACATTACCTGTTCTTTACCCATATAGCCGGTGAACTTTTCATTTCTTTTTGTTTTTTTTTGTGTGGGTCCCACGATCATTATCATCTTCTTCCTCCCTTCAGTTTTCTTCTTAGAAGGCGACGATGGACATCACCGCCCTATACCTTCTTCTTCTTCCTCCCAAGTCCTAACGTCACACCTTTTGCAAGCTCACCCCACCCCTTGTTCTTCATCCCTTGGAACCCCGTCCCAACCCAGTGTACCGCCCACCCCCTGTTCTTCATCCCAATCTTCAAATAGGTTCGTAGGTGATCTGAGTTTCTTAAAATTTCCTTAAAATTTAAAGGGCAGCCCAGTATTCCAAACTTTTGAGGTCATAAAAAAACTAAAAAAAACCACCTATATTCAAAGTGGGGGATAAATCGAGGCCCTACATTAAAACCCACCCGTCCCTCATAAAAGAAGCCCAATTGAAGAAAAGAGAGGGGGGGGGGGGGGATTGAAATATGGAAAAGGGTTTAAAGAGCTCACTTTTCTAACTAGTTTGCAATTATCGCAGGAGGAGGAGGATTCAGATGTGAAATCACTGTTGTTTCTTACGTTTTCCAATAATAAAAAAATTTCAATCGTTTTCTGAATCCCATCTGTTTTGGCTTCTCTGGTTTAAAGGAGGAGATGAGTTTACATCACCTTCACCTAAAATCGACAAGAATTTCAAGGGCTTTTAAGGGATGAGCTTTCTCTCCCCCTCTTCTGCATCATCGTCTCCTCTCCCTCGCTCCCTATTTTGGCATTTCGGGTTCTTCCTTCGTTGCCTTTTGCGAAGAAGAAGAAGAATAATGAAGGAAGAAGAAAATAATGATGACGACGGACCCACCTGTTGAATAAAAAAAAGGGGAAAGGTTTCGTATACAGTATTCCTCATTTTTTTTTTTTGATAAAACTTTTCATCACTTTCAAACACCCCCAAATTAGCGGTTCAGATTGATGGAGCACTGCTGACATTATAAAAGAATGGCAATCCTTGAGCGCTGCGACCTTTTGGCCATAGAAAAATGCTGGGACTCACCATCGGCCCTAATGTCCCATTGTGCAATGGGAGCCAAATGCATTGAATGGCATGATCCAGTGTCGTAAGCCATGACGTCATAACCCCGGGGTGATACAGTCATTTTACACTTCGTTACTTGCTGATCTTTTATTGGAAAATAATCCCAAAATAGAGAACTTTATGGTTATGGTTCAAGTGTGGTGTTGATAAATGGGATTAGTTATGCAAAAGTGGCATGTGACTTACCATTTACTAATATATATATATATAATCTGTTAAATATCATTGCATTGTTAGCCTTTACTAGGGCAAATCAATCTTGGCCTCTTTAGTGTAAACCTTTTTCCCTTATATAGCTTTTTTTATTTTTAATCCTTGGTGTTCTTGAAAGGATCTTTCAGACACTCATTGATAACCCCGAAGAGGTATTCCTCGCCCTTTAATTTATTGCAGAACCCATAAGTAACATGAAGGATTGTTGGATAAGGGTCAAGTGGTTAAGGGCTGGGTATTGTATTAGTCTTGTTCCCATAATCTCATATAGTTAGGTAATTTTAGTACACGTACATAAAGGACGTATTCAGTTGACGAGACTTCTATCAGTATTGGGGCGGGTCATAATATATATAGTCTTATCTCTGTTTTTCGTCAAGAGGTTGTTTCCAAACTTAAACCATTGACTACTTATTCACATTGGAGTAACTTTACCGTTACATCAAGACTTGAACCCTCTAATAGTGCGATTTTACCTACAATGTTAGCACATACATATTATGTAAAAATATGTTTGTATATCAACTCAAGGCCTAGCCTATAAATGTATAAGGGGAGGGTGACCCTGTGCGAGTAAACGTGTATGGAAACAAATGAGAGTGCTAGGAGAAACATCATAGGGATTTTCGCCGGGTGGGGCGATCATTTTACCGTCCATTATGTTGAAGGACAATACAATGATGCCATTGATGAAGGAATTTGTCCTTTACGTGGCATAAGTAACACTTTGCCCTAATTTTCTTTTAACTTTATTCATCATTGCTGTTTTATTTATTTTCTATTTAAATCAAATATATTCTTACTTTACACGTCACTTCCTAGTAAACTGAGATCCGAGATTGATGGACTGTGTAACCCAGGGTTTTAGGAATTGGTATAGTATCGTATGTAATTATGTATCATTCAAACTGTTTCGGTATTGCCTGATATGGCTGTTACGGATCGGTATCAGACAGGTACCGTGAACTAAAAGGTTGGTTTAATCGGATTCAGCTCCTCTCCTGGGAGGGCATAGCCCAATGAGTAGTGTCCAATGAAGTATCCAATGGTTGGGTTATATCACATGGATCCGGTTTCTCTCCAGGGAGCTTAGTGCCCAAAGAGTGCCCAAAGGGCATCCAAGGGTTGGGCTGTGCCGCACACATCTTGGTGCATACTTAAGGATGTGTGTAACACAGTCCAACAGCTAGATGCCCCCTAGGCGTGTTGGGCTCCCTGGAGAGAAGCTCAATCCATACCACATACATCTTGATGATTGATTGGACACACGCCGGGATGTGTGCAGAAAAACTTACTCATCGGATGCCTCATTGGACGATGCCCTCCAAGGAAAAGAACCCAATCCGGTTTAACCCGCTCCAGCCTTTAAAAAAACAAAAAAAAGGCCGCCCCACTGCTTGCTATCCTTGTTTGGCTGACGGCAAGGGAGCCGAGATTATGGATGTTTGGGAATGGGGAAACACCGAAGCAGCTTCCTCAACTCTTTCCAAGGGAGCGAGATTATCGATGTTTGGGAATGGGGAAACTCGGTCGGTCCTTTATTATAATGTATGGGAAAGTCGAAAGAAATGGTGCAGTAATGATGACCGGAGAATGTCGGAAAGAGAAGATGCAGAAGGCAGAGAACGGGTCTTTCCACGAGCCTCTGAGCAGTGAAAAATAAGGAACCTTCCTTCCTCCTTCTCCTCACCGAATGGAATAAGGTCTTCGGAAAACGTATAAACAAACGCCATCCTCCATCTTCATCTTCAATCTTCAATCTTCCATCTTCAATCTTCATGCAGGAGGTTGCCGGAAAAAACACAGAGACGTCGGAGAGATGACAGATAATGCCATAAAACCCTTTAAACCTGAAATCTGAAAGATGGAGGAAAGAGAGGTGCAGGTGAATGGAGAGAGAGATGGAGCGTTCCAGTCAATCTCCCTTTTCCGTTGGTAAGCTATTTTTTTCCCCCACTTTTCAAAAAGTAATTAATAAAAAAACCTAAGAAATAACGAATGGAGAAAAGGGAGATACGGTTGAGATCTGTGATCTTTCTGTCAAGGACTGAACGACCAGTTTTTTTTATTAGGTTCATTTGAAAATAAAAATGTGGCTGTGACGCTTTGACAGGCGGCAACAAGGGGCCCCCCGAGGAGGGGCGGTGTTAAAGTGATGTGAATCTCTCTCTACCCAACACGTATCAACTCCCTCAAATGGCTCGACTCTCTCTTTTCTCCTCGATCTTCCTTCCCGGTCCTCATTCGTGTCCCTTGCAACTTCACCACCGACTTAGTTGTCCCTCTTTCAGAGTTCAAGCTTCTTCTTCTTCTTCATTAGGTGCGTTTTCCACTCAGAAGCCGAAGGTCGTCGTTACGAGAGAATGTGGCAAGAATGAGAAGCTCATTACTGCTCTGGTAACTCTCTTTCCGTCTCTTGTCTTTTATTACTTCTCATCGCTATTGCTTTACTGCATTTGTTTCTGTCGTTTGGGTTTTAATTCTGGTCTTATGAAAATGTTCCCATGGGAAGTTTCCCAGGTTTTCAGTATTTTGATTCGGTTGTCATAATTTGACTTCGCGTTTCTCCCTTTTATTTCCAGCATTTTTTCTTCAAGTATTCCTGTAATCTTGTCTCGCTTATGATTGTATTGATGGCTTCTTGATGTCCCGAACACAACGGTGAACATAAGTGAGTTGCTTCAGAGAATGTTTAATCTTCTCTTTTTGATGAATGAATCATCAAATTCTCTCTCCCGATACGTTTGCAGTAATAACCGTCTTAGCGATTAGGGGAACACTGCTTCTGATCAAGTGTTTGACAAAAAGAAAGAGAGACTTATATATTACGGTTTTTGGGTTTAATCTCTCTTTTTTCTGGGTCTCTCTGACAATTACGTAAGACAGTGGAATATATTAAATGTTATCCGAAATATTGCTGCTGGGGAACTCAACACCGAGCCTGACTGACTCGCCTAGATTGAAACAAAATCTTAACATGATAAACTAGACTGAACAGTGATTCCAATTGGTGGTTTGGTTGACTAGATGTATTTCTCAGGCTACCAAATTGCAATCAGGTAATGAAGAACTATACTATGACCGGATTTGGCTTCACCAGTAGATGGTACAAATCGGAATTATATCACATTCAACTACTATGCTAACTAATTAGAACAACTCATTAGTGCACCAAGAGAATAATGTAATCCAGCAGCGTAGTTCTAAGATCAATTCCAAAAACAATGAGTAGCAGCAGCCAAAAGTAATAAAACAAATGGCCAGTGTTGGCATTGAGACCAGATATTTCCAGAAAAAAATCAACTTCTACCGATGTTTAGTGTTTCTGTAACTATAACCAACGAATACCGGACTATGGAAGACACCATACTAGGGCCTTTGTAGACTCCCACCTAATTCTATATATAGCAGGATATAAAAGGATATCATAAACAGCTAAAACCCTTCTGGCAAATAGTTATTACTATAACTGAAGTCTTAATAAAATCGAAAACTACATAAATAGAACGCATAGAAAAAGCCAAACCTCACAGCTATATAATGAAATAAAAAAGAAGAATGAACCCCTAAAAAAATTTGGATCCTCTTTTGGTTTTGTCGGTCAATTTGAGCAAGTGAGGCCCTAGCTAACTACTCTTTTATAAGGTATTAATGTTAAGGACTTTGGGTTTGTTGCTATACCAAAAACACTGGAACCAGCACCTGCGCAAGGAAGAGGAAGAAGAAGAACAAGGTGTTACGTGTGCGGTGGGAGATGTGATGAGAGAGAGGTAATATAGAGAAATAACAAGGGAAGAGAGATAAAATAGTGATATGTGTTGTCTTTACAGACAAAGTCAGCGTCTGGCTTAGGTGAGGAATCCTACCTCATCTCATAAGAGATAAATTAGGGGTTTCAATGTTTATCCTCTTCATTTGTAATTACTAATAAATAGGACCTGCTGGAGTAGAAATCAGTTTCTTCATGGCAGCATTGTGCACAAAATGGCAGTCAAGCTCAATATGTTTAGTCCGCTCATGGAACACAGGATTACTGGCAATGTAGATAGCCTCTTGGTTGTCATAATACATATTCGTGGGTTTATCAACTAAAAAACCGAGTTCTTAAACAAAAGACGTCAACCACTTAAACTCAGCTGCAGTATGCAGTGAAGAATGGAAACACAAACACAACGATCACACAATGCGCACAAAGATTTACTGATGCAGTACCAAGCCTGAAGAAGATCCCTCATGCTATTTTGATCCACATCAGAACTAGACCCAAACCGCAGGGCCAAGAACCAGCTCCAATTAAGCCCAAACATGGGTTAAGCTGGCCAGGGTTAGTCCTTGTGATATTATTGTTGGTGGGACCCATTAAGTTGACTCCAAAGAGCCACCAGACCTGAGTTTAATTTTCTTAAAATGTCTTTTCATTTTCCTAGGCTTTAGTTATTGAGTTGATTTATTTTTCTAGGTGCTTTAATTAGACTTTTCAGTTTTCAAGTTGGATCTTTTAAGTTTTCTATGTAGGAGTCCAAAAGTTTGTGTAAGTAATTAATTTTACTTGGTATTAGTTTCTAGGTAATTTAATGCTTTATTGGAGTTAGTTTCTAGGTGATTAATGCTTGAGTCCAAGAGTCTTTTTTATTTTCTTTATAAACTCATGTAATCCAACAATGAAAGGAAGATTTGAAGAATGAATTGAATATTGGATTTCATTGGAAATCAGCTGGTGTGTTTGATCACCTTCTATACCTCTCCTCTCCCTAATCTTGTTTTTCTTTCTCTCCCCCTCTCAATCTCATCTTTTCTCCTCTTTCTCTCACGATACTCCCTCTCATCCCTCCCTCTCTTCTTCTCTCTTCATGCAAGATCAGAATCTGATCTTGAAACCTCGTCTTCTCCCTTTATCCTATTTGTAATCTCCCTATAAATTAGATCTGATCTCTCTATTACAGATCTGAACCTTCCACCTACGCCATTTACGTGGTTCGGCAAGGTTGCCTACGTCCATGGTGAGATGAGATCTGTTTCACTATCAATGGAGAATAGGGTTACAGTCGCTCGTCCTCGCACCTCTCTCAGAATTTCGTTATAGAGAAAGAACTCTTGCTACATAGTTATAGCGAAAACCCTATACAGGAAATTTACCAAAATACCCATATAGTCCATCATCAGAAGTCAAGACACCAAAACCTCAACAATCCTATACTCAACTTCAACACTAGATCAAGCTACTGTAGTCTGTTTCTTACTTGGACATTGATTTATATGAATAAACATAGCAGCAGCAACCACCAATACCAGCCCACCGTTCTTTCTGCAGGAGCAAACACTGCCTGCGGTTTGAGAAATCACCACTTAAATCATACGGAAAACAGAGAACTGAAATTGCACAGAGAAGAGCCTCAGACTGGCCTGAAAAAATTTGTCTGTGAACTGATGTGTATGTAGAGAATACTGTTGTAAAATTTCAAGACGATTAGACCAGCGGAAGAGTGTTTCTTGAAAAACCCTAATTTACCAAGAATTTTGCAAGAAGATGAATAAAAACAGATCTGATTGTCAAAAGAGGCACCAACATCTTCACATAATCATCACAACCCCATATGCAGATAGGGAACAAGAGCCAGCCAGCCAATAAAGAGTTCTCCTTGCGCAAAGGAATCACCAGCGCAATAAAGAGAAAACCCTGTGCAGGTAAGGAGAAAGCTCTCTTGCGCAGATAGTCAACATCCACCAATAGGGCAACAGTAACCGCAGGACATCAATAGCAATTCATCCAAAGAAACAGCCTTCAACACCGTAGGAAACCCTAGTTTTTCATAATTCATCAGCAAGGGTTTCAGAACAGACATACAACATAGGTTGCGGTGAACCATGATGGAGAAACCCTAAAAGGACCCTCAAAGCAGACATAATGGCAGACACTGGATCTAAGTGCTCTGATACCATTTTGCAATTACCAAAAACACTAGAACCAGAACTTGCACAAGGAAGAGGAAGAAGAAGAACAAGGAGACAGAGAAGAAGAGAGAAAAGGAGAGAAAAGAGAGTTCACAGTTAGGTAGTGTAGCCCTACTGTGAGCAGTCTATTTATATATGACAAAAACGAACAAAGAGACAAGTATACCTCTGGTTATAATAAACCGGTACAAATATACCCTTACACATACAACAACAATAACAACAACAACTCAGCCTTATCCCAACTAAATGAGGTCAGCTACATGGATCTTAATGCAAAGTCGACCTCGAACCAGGGAAACCAGCGGGAGACCGATTGCAGCAGGATCGATACAATGAAAAGAACCAATTAAAAACTGCAACTCTTTTTTTTTATTGCTACTTTTCTGTTACATATGAAGAACATAAAAGGGATAAGAAGAAGAAGAATAGAAGAAAGGGGTATAGAGGATTCGGCTCTCACAACCATGCTCCTATTAGCCCTAGGATTTTGGCTCTCTCAGCCAGGCCTCCCAGCCCTTCATGTCACAGCCATTGGACAAGAGAATCTTTTGCATCAAAGCAATTTTTTTTCATTCAACTATTCAACTCGTCTCCTTTGGCTTCTAAAAGCCTTACATATAAATAGGCAACAATAACCTTCTCCTCAAGTAACAAAAGAAATAGAAACTTAACATAATTAGAAACTAAATTTTTCATAAGAATAGAAACTAAATTGGATCTTCTAAATAAAAGCTAAGCCTACTTTCTAAATCTGAAATTAGAAACTATCTAAGACTCTATTGCAATGACATATTCTTTCTAAATTTGAAAATAGAAACTAATCAAATTAAAAGAGTGAAAGAATCTCAACAATCCTCCTCTAAGCCAGCTGTCAAGGTGGGCCTGCATCACTATTCACGTGAACAGTATCACGTGAAGTCGTGAACTGTACCACATGAACAGTAACTCGTGGTACTGTTCACGTGAACAGTAACTTCTCTTGATTTTTTTTCTTTCTATTTTCTTCTTCATGCTTCGATCTACATCAGATCCTTTCCCTCCAATCAGCTCTATTCGAGGTCATACTTGATACAAGGCCTAAGCTATGCATGTCTTTCCTCACTTTTCCTAAGGTCATTTTAGTTCTTGCCCCAGCTCTATTAGTTCCTTCAATCTAAATCGAATCACTCCTTCGTACTATGGCATCCAAAGGCCTCCGTTGAACATGGCCATGCTACCTCAAACGACTTTCTCGTAGCTTATCATGTATCGAAGCCACTGCCAAACCAGCGCTAATATGATCATTCCTTATTCTATCCTTCCTAGTTTTGCCACTCATCCATCTCAACATCCTCATCTCCGCTACATTGAGTTTATCTATTTGATGCTTCTTAACTGCCCAACATTCCGCACCATACATCATAGCCAGTCGTATGACAGTGCTATAAAATTTTCCTTTAAGTGTTAAAGGAATACGCCGATCACACAACACTCCGCAAGCACCTCTCCACTTCATCCATCCTATTTTAATTCTCTCTGAAACATCATCCTCTATATCACCTTCTTTACTTATGATTGAGCCAAGATACCTAAAATAATCACTTTGTGGAATCTCCCTCTCATCTATTTTCACCACCTGATTATCCATCCTAGTGTAACCAAAGTTACACATCATATACTCCGTCTTCGTTCTACTTATCTTAAAACCTTTTGATTCCAAGGTTGATCTCCATAGCTCTAACTTGGCGTTAATCCCTACTTTTGTCTCAACCACCAATACATTATTGTTAGCAAAAAGCATACACAAAGGAACCTCATCTTGAATGTCTTTGGTTAAATCATCCATGATAAACGCAAACAAATAAGGGCTTAAAGCTCATCCTTGATGTTACCCAATTGTAATTGAGAATTCACTACCTTGGTCCTCCACAGTTTTTACACTTGTTACCGCACCATCATGCATATCTTTAAATATGTCCTTACACATACAATACATAAAAGAAAGAATTTCTAAACTCCCCTACCAGTAGTACATAAACATAACATTCTTAATGGGGTTAACATTTTCAAATTTGACTAGTTATAAATCCATAATCCATATAGATTTTGGTTGCCTCCCATTTTAGTTTTACCCTCGATTATTTTTTTTTTTTTTGGGGGGGGGGGGGGAGAGACTCCCAGAATAACCCTGGCCTATGGGATGCTGGATCCAGTTGTATCATATCCTGTGCCATTACTGCTATCCATTCAGATTATGTTTATTTTCTTATATCTGTGATGCAGGTCAATTGACAAACCTGTGGTTGATGGGACCAACTAAAGCAGATAGAATTTGAGGGTTAGGAATTGAGAGCAATCAATGACAGAGAAAACAAATGGAATCCCACTACTACATTCAGATTCTGATATGAATTATATCCCTAGTATGTTCTAGGATTCAGGAACTCAAGAAATAGAACCAGAATAAGTCGTCAACCAATAAATGTGCGGAAATTCAGAATTCAGAAAAGAAGTAGGGCTTTACCAAGTAATAGTAGAGGCAATTAGACCATAGTTTTCCAATACCCAAACCGACGACTGGAGGTGACTCCAAACATGAAACTATGGCTAATTGATGTATAATGGAGATATTAACCTCAGGTTCAAGAAATCATGAAATTTCAATAATAAGCTTATTGATCCATTTCTTAACAATGATTATTTAAAAAGAATAAAGGAAGAATAGAGAAGATTATTAACCAGAGGGTGGGCCTTGGTGCAATGGTAAGGTTGCTCCATTGTGACCAAGTGGTCACGGGTTCGAGTCTGGAAACAGCCTCTCTGCGAAAGCAGGAGTAGGGCTGCATACATTATGACCCTCCCCAGACCCCGCAGTGGCTGGACCCTCATGCACTGGGTACCCCCTTTTTTTAGAGAAGACTATTAACCCTGAACAGAATCTAGGTTCAAACATCAAATCCTTGGAAGAACCATTACAACCCATAACCATAGAACCATATTCTGTTCTATGATTTGATTGAAAATAACAAGAAGTAATTTTGATTACATATAGCCAATTATATATGTAGCCTACATCCAAACCTCTTAGGCCTATTCGTGCTCTAATTCAAAATCCATTCCTACTTGCATTCAATTGATTAATTATTTAAATTAAAAATATAGAAGGAAAGTACACCCTATTTTGGCTAAAATTCATATCCGATTATAATTAGGACTGAAGCTAATGAAATAGAAACTAATCCTATTTTATCTAACCTATCATAGGTAAGAATGAATTTAAACTCCTAAACTAAATCTATATCCCAATCCTAAATCAACTTGGGACTTCTTAAACACACACATACACACACAAAAAAAAGGAAACTGAAAACGTAGTAATGATAAAATTGTGAACTGCGTTATGATCCCTCCCCTCCCCCCCTCCAAGTATATATATTGAAAGCCCCCCAACACACACAAAATGTAATGCATGCTTCCATGAAACTGATTTGAACTAAGAGTTGGATGACATCCACGATTGTTTATTTTACAGGCCAAACATGGTGTTAACTGCTTGGAACTTCCTCTCATCCAGCACACAGAAGGGCCTGATTTTGATAGACTTTCTACAGTCTTAAGTGGTAGGTTTCTACTCAAGCGGAAGGTTATGTTGACAGTGATGTAGAAGAATTTAATGTTGGATAATATTCTGTGGGCAGATTATTAACAACTTCGGGCCTTTCTTTGTGGGTGCATTAGTGGGTGTTTTTGTTTCTTTTTTTTTTTTGGGGGGGGGGGGAGGGTCTGTCTTGGTCATGCTGGTTTCATGATATATATATATATATATATATTTAATTCTCACTAGTTTCCACAAGTTAAAGTGAATTGTTGTTCATATTCCATCCTTAAAATGGGAACATAGAAAAATCTGTGATTGGTTTATTTTCTGTTTCTTCGTACTACCAGACACGACATTTGACTGGATTGTCATAACTTCTCCAGAAGCAGGCATAGTGTTCCTTGAAGCTTGGAAGTAAGTATTACAGATTTCTTCATGCTGTTCAGTACTTTCCTATATTTGATGTGGTGTAGATGCTGCAGTTTGCTAGAAATTATGTGTTTTTTTGTGTTAAATAACATGATACTGCAAAATAAGCATGCTATCGACTCTACAACTTGACCGGCAATGACATATATTCTGCAAAATAATCATACTGTCAGCTCTGCAACTTGAATGCCTTCAAGTTTGATCTGTTCAAGCATGGCCTTTAATTGAAACTTAAGTAGAACTTCTTTCTGTATATCTATTTCGTACTCTCCAATGAGATAATTGGAACTCGATTGATATGTTGGAAGAAATTCTGTATCAGGCTATTATATTTGAGATCTGATTTCTTGGATGGCCCACTTAGGTATGCCTTGTTTTAGGGCCTTCATATCCAAGGTCTGGCAGGTAGGGTGGGACCCAAAATCTTTGAACAGGTAGGGTGGAAGGTCCTCGTCTCACATGTGAAGATTCAGGTCCAAACAGAGTTGGCCCCATAGGAAAATAAATCTTTGAAAATATACGATGGAAACAATACTTCTGAAAAATAGTCTGAAACAAACGGATGGCTAAAATACAAGGAAAAGTGCCATTTCATGGGAGGGTGTATGATTGAATTTGGATAAGAC
This sequence comes from Telopea speciosissima, assembly GCF_018873765.1. Classification (NCBI taxonomy): domain Eukaryota; kingdom Viridiplantae; phylum Streptophyta; class Magnoliopsida; order Proteales; family Proteaceae; genus Telopea; species Telopea speciosissima. The sequence goes on along the minus strand of NC_057919.1, from coordinate 17,727,179 downwards.
ATGTGGTCAATCCAAATCATACCTGAAACAATGCAGACCTGCAATCGTGACCAGTAGAGAAGAAGAGGGGAGAAGATGAAGGAGAAGAGAAGAGGAAGATGGAGAAGAGAGATCGATTGGGAGAGCAGGAAACCTCCCTCACGATTCTAATTAATTGAATTGTGAGGAGAGGCAATTTAATTTATAATGACTAAACCACATTACAAAAGTAAATACCCAAACTACCCTTAGTACAGAAAATAAACTAGAAACATAAATAAGATATAAATCAAACCAAACACCCCCAGACTACTAATTCTAATCGACATCCTTAACACTCCCCCTCAAGCTGGAGCGGAGACATCACCAAGAACCAGCTTGGAACAACCATCCAAGAACTGAGGTCGAAACAAGGCCTTCGTAAACATGTCTCCAAGCTGAAACTACGAGCGAACAAAAGGAGTGACAAGGAGCTTCTTCTGAACAGCATCTCGAACAAAATGACAATCAATTTCAATGTGTTTAGTTCGTTCATGAAAAACAGGGTTGTTGGCAATGTAAATAGCAGCTTGGTTATCACAGTACATCTCCATGGGCTGATCACTGGAATAACCAAGCTCAATAAGGAACGAACGAATCCACATCAACTCTGCAGCAGTATGAGCCATGGCTCTGTATTCAGCCTTAGCACTGGAACGAGCTACAGTCGTTTGTTTTTTGCTCTTCCAAGTAACCAAATTTCTTCCAAAGAAGGTACAATAACCTGTGGTCGATTTTCTATCGCCATCAGAACCAGCCCAATCCGCATCAGAGAACCCAACCACGTTGGTATGACCATGGCGACAATACACTAAACCCTTACCACGGGCACTTTTGAGGTATCTTAGAATGCGACAAGCAGCATCCCAATGTACTTGCTTAGGGTTCTGCATGAACTGACTAACAACCCCTACAGCAAAGGAGATATCAGGACGAGTAACTGTAAGATAAATAAGTTTACCAACCGGACGTCGATATTGATGTAAGTCACCAAACTTTGTCATCAGAAGCACCAAACTTGATGTGGGGATCCATAGGAGTATCAATAGGTTTACAACCTAACATCCTTGTCTCATCAAGTAAATCAAGGACATACTTTCTCTGGGACAGGCTAAGACCTCGAGAGCAGCGAACAACCTCAATGCCAAGAAAGTACCTGAGGCTACCTAAGTCCTTGATCTGGAAATTATCATGTAAATAAGTCTTCACCTGTGCAATTCTAGAAGCATCATTGCCAGTAACAATGATGTCATCAACATATACTGTAAGAATGACCACGTTAGACCCCTGATGTCTAACAAAAATAGAGTGATCAGAATAGCACTGAGAAAACCCATAACCAGCCACAACACTACTGAATTTATCAAACCATGCACGGGGAGACTGTTTCAGTCCATAAATTGCCTTATGAAGGCGATAAACCCGGACACTAGCCCCCCCCTGAGCACATACCCAGGAGGTTGCTCCATATATACCTCCTCCTGGAGATCACCATTTAAGAAGGCGTTCTTCACATCTATCTGAAATAGAGGCCAATCAAGATTGACTGCCAAGGAAAGTATGATACGAATTGAATTCAAACGCGCAATAGGAGAGAAGGTCTCAAAATAGTCCACCCCATAGGTCTGTGTAAACCCTTTCGCAACCAAACGGGCCTTGAGCCGTTCCACAGTTCCATCTGGAATGTACTTAACTGTATACACCCAACGACACTTAACAAGATCTTTACTAGGTGGTAGATCCACTAATGACCAAGTCTTACGAGAGATCAAGGCATCCATCTCCACATCCATAGCATGTTTCCACCCCGGGTGAGACAAGGCAAGTGTATAAGAAGTGGGAACAAAGGTAGAGTGTAATGTAGTAGCAAAAGCACGATAAGAAGTTGGGAGATGAGTAACAGAAACATAATTTGCCAACGGGTAAAGGGAACTATTTTGAGTGCAAGTACGAGTACCTTTGCGCAAAGCAATAGGACGGTCATCAGCATCTAAAGGAGGATCCGCAGGCAAGAACTCAGCTGGTGGCGGTAGGGGGGCAGCAGCAACATTTTGAGGCGGCACAGGCGGCGGCTGCTGTTGGGCACGGCGGTGATAGACTTTCAGAGGATTGGCAACTAACGGAAGAGGAGGAACAGTAGTAACAACCGAACCAACAACACCAGTATCAACAGTAAGATCAATATAACTGGGAGAACCAGGAAAATAAGGAGTATTTTCGAAGAAAGTCACATCAGCGGAAACAAATTGTTGGTGAGAAATAGGATCAAAGCACCGATACCCCTTGTGGGTACGAGAATAACCAAGAAATAGACACTTGATAGCCCTAGGAGACAATTTATCAAGGCCAGGGCGAAGAATGTGAACAAAACATTGGCAACCAAAAACACGAGGAGGAAGAGAAAAAGCAGCCCGCTCCGGAAAAACAACATTAGAGGGAATTTGATCATGAAGAACTGAGGAAGGCATACGATTAATCAAGTAACAAGCAGTCAGCATTGCATCAGCCCAATAAAGTTTAGGAACATTCATATGAAACATTAATGATCTAGTAATGTCTAACAAATGGCGGTTTTTGCGCTCAGCCACACCATTTTGTTGTGGTGTATAAGAGCAACTAGTTTGATGAAGAATGCCATTGTCAGAACAAAAGGAAAAAATCTCATGTTGAACCATTTCAAGAGCATTATCAGTACGTAAAATTTTCAAATGAACACCAAATTGAATACGAATTTCATTATAAAATTGTTTGAAAACAGAAACAAACTCAGATCTATCCTTCAAGAGGTACAACCATGTCATCCGAGAATGATCATCAATAAAACTGACAAAATAACGAAAACCTAATCGGCTCTTAACCCTACATGGACCCCAAATATCAGAATGGACTAACTGAAATAAAGAAGTACTCCTAGTTCGATGATGCTTGCCAAGCTCACAAGCTTCACACTCAATACGGGAGACAGATTTGTAGCTAGGAACCAGATGCCACAGCTTGAATAAGGAAGGATGTCCTAGCCGATAGTGCCAATGTAATGGAGAAACACCAGAAGAAGTAGCAACAGCCGCTGTTGGAGAAGTTGCCAAATCAAAATAATAGAGACTACCCTTCTCATGCCCGCCACCAATCGTCGTCCTCGTTGCGAGATCCTGGAAAACGCAATGAGATGGATGAAAGGTTATTAAGCAATTTGACGATTTAGTTAACTGACTTACAGACAAAAGATTAAGAGGCAGCCTAGGTACATGAAGAACATTAGTCAAGGAAAGATTAGAGGATAAGGGAATATCCCCATGACCAGTAATAGGAATAAAAGATCCATTGGCAATGGAAATCCGAGACGAAGTAGTAGACTGAGTAAAAGAGGAAAATAAATTAGGCTTACCAGTCATATAAGAAGATGCACCGGAGTCAATGACCCACGGTGAGGATGAAGAGGCGAAACATGCAGTAGTACCTGAGTGGGCAAGAGTAGCTGTAGGAGTAGAAGAGGATGCCTCCAGTTGTTGAACTCGTTGTAACAGTTGAGAAACCAGATCATTAGAAGTACTACCACCATCAGTAGGAGACCCATGATTAGTGTTAGAAGGATGCACACAATCAGCCGTTCCATCAGAGACTACGGCATTGGCAAACTGCTCTCGAGCCCATTGTGGTTTGTCATGTTTCAGCCAGCATTTTTCAACAGTGTGGTTTGGACGACCACAATGAGAACACCATTGAGAATCACCATCACTAGAAGATGAACCAGCAGGGTTCGAACCAGCCCCTCGACCACCAGAAACAGCCCCATGGCCACGACCAGCTCCAGAACCACGACCACCTCGAGAAGAGGTACTACCACCACGACTACGCCCTCCAGTAGAAGTAAAAAGGGCAGAATTATCCTTAGAGACAGGAGCTGCATCAGATTTGACCGTGGAAGGAGAAACAACCCTTTGTATGCGACAGTAAGCTTCATTCATAGACGGGATCTTCTCACCAGTCAATAATTGGCTTTTGACTGACTGAAGATCAGAATCTAACCCAGAGAGGAACTTAGCAACAAGAAATTCAGAACGTTGAGTCTTAATCACAACAGCATCAGTAGATATGGGCTGGTACACATTGAGTTCCTCCCACATGCCCTTCAAAGAGCTGTAGTATTCGCCAAGCGATTTTCCCTCTTGCTTGAAGGAGAAAAACTTTTCATACAAATCATAAATCCGTGAGACGTTAGTGTCTTGAGAATAGCTCTCTTTGAGTTCTTCCCAAACACCCTTGGTAGTTTTATGAAACATCACGTTTGAGGCTATGGAGGGCTCTATGCTATTCCAAAGCCAGCAGAGGAGGGTTGCATTCTCAGCCTTCCAATCTTCATAGTTATCATCAATAGAGGCTGGAGGAGTCATAGTAAGGTAGGACATCTTCCGGCGAGCAGTAACATATACCTCAAAGGCTTCAGACCAAAGAAGATAGTTCGAAGCACCATTCAACTTGATGGTAGTAATCTGAACATTAAAGTGATTTGTGGGAGGCTTAGAATCAGCCATAATAACCAAGTAGATAATACCTCAAAGCTTGGACAGATGCCGCCAACAAATAGAACAGGCCAAGCCAAACCGATTTCAGCCAAAAAAACCCAAAATAGGGCAAAAAACTGAGGATCCGATAACCCTGAGAGAAGCAGCCAAAAAGAGAACCAATTTATGGCGAAATAATCACCAACCAGCAGAGAATAAAACCCCAGACCAGCATCCAATGAAGAGAAAATAAAATCTCAGGAGAAGCAAAATGGTTTCCACAGGGTTTTTGAAAAATCGATCTTAGATGGGGGCAGAGAACACTTCAACCATCAAACTTGCAGGGAGTCAAACTTTAGCACAGCAGGGAACCCTAGTCCTTCATCATAATATGACTAGGGTTCACGCAACATAAGGCAGCATATGGTTACTGTGGACCACGACAAGAGAGAGCACAGAAATTTCTTCAAAACCGCAGGAGAGGGGAAGATCGTGGATCAGAATTGCTGCTCTGATACCATGAAACAATGCAGACCTGCAATCGTGACCAGTAGAGAAGAAGAGGGGAGAAGATGGAGAAGAAGAAGAGAAGAGGAAGATGGAGAAGAGAGATCGATTGGGAGAGCAGGAAACCTCCCTCACGATTCTAATTAATTGAATCGTGAGGAGAGGCAATTTAATTTATAATGACTAAACCACATTACAAAAGTAAATACCCACACTACCCTTAGTACAGAAAATAAACTAGAAACATAAATAAGATATAAATCAAACCAAACACCCCCAGACTACTAATTCTAGTCCACATCCTTAACAATACCCTGTCATACACTGGTTGAAATGACCACATGGATGCAACACAGGACGACCTTCCTACAGGGGCGATGCAAAGAAACCTTTACCTTATTGGGAATTTTTCCCCCTTTTGTTTTCTTCCTAAATTCATATACACATCCTCTGAAGGACTCTCTTGTTAAGTTGACAATCCAAAGTAATTACCTACTCAGTATATGTTTTGCTAGAACTGTACGTTCCTCCATTTTCAGGATGGACATACAATGAGGTGTTAATGGAACAGAAAACAAAATATCATTCTGATTAACCACAATTCTATTTCATGCTGTGAATGATTAAGCCTCAATTGATTTTAAAAAATTACAGTAAGTGTTGTCTTTAGGGCTGCTGGGACCCCAAAAGTTCGGGTGGGTGTAGTTGGTGCTGGTACAGCGAGCATCTTCAAGGAAGTAATGCATTCTGACAATCGATCTCTGACTGTTGCCTTTTCACCATCAAAAGGTGTGTGATCTCTCCTGCACAATGTGTATATTATATTTGATCTTTTAGGGGCTGGAAATTCATTTGATGAAAGGCAGTCATCAGTGTTGTTTGTTTGTTCTTAATTGTTGCATCCTATGTCCAAACTGGGTTTGGAAACTGCAATTCAGGTAACATTTAATATTTGACACACTCCCTTCTAATTCTTATTTATACTTGCAATGGAAGGATTAGAGAGCCCACCGCTTCTGTGATCAGTTGAAGACCTGGTTCGTCTTCATTTCTGTCTATATGTTGCATAGGTTGGAGGATGAATTCAAGATGAAAGCTTTTATGCATATGAGTCTTTAAATAGAACTCCTCGTCAACTTGTATGAATCCTGCCTCGATAATTTTCTGGCATATCACTCTGTTGACAATTTAGATGCAGTGCTTCCATATTCTACTAACCTACTCCAATTTTCTCTTTATGCAATTCAACATATACAAAATTCTTTCTGGTTTATTTTGTCTGTGTGGGGCTAACCACTCGAATGAATTTCCATCATGGCTTTGTTTATCTGCATATGTCATAATATCAGTTGCTCTTTGGAAGGGTGTAGAAACCATAATCTCCATTTCTCTTTCACAGCAAGAGTTCCCTAAACTCAAAAAGTTGGATATTGTTTGGAACCATCTCTATGTCGTCCTCCAAACTCAAGGGGACTTTCTAAATTCAATTAAGTTGTTGAAGTGAATTGAGCAGATGAATTGTCAAGAAAAAGTGCACCCTGATGATTAGTAGTGTAGGCACAAGTGAGCACCATCAAAGCATTAAGCACAGTCACCCACTTCTGCAATAATGCATCGAGGATGATGGTCCTTTCAAAGTCTTCTGATGGCTTCATCACATCTGGTTTCAGACAAGTTTGCCCCAACCTTAATTATCTTGAACTTAAATATGTTTTTCTTCAGATTATTTGATCCTTGTTAGATTCCACCTATCAAGGTCTTAGTTGCATTCATTTTTCTGGAAACTCTAATATCGCTGCTTATATGGCCTGGACTTTCCTTGTTCAAATGTGATGACTCAAGACAGAGGTATACCGAAACTGAACCTGTAGAGGAGATGCAATATTGTCTCAATATCTCTAGTGAACCTGAAAATGATCCAATTGAGATAGAAAGTCATGATGCTCTCAATATCTTGGTCTCCTTTTAAGCTTTTGAATTCCCTTTGTGTGCACCTGGAATCAATCTAGCTTGCTGTTGATTACTGCTTCTGCTGTGTGTTTCTCAGCCAATGTGCTGATGATGTCTTTGTTGAGTTCATATAGTATCTTGAGGCTCCTTCCCTGTTAAATTTTGATCATCTGGCGGTTCAAGCAAAAAATTCTACACTTCCTTGCTTTAGCTATTTTTGAGTGTGGATTCAGACATGGTACAGGAAATCCACCTGTTATTGGAGAGCCCAGAGTACAGCTGGGATCCAGCCATCTGGCCCACTTATCGCCATAGTTGTCATGGTGTCTAGGTGACCCAAGACATTGAAGGGGGCCTAGACGCAAGGCGACAAAGGTGACCAAAACGCCCGTCTAGGTGACCAAGGCGATACTAGTTGTCGAGGCGCCTGGATGCCAAGGCGCTCACCTAGGCGACGCCTTGACTTCACACATTTAATGACCATGGTGCTAACACCCCCTGTTTGGTGAACAGTCACAGATGAATCTTCTTAAACAACTTGGGAAGAGAAATCACGGAACACACTAGTTTTGGCTGCTTGTGTAATGACAAGCCGATAAGTATTGATTTCTTTCAGTTGTTACTATATGAGTGTCTCCTCTAAGACTAGATTATTTATATTTTCCAGCAACAGGAAAGGTTTTGGCTTCGGAGCTTCCCAAGCAAGGGGATGGAACATGCACTGTCCTGTATCCTGCTTCAATGAAGGCTGGTCGTGAGCTTGGTATGTGTAGCATTGATTCATTTTCTATCTTTTTATCCATCTAGTGCATAGATTGTTTTTGTTTTTTTGGATACTTGTGGCTGTGCATTCTTAGTCAACAGTACCGTTTCTTGATTCTGTGGTAACATTTGTCTTCAATTGTAAAGGTTGACTCTAAATATCTGTAATTGATGATTGCAGCCTCCAATCTGTCAAAATTTCAAGGTAAATGCAAAAACATTTGTTTTATTTACAGAATCCCATGACTCCCTAATTAGAGCTAGAAGTTCCAGCCAGCCACTCTATTTCCCGTGGCTCGATTCTTTACTCCTTGTTGATGGAAAATGAGAAATATTAATTATTGGAAAGAGAAAGGAAGGTGAAAGGTGGGAAATATGAAACATCATAGGCAGTGTCAGATCTCAACATGAGGAATCCAAAAGAACTCTCTTGACCAAAGAGTTTTCCAAGCTGATCTTGGAGTGCCAGGTTTTGTTAGCAATATAATACAGGTAGCAGATCTGAACACTGAATAGGGCAGAGCCGGAAAAAAAAAAAAAAAGAGAAAGAAAAGAGAGGAGAAAGAAGATTGAAGAAAAGTGATCGATTAGAGAGAAAACCCTCCCCACTGATGTGATATATTAATTAGTGTATATCCTCACACTTAATTGAGTACTGATCCAATAGTCCTCACAACATGATCCAGTACATCATACCAATATGATTGAGTACTACTCTACTCAAGTATCAACAGGTTAATGATCGACTTATCCAAAAAAAATTTAAACTTATCCAAAAAAAAAAAAAAAACAGGGTAATGATCGAGTACTTCTCACCAACACTCCTTAAGCTGGGGCATAGAGAATTAAGAACCACGAATGACAACCATGGTGAAAATATCACCCAACTATTCAGAAGAACGGACATAAGGAGTAGAGATAACTTTCTTCATAACCGCATCCCACGTAAAATGACAATCAACTTCAATATGTTTGGTTCTCATGAATACAGGATTACTAGTACTATAGATAGCATCTTGATTATCACAAGAACATCACTATAAGTTTAGTGACCAGAAAACCAAGTTCTCCCATGAGAGGTGTGAGCCATAGCTTGATGCTCAACTTCAGCACTCAATCTTGCAATAGTACTCTACTTTTTACTTCTCAAGTGACCAGGTTACAACCCACAAAGATACAATATCTAGTAATAGACCTTCTATCATTAGCAGCACTAGCTCAGTCAGCATCAGAATAGCCACCAATATTAAGATGATTATGCTGTCTATAAATCCATCCTTTCCCTGGAGCACCCATTAGGTTGCATAGTATATGGTAAACAGTCTTCCAATGAACCTCCTTCATTGTCTCCATAAATTGACTAACAACACTTGCAACAAAGGAAATATCAGGAAGAGTTACGGTCAACTAATCAGCTTGGCAACAAGATTCCTATACTGTTAAGAGTTAGTACCACAGTGGTATTTCTGAAATATTTTTGTTTATTAGGATCTTATGTCTCTTATGTGTATGTACATAAGTGAAAATGGTATACTTGCAATTCTTTTATAATTTTTATTATAAATATATCCCTACTGCTATTGATTGGGATATTGAGCTATTCTCTCCAATTGGTAGCTCTATTTTTCTTTCTGTTCTCTCTTCTTCTCCTCTCTAGTTTCTTCTTTACTTCTTCCTCTAGTTACTGCTTCTGGTTGTTCTAGGTCTGGGATGGTCATATGCTATCATGGCTTTGAACAACCAGGCAACCAGCAACTATGATTCCTCTTCTTGTTTTGAGAGTCCCATTAGGGGTTTCTTTTGTTGTGGTGTGCAACAACTTATGCTGTTATTTTATTTATTTATTTATTTGAAACCTTAGTTGATAGAACATGAAAAATTAGGGTTTCTTATGATGATGAGAAAATTGTTGCTTATGTGGAGCATGAAGTTCTACCCTGCTACTGCTGTCCATGACTTGTGGCTCCCCTGTTTTTTGTTTTTTGTTTTGTTTTGTTTTGTTTTTTTTTTTTTGTTGTTGTTGCTGTGACTATAGATTGGATGCATCTCTTCATCTAGCCGTTGGATGCTTGAGATTTTTTAGGGTTCGTCTCTATTGACAAGTCTCCTCCATCAACTCAAGTTTGGTCCTTATCAGATCAGTAAGTTGGTTATTATTGGTAGTTTTTAAATTCTGGAATTCAAAGTTTTTATTTTCTGTCCAACCATTATTGCCACCTATCCAGCCATTGGATTACTTCCATTTTTTGGAGATTTGAACTACTATTACAACCTTACAAGCGACCTGAGTTTGGGCCTGATCTGAGTTAATAATCTACTATTATTCATTTTCTAAGAAAAATTGAATATAGTATACAGTACTATTTGTTTGGAATAAATTGTAACCTGCTGTTAGCTGTGGTCCATCCATTGGTTTGCTACTGTTTTATCCATCATTTTGCTCTCTGTGTTCTGCTGTTGCGACTGATTTGGTGCTTTCATTATATATTCTTTATTCAATGGGTCATTCTTTATCTTCTGTGGACTCCATGAATGTCCAAATTACTGCTATTGAGCTTAATGGTTCATCCAACTATTTTTTTGGGGCTCAGTCCATGAAGGTATATATCAATGCAAAAGGGAAGCTGAAGTATTTGGATTTCAGAACCACCCTCTACTGACTGTACAGAGAATGAGTATTGGATGCAGGAAAATGATACTTTATTTGTATGGCTGTGGAATAGCATGGATCAATTTCTTACTGCAAATGTTATGTATTATACTACTGCTAAAGGTGTTTGGAACAATTTAAAAGGAAGTTTTTTTCCAAGATAAAAACATGCCTCGTGTGTATGAGAATCTTTTCTTTCAAGTAAGGTGATTTCTTTCAAGTAAGGTGATAAGTTTGGGTGAGTACTATAGTACCCTCAAGGGCATGTGGGAAGAACTTAATGTCTATCAGCCCCTTACCCCTGACTTGGAATTGTTGAAGACTCAACGTGCAGAGTATCAGGTGGCATAATTTGTATCTGATTTGAATCTTGATCTGCAACCTATTAAAAGTCAAATACTTGCTGGCGAAAGAGTTTCTTCCATGAATGAAGCCTTCTGTTGTATTCAACGTATTGTATCTCCTTCTCTCACTAAAACTGAGTTATCTTCCTCGTTTAAGGATAACTATGCCTTCGTTATTGGTAGTCATATCTGCATTTCCTAGAAGAGGTCGTGGTCTAGGGGGAAGTGTTTTGGAAACAGAACATGTCAGTTCTCATCCTGTTCCTGCATTGCTTCCTCTTGTAGATTCCCCATCTACATCACTGTCACCACCACTACAAGTGTATGGGCACCGTCTCAAGCCATCTACACCAAGTGTTTCTACTCCTCTATCGCTCTCCACAGTTTGATTCTTTACCTGCAGACCCTACTCCATCCACCACAACTGACTTACCAGTTGCTCTTCGAAGGTATATGTTCTTGTACGTAACGGTCTTTGGTTTCTTATCCCATTGATAGATTTGTCTCTTCAAAGGCATATGGGGCGTGATAAATTTGTTTCTATTTCACATCTTCCCAATTTGTTCCTAAAACCTATCAAGAGGTGTTGTCTCATCCTGGATGGAAATCGGCTAAGGACGTGGGAATGGATACCCTGCTAAGTCACTAAACATGGACTCTGGTTGATTTACCTCCAGATACAGATCTCGTGAAGTGTCATTAGATACATACCATTAATTATAACCCAATGAATCTATCGAGTGGCTTAAAGCCCGCTTGGTGGCTAAGGGCTATACTTAGAAATATGGTGTTGACTACTTTGGGACGTTTTCTCTTGTTGTCCAGCTCAACTCTGTTCGTGTACTTATCTCCTTGGTGGTTAATCTTGACTGGCCCTTATTTCAGCTAGACATCAACAATGCTTCTTGTATGGTGATTTGCTTGAGGAAGTCTATATGGAGTAACCTCTTGGGTATACTACTCAGGGGGAGGATGAAAGGAAAGTGTGCATGCTTCACAAGGCAATTTATGGTTTGAAACAGTCGCCACAAGCTTGGTTTAATAAGTTCAGCAAAATTGTTATTTGTTGTGGTATTGCACAATGCTATTCTGATCACTCTATGTTTATTTGTCACCAACATTCCAGGGTAATAGTTTTGGTGGTCTATGTTGAGGATATTATCATTTATGGTAAAGATTTGTCTGGAATTGAAGATGTCAAAGTCTACTTGCAACAATACTTTCAGATGAAAGGTTTGGGTGCTCTCAGGCATTTTTTGGGTATTGAGGTTTATTGGAGTAAAAAGGGTATCAGCCTTTCATAGATGAAATATTTACTTGATCTTCTGTCTGAGACTGGTATGTCTGACTCTAAATCTATTGATACTTCGATGGATTCTCATCAAAAGCTTGTAATGTGTGAGTGGTGAGGAGTTTGCAGACAAGCATCAATATCGAAGGTTGGTTGGTTTGCTTATTTATCTCACAGTGACTAGGCCAAACATATCATTTGTAGTGGGTGTTATAAGCCAGTTCATGGAGACACCTAAGCAGGTTCATTGGGATGCTACATGTTGTAGTTTATGGTAATTTAAGAGTGCTCTATGAAAGGTTCTCATTTACAAACCTCATGGACATGTTAATCTTGTTGATTACTCTGGTGCTGAAGTTGATAAGAGTTCTACCACTTGGTTACTGTACATTTGTTGGTGGTAATCTTGTCACTTGGCAGAGTAACAGACTACAATGATGGTGTCTAGTGCTGAAGCTGAATATAGAGCTATGGCTTATGCTGCAGTTGGGTTATTGTTGTTAAAGTCTGTTATTCAAAGCTTGATTTTCCAACCAATAAGCCTATTGACGTGTATTGTGATTGAAATAATATTGAAGCCTTCATCCAGAGACAGAAATGAGGAGAAGAAAAGAAGAAAAGAAGATGGAGGAGACTGAGATTGAGGAGAAAGCTATGTGCGATAGAGTGCAACCCTCTATCCGTCTATCGTGACCAACACCTTTATTTATATCAAATGAGAATCGACTCTTAGTAGACGTAGTTAGTGTACTAAGAGTCAAAGACCTATTACAGCCAAAGTTAACTAGAAATAAAACACTTAACTAAGCCTAGTAAGTCTAATTACAAAAGGAAAGATAAAACATAAAACAGCTAAACAACTTAGTCATGATCCCATGTTACAAGGTTCATGTACATTCATAGACACTTCTAAACCGAGACACTCTCTAACACTTCCCCTTAAGCTATAAATATATATATCTCCCATACTCAGCTTTGGACAACCATTAAGAAATGTAGGCTAGAACAATTCCTTCATTAACATATTGCCAAGTTGATTGCGCAGTTGGCAAACGAGGTCAAAATATTCTTTTGCATAACCACATTTCTCACGAAGTGACAATCGACCTCAATATGCTTAGTCCTCTCATGAAAAACCGGATTACCGACAGTATAAATTGCAGTTTGATTTTCACAATACATCTGCATAGGTTTAGTGAAGGAGAACCACAATTCTTGTATGAATGACTTCATCCGAATCAATTATGTTACAGTATGAGCCATAACTCTATACTCAACCTCAGCACTTGACTGAGCCACAGTAACTTGCTTTTTACTCTTCCAAGACATAAGATTACCACCAACAAATGTGCAATATCCAGTAGTTGATCTACAATCGTTGGCAACATCGGCTCAATCAACGTCAGAGTAACCCATAATATCAGTGTCACTGTGTGATTGTGTGACCATGATGACACTAAACAAGACCTTTGCCAGGAGCACCTTTAAGATATCTCAGGATGCAGAAGCAGCATCCTAATGAGCATGTTTTAGGACTCTCTATAAACGGACTAATAACTCCAACGACAAAGGAAATATCAGGACAAGTAACACTTAAATATGTTTCTCAACCAGTCTTCTTGGTGTAGCCTCGCCTAGGCCACTCGAACAATGGATTGGGAGAGAGCTTGCACACAAGCACAAGTGTAGACACAAGTCACACAACTGGTGCAGAAAATTCAGCTCAGCGCTGCTTCAGAAAAAATGGGATATCTTCCTCAATATAGGTCGAACTGACTTGATTCCAAAACCCATGGTTGAAGGACTCCCGGCTCTACAACTCTCCAAGCAAAAGTTTCTTCAGATTTGGCTTGTAGGTAGGTCGAAAATTGACTGGAAGCTTAAGTACAAAAATAGACAGCATGTGGGGAAGTGGTAGGAATGATGGATAGGTAGAAGGATTTACCTCTCTTCAAGGATGCAAATCAACTCTAGGATGTCTTACAACTCTTCTAAGAAGCAAGAGACACAAGGAAAGTTCCAGCTCTTCAAGGTTGGAATGAAACTCTTGAAGGTTTCAAAAGAACTCTTCTAGGTTCAAACATGGTGCAATGGAGCAACTTGGGAGTAATTTTCATTCAATAATTTATGCTTACAAGTAGAAATCGTCCTCCCTTATATAGGGCTTTGAAATGATGTCAAATGTCAATAAAACCCTCCCCACTACATTTGACAAATTAACAAAGAAAAAGCTAAATTTAGGTTGCTTGTTGGGACTCCAATGCAAAGGCCAATCTCCAATGGCTTTGATGCTAGCTCCAACAAAGAAAAATTAATGCTCGTTGAAGACTTCCAATGCAAGACCAATCTCCAATATTCTTGATGCTAGCTCCAACAAAGAAAAGTTTGTGCTCGTTGAACACTTCCAATGCAAGGGCAATCTCCAATATTCTTGATGCTAGCTCCAAGGTGGAAATTGTTTCTCTCAAGAGGCTTTGTGTTTGACCAAGGCATGCATGGCATGGGAGAATGTAAAGTGCATGGGAGAAGGTGAGGTGTATGAGAGAAAGTGAGGTGGCATGGAAGAAAGTGGGGTGCATGGAAGAAGATGGAAAGATACAAAAAAAAAAGAATTCTGCCTTACTAGGGAATTCGGCTAGGCCTATTTAGGCTTGGTTCTTTGGTGAGTGTGGGGGCCGGCCAAGTGTGGCTGGTCCTTGGTACTTGTATGGTCCTGGGCCTTGAAGGGAATGGGCTTTGGTATGGGTTTGGGCCTTAATTCGAGCTGATCTCCTCAATGGATGCACTTGGGCTGCATCACTTCTGCACTAATTTTATCCAAAAACTCTGTTAGCACACACACTAAGTTTCAGATTAGGATCTATAAGTTATCTACGGGCTTATAACCTAACAAATCAGTTTCAGATAGACAATTAGAACATATTTCCTCTGAGACAATCTGACACCCTTCTTGCAACGAACAACTTCAATCCCCAAAAAATATCTGAGCACCCCTAGGTCCATCTGAAAATGCCGATGAAGATATGCCTTGACATCTTCAATGCTGGAAGAATCATTACCCAAAATTATAATATCATCAGCGTACACAACAAGAATGATGACCTTGTCACCACGACGACGAACGAACACAGAGTCATCAGAGAAGTACTGAATGAATCCATAACTACCAATAACTTTGCTGAACTTATCAAACTAGGCATGAGGAGATTTATTCAACCCATAAATAGCCTTGTGAAGACGACATGCCTTGGACACATTCTCCTCCTGAGCAACATGCCCCGGAGGTTGCTCCATATATACTTCATTCTCAATGTCACCATAAAGAAAGACATTTTTAATATCTAGTTGAAACAGAGGCCTATCAAGATTCACAGCTAAGGAGGTAAGAACACGAACAAAATTATGACATGCGGCACGCGCCACTGGAGAGAACATCTAAAATAGTCGATGCCATATATCTAAGTAAATCCTTTGGCAACCAAGTGAGCTTTCAGTTGCTCAATTGAACCGTCTGGAAGGTGCTTAACTGTGTACACCCAACGACACCTCACAAACTTCTTTCCTAAGGGTAAGTCTGTAAGAGACCAAGCCCGATGATCCAACATGACATCCATCTCAACATCCATAACATATTTCCAACCAGGATGCAACAAGGCTTCCAAATACTTGGTAGGTACATGCACAGTAGATAGAGAATGCAAAGTTACGTAATAAAAGAGGAAGATGAGACACGATAACAAATTGAGAAACATTATAAGCAATATGAGACTATTGAGTACAAGTATGAGAACCTTTACGAAGAGCAACTGGTAAGTCAGAAGAAGGAAGATCCCCTTGCAAAGAGTTTGATGAAGTAGGGCGGTAGCGAAAAATCAACTTGGTCCGTCAAAGTTGACTTAGGACAACCTTAGGTGGATAACTAGTAGTGGGAGAATCAATAAGGGGAATATGAGCAAGGATCAGTGGAGAAAGTGAAACATCCACATCCATCTGCCAACTCTCAGCAGAGAAATATGGTGTAGTTTCAAAGAAAGTAACATTAGCACTGACAAAGTGTTGAAGTGTAATAGAATCATAACATTTATAACCATTTTGAGTGAGCATATCCAAGAAACACACTCTTGGTATCATGCGGTGATAACTTGTTAATACTAGGACGAAGGTTATGAACAAACATACACACCTAAACACTCGTGGGGGTAAACCAAATAGAGGGGTGTCAGGAAACACCATAGATAAGGGAGTTTTGTTATTGATAACAATAGATGCCATGCGATTTATTAAATAGCAAGCAGTAAGAACTGCATCACTTCAAAAATCCTTTGCATGTGAAACATTAAAGAACGGGCAACCTCTAGCTAGTGCCATTTTTTCCGTTCAACAACACCATTTTGTTGTGGAGTAAAAGAACAGCTAGTGTAATAGAACCATAACATTTGTAACTGTTGAGATGTGTTACCCAAAATTATAAGGGTACTTTTCGTATTTTATTTATGCTTTATTTATGTACTTTTGAACAAGGGTAGAATTGTAATTTGGGCTGTGACACTGTTCACGTGAACAGTATTGTGAACAGTGCCGTGAACAGTGTTTCCCTTTGTGATCTCTTTTATTATTATTATTATAAATAGAGAACTTGACTGATCTCATTGATCATTCAAGCATTCTCAGAATTCAGGTTTTGATAACATGGTATTAAAGCAGCTTCTCTGATCTAGGGTTTTCAAAACTCTCCCCTCTCCATCGATTCCTTCTCTTCCCTTCTTTTCATTGACTTCCTCTTTCTCTCTCTCCTTTCTCTTTGCTTGGTTCTCTCAACCCTTCAAGGGCAGCACTAATGAGGTGATCCAATTATGGTTCGAGTGCTGCCCTCCAATCCACCTCAATTTTAATGCCCTAAAAGTTGATCGATAGCTGCTGCAATTATCTCTCTGCGATTTGGACTGCTTCAACCTTTTTTGGAAATCGATCTCACAACTCTTGGAAGATCGATTACTTCTTTTGGAGCATCATTGGCAGGGCTTCAGACAACATCTATCATACTTGGATTATTATCAATTGAAGACCTCAAAGCTTCAGCCCCTTTTTTCCCTTCTTATCGATCTCAACTGTCAGGGTTTTACAAAACCCTGATACATTATCGATTTGGATTTTTTGGGCTGCTGTTTGGGGAGTTTTTTTGTGGGTTAACTCCCTACTCATACTGCTGCAATCGACCATTGTTTCACACCAATTAGTGCAGTTTTTTTTCCTGCAGATCAGAATTTTAGAATTCATAATCGATTTCAGCCTGGCAAGGTTTTTTTTAAGATCAGTTTTTTTTGTTCACCTCAAGGTTCGACATCTGTCTAGCTGTCCTATGGGTGACTCAGAGATAACCTCGGCTACTTCTGGAGGAGATCAGACCAGGAATGACTTCCTTCCTTATGCTGCAGCCATCAAGCTTGATGGTACCAACTACCTAATTTGGGCCAGATCATTATCCCTGACTATGACTGGTAGGGGACTCACTGGCCATCTTACTGGTACCACCAAACAGTCCATCAAGAAGGTGCTGCCCGTACTAAATGGGCTGCCAATGATGCAATGGTGATGTCCTTTGTTCGAACTCCATGACAACGACCTCTCTAGTCGAGTATCTTCTCCTTGACACTGCTACTCGAGATATGGACGTTGTCAAGGGTACTTATGGTCGTTCAGGGAGTGGTGCTCAGGTTTATGAGATCAAGAAAACTCTTCAAAACACTACTTAGAAGGAGATGACAGTCACTAAGTATTATGCTGCCTTCAAGTGCTTATGGCAACATTGGATCACTATGCTAGGTTTCAGCCTACTCTCACTGCGGATATTACTGCCTACCACACATATGTAGATCAGTTTCGGGTCTATGACTTTCTGGCTGGACTCAATGATGAGTATGATCCTATTCGGGTGCAGGTTCTTGGACGGGTTCCTTTCCCCACTTTGGAGGAAACTTTTTCCTATGTCCACAGTGAAGAGACAAGGAGGGCTGCTATGATGATTACTCCTAAGGTTGAAAGATCAGCCTTACAGCACTGCTGGTTCCACTACCGATACTTCACGACATCATGTCTGTCTAATGCTACTGCTAAAGAGCCTGTGAAGTGTGACCATTGCCACAAACCCTATCACACTAAGGCTCAGTGTTGGAAGCTTCATGGGAAGCCTGCTGATTTTGAGAGCAAAAAAGGTCGTGCTAAGTCTAAAAACAAAGTCTATCACACTGAAAGTGTAGCTTCAACTCCCACTACTGACATCGGCTTCTCCCAGGAAGAACTTCAAGCTCTCCGACGTCTGTTGACTTCATCTGCTGCCCCTACTACATCTACTGCCAATTTAGGTTCCTTCTTTGTTCGTGCAGGTATTTCCTTTGCTGGTCACTGTGCATCAGTAGTTTCCACTCCTTGGATTATAGACTCCGGAGCTACTGATCACATGACAGGTTCCTCTAGTATTTTTAACACTTACTTTCCTGCTTCTGGTAAGGACAAAGTTAAGATTGTTGATGGGTCCCTCTCCTCCATATCAGGGAAAGGATCCATTAGCTGTTCCCCTTCTTTGACAATATCTTCTGTGTTGCATATTCCCAAGTTTACCACTAACCTTCTCTCCATTGGTAGTATCACCAAATCTTTGAACTGTAAAGTGACCTTCTTTCCTTCTCATTGTGTTTTTCAGGAACTGGACTCGGGGAAGACGATTGGATCGGGTAAAGTACAGGGCGGATTGTACCTGCTTGATGGAGATCCTACATCTACGCAGGCATTATCTTCTAGGCTTTGTTCCCCAGCATCGTTCTCTTCTGAATTACACATATGGCACTCTAGACTAGGACATCCCCCTTTAGGTACCCTATCTACTTTATTTCCAGCATTAAGTACTTCATGTAATAAAGAAGATTTTTTTTGTGAGCCTTGTGTCTTGGCCAAACAGACACGTTCAAATTATCCAACTTCTAATAAAAGATCATCTTCTTTATTTCATGTTGTTCATTCTGATGTGTGGGGTCCTAGTCGAAAAGTTTCACTTTCGGGTCATCGGTGGTATGTCACCTTTTTTTATTGCTATTCCAGGTTCACTTGGGTCTATCTTATGCACAATAAAAGTGAGGTTTTTTCTTGTTTTCAGCACTTTCACAAGCTGGTTCAAACTCAATTTAATGCCACTGTTCAGACTTTAAGGAGTGATAATGGGAGAGAGTATATGGAAGCTCAGTTCCAAAAATACTTGGCTGTCCATGGCATCCTCCATCAGACCAGTTGTGTGGATACTCCGGCCCAAAATGGTGTGGCTGAGAGGAAGAATCGCCACCTCTTTGAGGTAGCTCGTGCTCTTCTGTTTGCCCGTAATGTCCCTTCCGTTTATTGGGGGGATGTTGTTCTTACTGCAACCTATTTAATTAATAGGCTGCCCAATCGGGTCCTTAACTCTAGACCCCCTGTAGAGCTATTACTTGGCTCTTCCTCCTTTGTTGTTCCCCCTAAGGTTTTTGGCTGCATTTGCTATGCCAGGGATACAAGGTCCTCGGGCAAACTTGACCCACGTAGTCTTCGGTGTATTTTCATAGGGTACTGCCACACAGAAGGGGTACAAGTGCTATCACCCTCCATCCTGCCGGACTTTTGTCAGCATGGATGTCGTGTTTCATGAGAGTATCTCCTACTATGTGTCCCCACATCTTCAAGGGGTGAGTATTAGCGAAGATGTGTTGACTTTAGACTCTCCACCTCCACTCCAGTTGGTTCATGACGAGGCTGAATCTATTCAGCCTACTTCTCCCGTTCAGCCTCCTTCTAGTCCTCCTCCTCCTCCCCCTGAGTCAGGGGGAGAGGTTCCTGTACAGGGGGAGCAAACCACACCAGCCCACACTCCTGTCCAGAGGGCCATTAGTGAATTTCAGGGTATGATTGATGCTAGCAAAATGAAGACCTATGCAAGGAAACATAAGCAGGTTCAATCAACTGTTGCTCCCGTACCCATCCAGTTGCCAAACCTGGATCCAGAACCTGCCTCTCCACCAGGTAATATTCCTTCTCTTGAGTTGCCTATTGCCCTTCGCAAAGGTGTCAGGACTTGCACTCAGCATCCCATATCTCATGTTGTGTCTTATGACTCCCTTTCCCCTTCATTTCGTGCTTTTATTTCTTCTCTTTCTTCTGTTCATGTTCCTAACAATTGGCAGGAGGCTCTATCAGATGGAAAGTGGAAGGCAGCCAAGATGGAAGAAATGGAAGCTTTGAAAAAAAATAACACATGGGAGCTTGTGGTTCTTCCACCTGGGAAGAAAACCGTTGGATGTAGGTGGGTGTTTGTGGTGAAACAGAAGGTGGATGGCACTGTGGATAGGTATAAGGCACGACTCGTGGCCAAGGGTTTCACTCAGACATACGGCATTGATTACCAAGAGACCTTTGCACCTGTTGCAAAGCTGAATACAGTTCGTGTGTTGTTATCATGTGCTGTCAACCTTGGTTGGGATTTGCAGCAGCTAGATGTTAAAAATGCCTTCCTAAATGGAGCACTAGAGGAGGAGGTATATATGGACATTCCACCAGGGTTCTCTTGTGACAGAAATAAAGGAAAAGTGTGCCGGCTAAAGCGTGCACTGTATGGGCTGAAACAGTTACCTCGAGCTTGGTTTGGTCGATTCCACAAGGCCATGATTTCTGTGGGCTATAAGCAGAGTAATGCTGATCACACACTCTTTATTAAGAGGGTTAGTGAAAAACTCACTGTTCTTATAGTCTACGTGGATGACATAGTGGTTATTGGCAATGATGGTGATGAGATCAGACAGTTGAAGACCTTCCTCGGCCAGGAGTTTGAGATCAAGGATCTAGGGAAGTTAAGATACTTTCTTGGGATTGAAGTGGCCAGATCTGCAAAAGGCATATTTCTCTTCCAAAGAAAGTATGTCCTAGACTTGTTGGCTGAAACAGGTTTGCTAGGCTGCCACCCTTTGGATACTCCTATGGATCCTACTGTTCGTCTCAAGGAAAATGAGGGTGAGCCTGTAGATAAAGGCCGGTACCAAAGGCTTGTAGGGAAGCTGATTTGTCTTTCACACACTCGTCCAGACATTGCTGTTGCTGTGAGTGCTGTGAGTCAATTTATGCATAATCCCTACACTTCACATATGGAGGCTGTTCTTCGCATTCTACACTATTTGAAGTCAGCTCCTGGAAAAGGCATTCTTTTGTCTTCACATGGTCACCTACGGATAGAAGCATACACCGATGCTGATTGGGCTGGTTCTGCAGATCGAAAATCTATTTCTGGGTATTGCTCCTTTGTAGGTGGAAATCTTGTCACTTGGCGTAGCAAGAAGCAAAATGTAGTTGCTCGTTCTAGTGCCGAAGCTGAATTTCGAGCTATGGCACAAGGGATTTGTGAGTTACTTTGGCTTAAAGGTCTGCTACAAGATCTGAGTATTCCTATTCGCCTTCCTATGATGCTGTATTGTGATAACAAGGCTGCAATTAGCATAGCACACAACCCGGTACAGCATGACCGTACCAAGCATGTTGAAATGGATAGGCATTTCATCAAGGAGAAATTAGAAGATGGACAGATTTGTATTCCCTTTGTGACTTCTTCTGATCAGCTTGCTGATGTCTTCACCAAGGGATTGCCTGGAAAGTTGTTTTATCCTAGCCTAGTCAAGTTGGGTATGTGTAATATCTATGCCCCAACTTGAGGGGGAGTGTTGAGAATTGTTACCCAAAATTATAAGGGTACTTTTGGTATTTTATTTATGCTTTATTTATGTACTTTTGAACAAGGGTAGAGTTATAATTTGGGCTGTGACACTATTCACGTGAACAGTGCCGTGAACAGTATTTCCCTTTGTAATCTCTTTTATTATTATTATTGTTATAAATAGAGAACTTGATTGATCTCATTGATCATTCAAGCATTCTCAGAAGTCAGGTTTTGATAACAATAACCTTTGTGAGTGTGAGCATATCCCAGAAACACACACTTGGTATCATGTGGTGATAACTTGTTAATACTAGGACGAAGGTTATGAACAAAGATACACACCTAAACACTTGTGGGGGTGAACCAAATAGGGAGACATCATGAAGTGCCATAGATAAGGGAGATTTGTTATTGATAACAACAGATGGCATGCGATTTATTAAATAGCAAGCAGTAAGAACTGCATCGCTCCAAAAATCCTTTGGAACATACATGTGAAACATTAAAGAACGGGCAACCTCTAGCTAGTGCCATTTTTTCCTTTCAGCAACACCATTTTGTTGTGGAGTAAAAGAACAACTAGTTTGATGTATCATACCATGAGCATTACAACAGTCAAATTTTCATGTTGGTTATATTCTAAAGCATTATTTGAGCGAAAAACTCTAATTGACACACCAAATTGAGTCTTAGTTTCAGAATTGAACTGTTTAAAAGTAGATAAAAAACCAGAACGACCATTTAACAGATATAACCACATCATCTGAGAATGATCATCAGCAAAAATAACAAAATAGACAAATCCTAACTAACTCTTGACACGACACAGACCCCACACATCAGAGTGAACTAAGGAAAAAGTTTACATTGAAGATTGTAGTGAATCATTGTGCCTGTTATTAATAGTTCGATAATTCATGGTCAACTTGTCAAAAAAAGGGCGAGTTAAAGAGAGATCATAAGTTATGCTCCTAGTTCTTACTTGGTGACTAATGCAAGAAATTGGGTCTTTTCTTTCTTTTGTTTTTATTTACTATGGCATGATTTTCCTTTACGACAATAATTTTGTGGAGGGTCTTTCTATGATTTATGTTGATTCTTTTTTTCCCCCTTTCTTCCAATGGTGAGTCCACTTTCTAATTTAATGACTCTGTTATTCTGATTCTGATTTTTTTCTTCCATTTTGATGCAAGTATCATGTCCCTATCACTATGGATCATGTTTCTTCACATTCTTCTGTGTAGCACCTTTGTTATTTTACAATTACATCCTGCACCTTGAAGTATTTTTGTTCCTTTACATTGGAGAACGATAATTATCATTTACTCCAGTTCATATTATGGACATTCCTGCATACCAGGAATATTAAACTGGTTTTCCTGTGAGGATCAATATTTGTAGAGCAGTGGCTGAATGTTCAGATAGTTTTCAATTATTGGATGTTCCTTAAATGGAGAAGAAATTTCAACAACACTTTATTCTTCATTAACAAACTCCAAGAACTCCATAGTTGCAGAATTTTGAAATTGGCAAGCTTTTCTGTTTTATACTTACTAGGATTACTAAAGTGCCCAGTTGATGTGGCATATGTTGCAGAGGAAGGTCTATCGAATCGTGGTTTTGTGGTCACAAGGCTTAATACATACTCCACGGTAAAAAATGCTTCATTTTCTTGTTCATTAATGGGGTTCTCCAAGTTTCTTTATTACTTACATTCTTGGTGCTTTCTGTTGAGGTTTTATTCTTCCAAATGGTGTTAATTAGGTCCCAACATTGACACCCATGTTGCATAGGTACCTCTGTCATACTAGTGTTTAATGTGGGCATGCATGCCCATTAGTATCCCCCCGTTCCCTTCTATACCCTACTGGCACTAGTTAATTTGTATGCTGAAGAGAGAACATCATTCTGTCCATTTCTGAAAGTGCTTAATCATTTTTATATCATGGAAATCATATCTTCCATGAAGTTACTTTTATCCTTCAATTTGTTTCCATACATTTTCCATGTAATTTCCTCCTACATCCTATCTCATAATAATCCTCTAGTCATTAAAACAGTTTTTTCTCCACTTAATATTAACTCTAAATGTTTTTTCTCACCTTACTTAAGGTGCTATGACTAATTGTGTCAGGTTTACTTATTCTCTTACATTTACAATTTTTTCCTGGATTTTTGCATTAAAAAAATTCTATAGCCATTAATCTCCTCAGCTTTCTCGTTTTTCTTGTAGTCTCTTGTAAACATGTTATGTTTATTCTTCTTTTCGTTGTCAACCAATAGATGCTGTGATCTGTTAATTTTCCTCATATTTCAAAGTGCAGAGCAAATCCTACCCTCATGGACTTCTTAACCCACTCCATGGTGTGTGAAGCCTTACCTACTTCCCAGTGCAATTTTGGGTATTGATGTGGCGTGTTGCTTCCATGGACGCCCATGTTGCTACCCTAGTTAATGATTGCCTACTTATTAAACTCAGGTGATCAGGCAGCTTGTTGCTAACGGGGAAGTTTTGGGTTGATCTGACAGATATTGTGATTCATGTATAAATGGCTTGGTGAAGCATTAGAATGTTCTCTGCCAATGTGAAGCGACTGTACCCCTTTATTGGATTCAGGACAGGTGGTACAGAACTTGCAGAGTTTTCTGTGGTACTTTTAATATTGTACCCCAGAAACCCTGTATTTCTTGTGTTGCATTATCGTCTAAATGTTATGTCTTATCCGTTTACTTCCAGGCTGCAACTTGGACACAGAAGATTGTGCTATTCTGAATACAGTATAGATGCAGCTGGTAACAAAGTAAAGTACAGCATGAAGCATGAATTGCTGAACATCACAAAGGGCTACTGGAAAAGCTCTTTTTTTCAATTCTATAGCATGTTTTTCTAGTGCATTATTTGTAGTTTAAAGATGCAAATTTTAAGTGATTGTATATTCTATATTTCTGTCATATGTGCAGCAGGTCTCTTCAGCATTTTAACTTTGCTTTTAACATCTATGACGCATGTCTAAGATGAATTTCTGGGCAGAGTTGTGTTAAACATCTTTTGTTGTTTCTGTTTCTACCCTTAGTACAATTGTGCACTAAAAATGTATTGTGAATTCTCATGGTTTTCTTGCATTGTTGTTCTTGAAATACCTGGTTAAAATAATTCCATGTGCATTACTTATATCTCAAATTTTGGTCGACTATTATATATACAACTTTGTTGTTTCCTACCCAAACATATCATAGTATAAGGACATTAAGCTGCAAAGAATTTGCAGGATATGAGTTCTAATTACCAAAAAGTATTACTTGAAAACTTGAATCTGCAAGCGTGGTATCAGTTCACTGGACACCCATGTTGAGGTCAATGTCTCAAATTGTTCACCGAACCCACAGAAAAAGATAAGGAAAAGGAGGTCTATCTCTTTAATTTCAAGAAATAAATAGTTGTATCACCATTTTTGAGAATAGTGTGTAGTATTAGTATGCATTTATGGATCTGGGCCATTTATACAATTGCTGATGTTCATTCTTGGCTTCTCCCATGGGTTTAATGTCATTGATTCATCTGCCTGTAATTAGATTAGTACCTTTTCCTTTTCCTTTGCAGTTTTAGCATCACTGGAAAGAGTAGGCATATTAGCTTTTACAATTTGTAACTTTTCTTTCTCTACTTTATTTTAAAATTCAGTAATCGTGGCAGATGCATTATTTGAAAAAGAAGACAGGAGAGCTCTCCAAACACAGGAAATGAAATGAGCAAAGCATATGCAAAGGGGTGGGGAAGGGGGAGGTACTAAATCTGTGATAGATTTCTCCACAGTACAACTCATAGCGTCCGGCTTAGGCTTCCACTAATAATTTTGACAAACATTTGTCTTCATTGGAATGAAATGTTCAAGCTAAGAGCTAGTCTTGTAGCTTCACTGACAAAACAATAAAATATCTTTACACCAAGCACAATGAATGGGGCATTTTCCACAACTGCTCTCTCGAAGTGAAGGGAGTGAGATAACGTAAGATAAAGGGCATGGTCGTTAGCTTTTTTGAAATTTATGACAAGAATAAAAAAAGAGACAAGATGGTGTGAGTAGTCTCTCAACATGCTTCAATGTGCAGGCACCATGTGCACCAGGGCATATGAGTCTTTAGTCTCCAGCAGGAAAAAATAGTTTGGGGAAGGATATTCTTTTCATGAGTCATCACCATCTAAATATTAAGCTTTCAATTTTTTAACTCATGTATTAGTACTAGGTGTATCTGGGTTTAAGTGTGGTATGTTTGAGTACAAAAATGTGAAATGAAGCTGTCTCCATTTCATGTAATCTTCTATTTGGGTGAACTTTATCTCAAATTTTGATAGTTATTTTATTTATTTTTTATTTCTAAAGTCACCCATGGAGGCTTTATCAGCTTGATGTTGTATTCCTCTATGTATAAAACACTCATAAAAACATTTCTGCATAGGCCAGAAATAGATAATCTCCAATCCTGCATAAAAATACTCGAATTATTAGCTGCCTTTTCGGAGTTGCATGGGAGATAAATTTCTGCTAATTCCATAAATGTGATCATCAACTTGGACTATTCAATTTGTGAATTTCATTAATATCATCATGAACTAGAACTATTCAATTACCTTGGCAATTGACTGAGTTTTCTTAGTTGAACTCTAGCATCCTTAGCATTGATTGCAGGTGCCTGTGCATGATGTAGACCAAACAACATTAGTGCAAGCACTTTCTGCTCCAGTTGTTGCTGTAGCTTCCCCTTCAGCAGTTAGGTGAGTGGTTTGTTATGTCACCATTGTCTAAGTTAGTAGACAGCCTCTCCTCTTATGCTTAAGAATATTTGTTTTTATATTTCTGTAAATCATTCCTGGCAACTGCTGCATCAATATCTGAATGTGTTTTTGAACTGAACTTGATTAACAATGCACAACCAACAGCCTTGGTTTCACTTGCAAATTGCAACTCTCTCTTTCACGCACACAGATGTAGACATCTTATTTTCTATTGTTAACTGAAATGGATAAGGGTCTTCTGTTGAGTTATTTGCTGGTTTGTCCACTGAAATACACGTCTATTGCAACAGGGCTTGGGTGAATCTTATTTCTGCACCAGGGAAGTGGAATAATTCTGTTGCCTGCATTGGTGAGACTACTGCTGTAGCTGCCAAAAGTTTAGGCTTGAAGAATGTATACTACCCTACAAATCCTGGTCTTGAAGGGTAACCTCTTTCTTTGAAGCCTAATAAGTCAGTCCCCCAATGCCCCCTCCCACCTCCCTTTTTTTTTCTCCCCACTTTTCCTTTCTTAATAATCTATTGATTAAACTTTTAACAGTAGTCTCTAAAATTCGTGCTGAAATGCATAGACCATACACCAAAACGTGTAATGTGTTTCTTGTTCTACTTTTCCCTTCTCCCTTTTATTTAGGGAAAAGTTGACATTTCACTGTACTAGGGTGCAAATCAAGGGGGGCCAGGCCAGGTTTTTGAAAACCCAGGCCCTGCCTGAGTTTACTAATTCCCAATCTGAGCCTGGCATGGCCCGACCTTAGGCTGGGAAATCCAACCTGGCCCAGCCCATCTGGGCTCAGCTCAGCACAACCTAACCCAACCCATATATTTTAATACAAAATGAACACATATTAAGAGAGAGATGGAGAATTCGAACTCGAGTTTAAGGGATGGCAGGCCTTAGATGTTACCATCATAATACACAGCTGCTTGTTCATATATGGCCATCATGCTGAACCTGATCACAGCCTGTATATTGATTAGGTGGGCTGGGATGAGAATTGAAAACCCTAGAAATTGTATAAATAAGATAGGTGTGGAGCTCTTTTATAACATGGACCACTCAAACAGTGCCATGTCGCAGGTTGTGAATTTAAACCCACACCTTGCCTAGTGAATCAAAAAACAACCCTTCTTCGGTATTGAATCAATAAACAACCCTTCTTTGGTTTTGTAATTAGATCAGAACTTGATCAACCACATAACAGAGCCAAAGAAGAAGAAAAGAGAGGAAGAAGATGGATGACCGAGAGGAGGAAGACTGCAAGAGATCAGAATGATCTACCACCAGCCTGCAACTATTATTTATAATAGACGACTGAGGTTACAATCAGAAAAGGAACAAACTTCTACCTAGCTAATCCTAATCACAATAGGTAACTATATCTAGTTACATTAGGAAACTATAATGAACAGACAGAAAAACACCACCATCCCACGGTATAGAGGTCTATGGATGCTCATAGACCTCCAACCGATACATACATACTCTAACAGAGTAACAGGTTTGATGTGGAGTTTATTAGTTTCTATCATTTTACACAGGTGTGTTTTCAATTTCTACTCTGTGGAGAGAGGTGAAAGAACAATATGTATATGTCATCTCTTTTGCCAATTTTCTCATGCATCCAAACCTATATCTGGGCTATTATGTAATAAATATGTGAAGGAGGATATCTTAAACATGGAAAACCAGACCTAATTAGTCTGGTTGGCTGGTGCGTTAATATAATATTTATGGTAGCTCTGAAAATTCCTTAATCAGTGGAATTGTGTTTATGATGGTGCCAATTTAGGGCCATTGTTGGTGCAATGGAAAAATGTGGACACACAGGTTCAAGTTTGAGGCAGCCATTTTGTGCCAAAAAAGTAAGTCCTAAAAATTAGGACCTACCCCAGTCGACCCCTCCTAGGACCCTAAAAAAGTGGGACTTCTATGGAGTTACATGATGATGACAATTAGTTGTTGAGCTTCTGGATGTCACCTTAATTATCATATAATCATTTTGTTTTGCTTCTTTAGCCGAATCAACCACCTACATCCTCCTTATGTTCAACATGGTTGACTTGTACTTAGTATGGCTATATTTTCGTTCACAGGCTGCTTAGCAAAAAAAAAAAAAGCCCTTTTCACTCATGATTATCCTTATTATGGCAGGTGGGTTGACAGCATCCTAGAAGCCTTGAGAGTCCATGATCAACCCCAGAAGGTCGGTATAAGATGAACGAGGAACATGATATTTAATTTTGGTGACAGAGTTTTGTTATTTGTTCTGCAGAGAGATCAATCGAGTTGTCTTTGCTTTCTTCCTTCTTTTTCTATCTCAGGCCGTCACTTGTTGACAATGAACAAACAAGTGCAGGACTAAAGGAAGGCACTTTCAGATTTGCCAATGCTTGGGAGGATTAATCATTCTATGCAACCAGAACAATGCCAGAGTTAGAAGTTTGAGTGGGTGTAACTGCAGCGTCAATCACTTGACTTTCCTTCAATAGCGCTCTCTTTTTGTGCTCGAGTGGGAACTAAGCCAGAAAACACTTGTTGTTATGATCAGGAAACCGTCAGGTCAGTACCAGGGGTGAAGAGACTGTCCAAAATTTTGTTGTGAATTTCCAACCCTGTAAATAATTCCGTCTTGATGTTGACCTAATGCCTGCATGCTAGATTGGAGGTCATTCTTGTTTTGACTAGCAGGTCTGGCAACCGAATTCTTGTCGCCAATATTTTTTCAGTTGTAGGTCCAATGTTTGAAATCAGGTTTAATTCTTATTTCCATTTGATATAGAAAGCAGATATGAGCATAATTTACTAGATTTTGAATTTAAAAAGTGTGGTCTAGAATGCATTTTTCCACACTGGTCGCAAGTTTGCCTATTCTTATAATAATTGAAAAGTATGCGATAAGGGAGTGCATTTCTTATCTCATGTTCTATATACGTTGCATTGGTGTATTTTATCTTGAATATTCACATATTGAAGCTTCAACACCTTCCTAGATGAACCTTTTAGATTCCATATACTATACCCATTTGGGAACTGGAGGACATCAAATAATGCCCTAACCATTCCAATACCATGTATGTTCCAGTTTCACAAATATTAACCATATGTTAATGGTTGTGGAATATTATGCATACTTTCTTTCTAAAATTGGAAATGGAAAATCATTTAAATTTACTTTCAAGAGTGCTCTCTATCAATTTGAATTGCTACCAAGTCCCACTTCTTTGTAAATGAAATCTTTCGACTGTATAATGTTTCTGTTTTGAAAAAGGTTTCAAGGCATGGCCAACAAGACATGAATGGAGCTACGAATCCACGTCTTGATGGGTTGATGAACTCATGATCTCATGGTATGTATGTGCTGCTGCTCCTCTTACAGTAGCAAATATCAGTGTTCTGCATGTAACCATTTTAACAGTAATTACAATGGAAATTACGCCCGTCATCATCTAGGTAAAGTAGTGATAGGATGGGTTTAGTAATTAGCTGAGTTAAGTCATGATCACCTTGGACCAATTCATGTTTTAAGATGATGAAAGAATGCAATATTACTGTGTTTACCTCTGTTTACTCTTAACTTGTCTAATGAGCAATACAGAAAACAGTTCCCATAACCCAAGGGGTGTTGGGTTGGTGGTAAAGATCTGGGCCGAGCCGTAAACTCGGACGTCCTAAGATCAAATCCCACTACCCTCACCTTGGGCGTCATCATTCAGTCTCAAGCTGGTTGGCCACTGTGATGGAGGTTAACTGTTGCAGTCAGCGTGGTTGCTGTCTTGTAGCCTGGGAATTAGTCGGGTCAATGTGCGCGAATACCCCACATTATCCAAAAAAAAAAAAAAAAAAAGGAAAAAAACAAAGAAGGAAAGAGAAAACAGTTCTCATGGCTATTGAAACCATGGTTCATAATTTCGGATCTTGGATCGGGATCGGTCTCGGCTTATACTAATCCAATACCAATTCAGATTGTTCCGAATCGACCATATCGGTTGGATTTTGCCCTATTTATTTTTATAAAATTCAATTTTTATTACCTTTTTACCTTTGGGTCATTTCATTGTTCTACCCATGTTTCCAAATTCTGACAATCAATCCAATTGATTATGGTTGCGAATCCCAATGACATTGTTGCACATTCATTGTTGGTAGATCTAAAAATAAATGCGAGGGAGAAAGTTATTGTCATGTCAGAATAACACATTTTTTTAAAAAGTTTTTTGAAAGAAAACAAATAAACCTTCAAAGAAAGTGTACAAAGTTAATACAATTCTCAAAAATAACATTCCTCACTCTATCCGGTTTAGCACTTTTTGCACATTCATTGTTGGAAGATCCAAAATAAATGCAAGGGACAAATTTATTAAGTGAGCAACTTCATAGTCCATGTTAGAAGAACAGAGATGTTGCATGCATTAAAAGCTTATACCACCTACCTAGTCAAGGAAAAAAGGTTTTGAAGACCCTCAACTAACCTAGTCAAATTAAAAACGTTATGAAGACCACTTATACCAATATCAGTTCAACGCTTGGACGTGGCCTACATATATATGAATCCTTGTCCCCTGCCATGTATTTAATGCCACAAGACTTAGAGCTCTCTTAATTCTTGTACATAAGAATGTTCATTGTATGTTATCACATATTGTAATTCTTTTTCATGTTAAAGAAATGGGGAAGTTCTCCTTCACCACGCGGTGAAGCCCGAAAAGGACAGCCATCAATGGTTGTCCTTGTCTGCCCCTTATAGTACAGGATCGATGATACCCCTATATTAGTATATTGTAGGGGGCAGCCCCTCTCAAGTCCGTCGCACAAACTCGATCAAAAGATTCTTCCTTTACCATGAATGTGGGAAAACTTAGTGCATGATAAAAATATGAGATAAGAGTACACTACCTGATCGCATGTTGTGTTCCTCTGACTTCCACTCAATGGATTGTTTTTCCTTTTCGCGTAGGGGTGGTGAGACAACGTTTTCTCTCTAAAAATATTTAATAACTAATAACTTTGCGTGCACGGATAGAAGAGTATTAAAACTTTCGGCATCCATTGTTGCTGATTTTTGGGATTAACAGGTGTAACTTGATTAAAACGTTAACTATGTAAAATTATTCCATTTAACCCGTATTTTTATCTGTTCCATTTTCCCAAGTTTCTCTAGTAGAGGGGGATGGATCCCACCCAGATAGTATGTTCGGATAGGGGTAAGGTGATTATTTTCACTCCCATCTATTAGAGGAACTTATGGAAATGGACCTGCGCAGGAAATAGAATAGAAAATAAACTTGGCGATATCCCTCCTAATCAAGTGCGTACAACTACTGATTACTATTCCAAGGTGCTTTAATAACCTTAAAGAAACCACCGTGAGGTTGGTTCTCTACCCTACACGAAGGGTATATGGATCCTTGGAAGTTGGAATAAGGAATTATCAGGAAGGTCGCAAGTATACCTTCCTGATAAAAGCAACATCTTTGGCCTCAGCCATACTTTTGTATCAAAAAACGAGCTTAGCATACTAGATATACCAGCTGTGGCCAAATGAACTTGAACTTTTGTTTTTTTTTGTTTTTCGTGGGTGGGGGGGGGGGGGGGATTGGCTCATCGAAATTTTGAATATTTCAATGGGTCGGAGACGAGATGGTAGCTCGAAATGGAAAATAATGCAATTTTTCAAAAATTTCAATCATCTAGTTTTGAAAATTTCGGTCTAAAAAATCCATCGTTTTGTTGAAATTTCGGTTATTTTATTTTGACATTTTACATTCCAAAATGGCCAAGTAAAACTCATAGATAAAATACAATATTTGGTAAAATTTTGTTGAAATTTCGGAATCTCAAAAATTTCGATCTGACTGAAATAGCCTTCCAAGACGAGATTTAGTAGTAATATGCTTACAACCTGTGAGTAGATTTCAGGTCTACACAGACATAATTCTCCTGTTTTTCAGAGCTAGCTTTATTAGCCAATCTGTGAGCATCTGAAATCCAACAACATATCTATCCTGCTTAATTAATCACATGTACAGAACAAAAAGACTTTAATAGAAGTGTTGATATCAAGCATTAATAAATAAAGAAAACAGTTCCCATGGCTATTGAAATTTGAAACATGTACATTGCCCTGTTCTACCAATTAATGTTGCCAAATCTTGACAAATCATCCCAACGACATTGTTGATAGATCCATCCAAAATAAATGCAAGGAATCGACAAAGTTATTGGTAACTGAGACTGACTTCATAGTGCTTGTGTTAGAACAGAGATTTTGCATGAATGAAAAGCTGTTTTTGGACAGTTTCAGAAAGGAATAGATCAGAATTGCAAACTAGTCAAGGAAAAAGGAGGGAGTAATTAAGTCATCCCTGAATTAAAGGAGGGTTTAATAAATCAAATCAAAATCATAGTCGCCCAATTTGACAGATATGTAGATAATTTTAATTAGTTGATGATAAACATGTTCTTTTATGTTCAAATCAATAGCTAGCTAGGACATAACTGATGTAGAGTTTATCTATTAATATAGGAATCAGTCTAGAAGATTGAGATCGATAATGTTTAGTTCCCAAATATAATGTTGTAACAAATTAAAAGATGCATGGAACATAATATTTATGGTAGTTACATATATTAATCCCTGTTCCCTGCCGTGTATTTCATGCCATAAGACTTAAAAAGGTTCTCTTCTCAAACGCCACTGCGATCCGTTACGTAAACATGCATGGATGATGGTGACTACACAACAACTCAGCCTTATTCCAACTAAACGTATTGAATGACCTCACTCTCTCTCTCTCTCTGATCGAGTACCCTTGTATCGGTGCTAGAGTCTAAGACATACTGAAGGGAGTATACAGATCCCCAACCCATCTTTGTGATTTGCTTCGTTGCTATGGAGAAGGTTGGAGATTGAGGTTTTGAAGAATCGACGTAACATTATAACAACCCAAATCTTATATTATTTTGGTTCTAAATAGTGTTTCCTTAATACCTTATCCGTATGACATCTGATACAGCCAGTTTATAATCTGGCAAACTATGCTAGGATTAGGGGTGTTAATTCCAAGCCCGGCCCGGCATAATCAACCGAGCCCGATTGGCTAAAGCCCGGCCCAGCCCGAACCGTTTACTAAACTTGTCAGGCTTAAGCCCGACATGTTTAGTAACCGGGCGGTCCCGGTGTGAAGTTCTAGCCCGTCGGGCATCCGACTGAACCGATCGAATGCTACCCCGACCTAGCCCGACGTAGCCCGACCTATTTACTGGTTTTGAAACCTTGTGATTGGTTCTAGCCCACTTACCTATGAAGGTTATGGCAACAGATTGGGTGTTGAGAAGGGAGCCATTCTTGACTGGAGTGACTATTTCTTTCTTCAATATTTACCCAACTCCCTTAAGGACCATAACAAGTGGCTTGCTCTCCCAACTCTGCTCAGGAAAAATTTTAATTTTAAAATTAAACCATTACTGTTGTGTTCCTACTGTACCTACATGAGTTGGCCCAACTTTTTAACTTGACTTATCAGATACTTGGAACTAAATCCATAGTATGTCTTTTCTTACTAACCTGAATTGATCCGGGCATTTAACAAACGCCCATTAATTGTAATTTTTTTTTGAGTGTAAGGAGAATCGAGGAGTACTGTGGACAATTGGTCCTCTGTGGCACTTTAATGAAACTCTCCTCCATTAACTTGGATTTGGGAGAAGATCATCTACAGAAGGCGTTTGGAGGAGATGACATCGGTGCGTGCAAGAGGGCCAAACCTCACACTTGGGCTCTCCTCCCACTCTGACCCTGGTGGAATGACCATTCTCCTCCCAGACGATTAAGTCTCAGTTTGAGTTAAACATGTCCATAGTCAGGTTAAGGCCCGATTGAGGCCCGGTTAGAGCTAGACATGCCCACAACCCAGTTAAGGCCCGATTAGCCCGAATAAGGTTGCCCCGATTAAAGAACGAACACTGACTGATCGAATTGAAACTGTACCATGCCCGCCTAAGACAAGCCCGAATGCTTAAACGATCGGACACGGTGCAGCCTATAAAATTAGTGAGGCCCGTCCAAGCCCGACCAAGACCGACCGAGCCCGACTGGTTGACACCCCTAGCTAGGATAGAACATCGTTCATCTACCTATATGATCTCTAATATATTACTATTATGTTTTAATTTATCTTTATTTCATAAGAAAAAATACCTTATCTGTCGATTTAAATCATAGGGCTGATGTTCTCAGTGGGGTATTTATCCAATTATCCTAGCGTCCCCTGCCCTGTATAGTTCCTACAATTCCTCTTATAGGGGGCGGAAATGACCACCTTACCCCTGTCCGAACACACTGCCTAGGTGGGTCCCATCCCCCTCTTATTAGAGGCACTAGGGAACTATACCACAAAGAATCACAAGAGAAAATAATTTTCCGTTCTCAGTGCCGCATTGCAGCCTACATCCAAACACATGGGTTGGATATTCTTGCCATTCAGGGAAAGACAAAATGATCATTTTATCCACTCCCACGTGTAGGGGTGTCAATACCCAACCCGAACCGATGAAATCAACTCGAACCAGCCCGAACGAGCCCGGACCACACCGGATCAAACTCTTAATGGTTCGGGTTTGGTTTGTGGATCCAGAGAGGCAAACGGTTTGGTTTGATTTGGGCTAGCCCGACGGTGCACCGGTAGCCCGAACCGTTAGGTCTGAACCCAAATCGAACCGACCTAACCCGATAAATAAGTAAATCAATAAATGCCTAATGCCCCATTGCCCCCTAAATGTGTTGTGATAGTTTCTCACTTTATCTCATATCCTTTGTTAGTGATTACCCAACCAATTGTATCCATAGGCCATAGGACATAGGATACAAAGATGCATTGTATTTAAAATATTTTATATACTTAAAAGAGAAAGAGAAGAAAAATTAGCACTAACCAGACCTTACTAGTTATATAAAACCGGTACCAAACCGAATCCAAATCGATATCAATCCGTTATCATAAATCGAAACCGACACGAAATCAAACCGCACTGAAATCCAACATTTCTTAATGGTTTGGTTTCGATTTCTATAAAAGTCACATCGAAATCAAAAAACCCGAACCAGCCCATTGACATCCCTACCCACGTGTCTGGGCACAACCTACGCCCCCAACACAGAAAACATTTGGCCTAAATCATAATAGTAAATCAAATGATTCGTTGCGTTTGATTTTTTCTTTTACATCACCGTGGTTATGATTATATGTATTTATTTTTGTATCTTATTTGCACGAAGATTTTAGAATTATTTTATGTATAATATATACGGCGGTGGTTGTTTGATTGACGGAGCTGGGAGGGTTTCATGACTTCAATTGGGGACTGAGTAAAAGGAGGTCCAGTCACAAGTGGATCAGGAAACTTCAATCATTGGTTCACGGGTGTTCTTTTATCAATATTCCTCTTTAAACCAACTCTCTCTCTCTCTCTATAACATTTGGTTGCCATATCAATCAATAAATATTATTTTATTCCGGGGGTTCACTGAGAGACGTATGTCCTGAATCAGATGATCTGTGGAAAGTCAGTGGCGGGGCCTGGCGGCTACAACTCTCCCTCTTCATTTCTTCCTTCAAATTTTAAGGTTTATCTTCTTAAAGACACGTGCAAGATCTTATAGTTATTATTAGGGAAAGAGTATGCCACCCCGTCCCGTAATCCACCCCGCCACCTCTGTGCCTTGATACAAGGGATGTAAAATGATCATCATACCTTCTGAAACCCTAAAAATAATTAGAAAAATGGTGATCGATCTGTTAGATATTTGATCAATACGTGATTCAAAATTTAAAAAATTGATGAAACATGTTAAATCAAATCCTTTAATATATTCTAATCTCTCATTTATATATTAAATTGAATCCTATTAGACACATAACATGATCATTTTATGCATCTTTGTATCAAGGCACAAGAACGACACTATGATCGAGTGGCGTTCTTTCTCCTTAATTATTATTATTGTATCCACAAGTATAAATCCGCAGGCACAAAAGCACATATGCAATGGATTATAGAGAGAGAGAGAGAGAGAGAGAGAGGACTCTTTCTTCCCACATGGGGTTGAAAATTTGTCCTTCATTGTGATTAACCTTTCGATTCAGTTCGTAAATGAAAATTAAAAGAAAAAATGAACTCATCAGTCACCAACACTACAAAATTTGTGGGCCAGATGTTGGACGGAAGATGACAATTGGACTGATAAAGTTCCCAGAAAAAAAGGTGGTCCTTTTCATAATAGAGGGAGTGGGCACAGCACTTGACTAACACACCCACAAACCCTTTCGTTAAGATGTGTGGTAAGAGTCATCAATCTTGGCTCTCGATCACAATCGCTCTATTTATAGTATAAATAGCTTAATAGCCCCCAACAATAAATTCTTACGACGTTTTTTTCAAACTATTTCAATTAATTAAAGGGACAGCGAACGCTACTTAATCGCATGGGGTGTCTGTTGTGTCTGTTCTTTCATTTAGATTCTAGACATAAGGTTGTACAAAATGATCGTTGCATTTTTTTATGACTTTTGCCTTTCTGTAAAGATATTGTAATCATTTAGTGTGACGAATTAATATTGTATCCAATTTGATCTTCTCAAAGCCCCCGACTTATGATAGGCAATACTCTATTATAATCTTCTGAGGTGAATGGATTTGGGAGTCAAAGAAAATATCTATGAATGATGAATAATTAATTGGGTGTTAAATCAAAGGGAAAGAAGAAACAAGGTAGATTACGCAAACTAAGCTAAATATGAATGTGAAGATTCAAGAATGAATGAATGAATGGCACTAATATGAATAAATAAATAATAATAGAGGAGCTGTATTGTCATAACATAGGTCTGTTGGTCTTTTGTTTTTTTTTAAAATTTAATTTGCAAGTGTAGGTAAATTCCAAATATGGTGGATGTCCCGTACCTATCTCTGTCTGAAGATCAGACAATAATAGAGGGCAAAAAGCAGACCTAGATGATGATGATAAAGAAGGATTAATGGCCCCAATAATATTGTTTTTGGTGGGCTTGGTTCACTATTCCCACAATTGTGTTATCATATCATAAACTCAAATTAATGACCCCCTTTTCATAATGAGAATTTATATAATCCTATTTCTATTCTAGTCTAGCTCGATATGGAATGAACGTATAATCATAGAATCGACTTGATCACTTAGATTATAAATTCATGACCCAAAACTATTTCCATTTTGGGCAAATTAGATCTATTAATTTTTTTTTCTTTTGGTAGTACAAAGTTGGACGTTGGGGTCTTGATGAGTTAGGCTCAACTTGCTACGTTAGCAGATGCCCTCACATCTATTGATTCTTTGATTCGAGTTAATAAGAGGGATCTTTGAACTAAGAAATAAACCCTAGAAGCTTTTTTTTAAAAAAATATCTTGAGCAATTACAATAATTGGGTTCATTGATACCATTGACACCTATGGTAAATGATATTACACATACACGAGTGGTCAATTTTCGCCCGTTAGCTCATATTCATGAACAGATAAACTAGAATTTTAAAAAATATATATTTTCCAAGTAAATAAAGTTTAAAGGAACATAACACATGATTAGATCGAATGAGGGTGATAGTAGATGATTAATTAATTAAATTGCACCTTTATGGATGCTTTAAGACTTGAGCCGACCGTCAATCACCATTTAGATGATTAGTTTATATATATCCGCACTTATGCTAAGACGGAAGCTCCATCGTAAGTGTTTCGATATATTTTCCATATTCTTAGAAGTGTTTTGATGTTTATGCTTCACGAATATGATATTTTCTAAGCAATTTTAATAATATCAAGCGTTATTCCCATCTTTAGGGAACTTTCTCATTATCAATGTCTAATCATCTAATGTGACGGATTAGGTAAGTGTAACTGTGGCTTTGGTTATTGATCTTCAGTTTTGCTTATTGTTGAAGCAAGATTGTTGTTTATGTTTTGAATAACAGGTATTACTAAACGACATTTTTATTCTATAATTGTCCCGAGAACTGTTCTAAAATGGGTTTATCAAACGGTCATATACATACACAAAACGTTGTTCCAGAACAAAATGTAAAAGAATGTTTCTTCTCAAGAACAGGTGTTCTTTACGAAGACTATTGCCAAATATCGCCTAAGCGTCCAAGTGGGACATCGAACCAAAAGGGGGTCCGATTTTGGCCCAACCAATTTTTATTGTTTTGACGGTCCAATTGTGGCTTTTAAATAAACGAATAAAAGTAATCAAAATGTTGGAAAAATAAACAACAACAATAATAATATAATAATAAAGGAAACTCATGAACTGAATCAGGTCAATTTAAAACCTAGCAATGTTCCAAAAACTGGATGGTTCAATTTTGGTTTTAGTCCTAGGCAATAATAGAGGGTGGCTCCAATATATAATATAAATATTTCCCACACAATCCACCTAAGAGCCCATTACTAAATGATCCTAAAAATTCTACCACGTGGCAATTAAAGTTTAGAGAATTGTGGCATCAACGTCTATCTTAGAGTTTATTGAATGGTTGCATCAAGGACAAGTGGAAATTCGGCTCATCTCTAGTCGTGGTGGGAGGTGAGGATTCAACCCATCAAAATAAGGGGTGTTTAGGTCATTTCACAGATGGGTCCCTTTGAAATGATCAAATCCCTCTGTTTTTGCTGGACTGGTCCGACAAACGGTGGCACGCTTTTGTTGGATCCAAGCCGTTTAGGGACCCACAATTATTACTAGGTGGGCAAGTTGATCCAAAAAATTATTAACAGTAGATGGACGGTATTGAAGAAAAAAGCAGTCAGTTGAGGTGAGCTGTGTGGAGGTCGGTATCTTTTATCATTATCAAAACTTCCATAAAACTAAGAGCCAAAAGAGTAGAAATAAGAGTATAAGACAGACGCTCTCCGACCTAATGGGAAATTGCTGGGATATGACCCACCAATATTTGTCATTTAATTGATGATGGATAACAACAGAGTAGAGTAGAGTAGAGTAGAGTAGAAGAGACTACCAAGCTTTAATTTTTCACGGTTCTTGTTGAAGAATTGTTATAAGAATTAGAAATAAAGCTTATATATGCCTAAAATAATGAATGATGACAGGAGGAAGAAGAAGAAAACAAATTAAGAAGACTAAGAGTTGAATAGTCAAGCTATAGTAGTTTTGGGTTGTGAAACACTAACAAATAAAACAAAGCAAACAAAGATGCATGACACAAAGATTTAATGTGGATCACACACCAATGTGATATGCTAGCACCACAATTTTGTTGCTTGGCGATCTTTGTCCTATACCTTGCCGGCAAGAGATTTACTCATGGCAAGGTCTATTGGGGTCCCCTATCCATTTGTGCTAAGTGGCATCGATCAGAAGCAAATATATTGTAGAGTCTCCAAGAATTGGAGTTTTTTAAGGAAATAAAATCTTCAAGGAGATAGTCTTCAAGAGACTAGAGTTTTCCAAGGATGAAAGATGAGTCCTTTAAAAGAAGACAAATGTCTACCATGATTAGTAGTGATAAGATTCTAAGATGTGGATCCAAGTGAGAGTTCAAGGATACAACATGAGTGCAAAGTGTGTTCAAGGACTAGGCGAGGATCCAAGTAATGAGAAGCCAATGTAGAGAGAATGAGAGGAGAGAGAAGGGTTGTAGAATTGGATCGATATAGCAATGCGAGGAGACATGGACGATTTAACGTGGTTCGGTGAAACACCTACATCCACGGACAGAACACTGAAGTTTCATTCATACCACAAAACTCATACACCCAAACTCTTAAATACAAAAACACTTCACAACGGTCATATTCCTTCTTAAGGAATAAACCTCAACGGATATATCCCAACGGATATATCCCAACCAACAACATTCAATACTCCCCTCAAGTTGGGGCGAAGATATCAATAGAGCCCAACTTGGCTAAAATGGAATAAAAGTGATCTTTTGATGTAGCTTTGGTAAATATGTCCGCCAGTGAGTTGCACTTTGAACATAGGAAGTTTCAATAATCTTGTTCTCGAACTTTTTCCCGGATGAAATGACAATCGACTTCTATGTGCTTGGTTCGTTCATGGAAGACAAGATTTGAGGCGATGTGCATTGCGGCTTGGTTATCACAAAATAATTTAATCGGAGTCTTTGGCTCCATGCCGAGATCTTGAAGGAGATATTTTAGCCATATCAATTCACTGGTTGTAGATGCCATTGAACGGTATTCGCTCGCACTGCATCAATCCACCACGTTTTGTTTTTTGCTTTTCCAGGTGACAAGATTTCCTCCTACGAAAGTACAAAATCCTGTAGTAGACTTTCTATCAGTTGGATTTCCGGCCCAAGATCCGAGTATCCAAGGATATTGTTATGATTGTTTTTCTTCATCCAAATCCCCTTCCAGGAGAGGATTTTAGGAAACTCAAAATTCTATTTACAGCTTCCATGTGACCCTTTTTGGAGCATGCATGTATTGACTTACAAGACCAACCGCATAGGCAATATCAGGTCTAGTGATTGTAAGGTAAATTAATCTTCCAACTAACCTTTGAAACTGACCAATATCTTCAAGGGGATCACCATCATTCATTCTAATTTTGGATTGGTGATCAATAGGAGTACAAACAGTTTAACTCCTAATTTTCCTGTTTCTTTTAATAAGTCAAGAACATATTTTCTTTGAGAAATGAAGAGACCCTTTTGGAATAAGCAACTTCAATTCCAAGGAAATACTTCATTTTTCCAAGATCTTTGATATCGAACTTCTTTCTCAAGTACATTTTTAGATTTGAAATGCTATTTTCATCATTTCCAAAGTGACAACAATGTCGTTAACATAGATTAGGACAACTGTGATTCCTGAAGAACTTCTTTTGAAAACATGGATGAATCAGCAAGACTTCTTTTAAATCCATTACTTGTTAGGGCCAAGCTTAATTTAGCATACCAGGCTCTAGGCGATTGTTTAAGCCCATATATAGCCTCTTTCAATTTACAAACAATATCCAATCTGAGCTCTTGGGGGTGTCCTGGAGGAAGCTCCATATAGACCTCTTCCTCTAGGTCCCCATGTAAAAAGGCATTTTTCACATCCATTTGCATTAAGGGCCATCCATTGTTCACAGCTATGAACATTAGGACCCTAATAGTATTCATTTTCGCTACTGGAGCGAAGGTTTCCTTGTAATCCACTCCATATGTTTGAGTGAAGCCTTTAGCAACAAGCCTAGCCTTGTACCTTTCTATGGTACCATCACTGTTATATTTAATTTTATAGACCCACTTGCATCCCACAGTCTTCTTTCCTTTGGGAATTTTTACAATTTCCCATATTTTATTTTTATCTAGAGCTTGAAGCTCTTCTTGCATTGCTTTCCTCCACTTGGGATGAGAATTGGCCTCGAAAACTTAGTAGGCTCCTTATTACTCTCAATGGTGGTAAGGAAAGCAACATGATCAGAGGAAATTTGGTTGTACCCAACATAGTCTTGAATGGGAAAGGAGACTGTGTGATACGTGTAGAAATCTTGAAGTCTAGAGGAGGTCTAGAAATACGGGTTGACCGACGAACTTCTTGAGTTTCGTAGTTCTCCTGGGTTTCTTGAGGAGGATTGACCTCAATGGTGTCAAGATGACTATGCTCTTGTATATGCTCTTGTGCAACAATAGGTAAAGGAGTAAGAT
This sequence comes from Telopea speciosissima, assembly GCF_018873765.1. Taxonomy (NCBI): domain Eukaryota; kingdom Viridiplantae; phylum Streptophyta; class Magnoliopsida; order Proteales; family Proteaceae; genus Telopea; species Telopea speciosissima. The sequence continues at coordinate 17,684,916 of NC_057919.1, read as the reverse complement.
CATAGTTAAGGTCATTTAGATTCTCCCCGACTCCTACTGTAAGGATCCTTAAAGTAGGAGTTATTTTCCACAAAATGAACATGATGAGAAATATATAACGTATGACGAAGAGGGTCATAGCACTTGTATCCCTTTTTTGTAGAGGAATATCCAAGGAACACACATTTGGTAGCATGAGGGTCTAATTTGCCACACCCTTCCTTATAGACATAGCAAGGACACCCAAAAACACGAAGATGTTCTAAATTACATGTTTTTCCCAAGATCTCCATTGGAGATTTATAAGTTAGAACACAACTGGGTATCCTATTGATTAAATGGCATGCGATTAACACATCGAGACCAATATTCTTTTGGCATATTTCTTTGAAATAGGAGGGATCGGGTGACTTCAAGCAAATGGCGATTTTTTCTTTCTGCAATACCATTTTGTGGGAGTCCCAACACAAGTGGTTTGATGTATAATTCCTTTTTCTTTTGTGTAGTCACTAAAAGATGATTGATATATTTAGTACCATTATCAGTTCAAGAACCTTTATGTGAGCACTAAATTGGTTAAGGATCATACAAGTAAATTCCTTGAAAATGATCAAGGCTTGATTTATGTTTTAGCAAATAAATCCAGGTAGCACGAGATTTATCATCAATGAAGGTAATAAAGTATTTAAACCCATCTCGTGATTCTACCGGGCGGGTCCCCATAAGTCGAATGTACTAGGTCAAACAAGGCATCCGATTTATGAAAAGATTGAGTAAAGGGAAGTTTAGTTTGTTTAGCAAAATGGCAAATGTCACAACTATGAGAATTAAAACCATTTAAAGGAAATAAAAGGTTCAAGATTTTATCCGAAGGATGTCCATTCAAGATGCCAAAGCTTGCAATCTTTTTGCTCTTTTGATCTAGCCTGAAGAGCATGAGTGGGTTGTTCCAAGAGGTATAGGCCATGTTGAAGGTATCCGTCACCAATCTTCCTCCCCATGATCCGGTCTTGAAAAATGACCTTATTTGGAGAGAAAATAACATTGCAATTCAAGGAGTTAGTAAGCTTACTAACAGATAACAAATTTGAAGGAAAGGATGGTAGAAATAATGCTTCGTGTCGGAAGAAAAATTTTAGTGTACCCTTTTCCTTGAATAGGGATAATAGATCCATTAGCCACAGTCACAAATTGTTTTGAGGGAATTTTTTCAAGTTGTGAAATGCAATTACTATTGCCTCATCATGTGGTCCGTGGCTCCGAATCGACAACCCATGAATTAGAATTATTTGAAGTAAAATGAGCATAAGGTGTACCATTTTCACGAGCTAATGAGGAATGAGAGGCTATGGAAGGAACATGGTGGGAGTTCTAGCCAATGGCTCTGGGTAAGCTGTTGCGTGTTGAGTCGAAGCTCAACCGAACTTGTGGTGTTACATGCCGCGCGCTTGAGCCATATTTTTTCTTCATTGATCTCAAGGCAGTCGAAGATGCGGATGCAAGACCCAACATCCTGCTTTGGTATGCCCGTTCCTTTGCAATGATCACATTTGAAGAGGGGTTGGTTCCCACGACCTCTTCCTCGGCCTCTTGAACTATTGAAATTTCTCCTTTCATTTCCTTGTTTGTGTTCGGTTACCCCAGATTGGCAATTAAAGCAATCTGTTTTCATGAGCACTATCGGAGATACGAGAAGGAGATTCATAACATGTTTCCGGATTTCTTCTTGTTGAATAATAGCACGAGACATTTTCAAGAGTGGGAAACTCGGACTCATAAGAATCACATTGCGAAGTTGTTCATACTCTGGTTTAAGACATGCAAGCGGTTGAAAGATTTTATCATGCTCTTCTTGAGTCTCAGAAACCTTTAAATGTTTGTGGGAGGGCGATAAATACGCAGTTTTCCCATTTTCGTTTTAACAGACCAAAGAGATCAATAAAGGACATATCACCTTGTGTAATCAGGGATATTTCTTGTTTTATTTGAAAAATCCTAGAGGCATTATTTTGCTGACCATACATGGATTTTATTGAATCCCATAAAACTTTAGCATTGTCGCATATATGAAGATTTCGACACAGTAGGTTCCATGGAATTTAGAATCCAAGACATGATCATTTGATCATTTGCTTGCCAATCATCAAACTTGGGATCGTTGGCAAACAGGAGCTATTTTCCCATTAACATAACCAATTTTACCTCGACCACATAAGGCCAAGGAAGCTGCCCGTGACCATGGTAGATAATTCAAGCCATTCAAAAGAATAGAGGTGAGCTTGATACCTGTATTGGGTTTCATGTCCGGAAGAATCGACCATTTGAAAAGAAAAACTGAGGCAAAATTGAAAAAGAGCTCGTCCCAGCCCACGCTCTTGAAATCGTTCTAGAAAAACAACTTGGTGGAAGGACAATCTTTGTCTCTTGCACCAAAGGAGAGTTCTCTGTTATAGTGTTAGTTCCAAACATAAAGAAGTAAAAGAAAGAAGGAGCTCAAGAATGCATCTGTCAAGAAAGTCAAGACACGTTAGAGGTGAGTTCCAATAAATTAATAAATGGGAAGTGAGTTCCCAGGTCATTAACAAAGAACTTGACCTTTGAATTTGAAAAAAATATTCCGAATAGCTCCTTCAACGTAAGAACCTGATTTTTGAATTTGAAAAATTCCGAATACCTCCTTCAACGTTTTGCGCTTAGAAGCACAAATGAATAAATAATTCTTGGCAGTGACTCGATTGCGGGAGGAAATTCCGTGATTTATAGATACTGCTCTGATACCATGTAGAATTGGATCGATATAGCAATGCGAGGAGACACAGACGATTTAACGTGGTTCGGTGAAACACCTACATCCACGGACAGAACACTGAAGTTTCATTCATACCACAAAACTCATACACCCAAACTCTTAAATACAAAAACACTTCACAACGGTCATATTCCTTCTTAAGGAATAAACCTCAACGGATATATCCCAACCAACAGCATTCAATAAGGGTGTACCAGGGACTTAGTGACTACTCATGATCCGAGTGTATCACTATCTTTGCTAGTCTTTCCTAACTCAAAGTAGTTGATTTTAAAATATGTAAAGGTTTTAAAAATAATGATGAAGGGTTAATTAAGGATAATCTATCTAGCCATTCAATATTGCAAGACGTAAACCTAAACGATGCAGAAAAAAATGGAAATCGTAAACAAATAATTAGGGCTGCAATAGGGTCGGGCCTTTTAAAACCCCAGCGCAACTCTGAGTCCTCTTAGCTGGGCCCAGGCCCCATCCGACCCTGACTCAGTGCCAGAAGAATCCAACCCTGACCCTCCCTCAAGGTCGGGTCGGACTGACCCTGATTGGCTCTGACCATGGGAGGGGGGCAAGGGAGATGCATGGGCTGGAAAGAAGAAGAAGAAGAAGAAAAAGAAGAAGAAAGAAGAAAGAAGACGAAAAAAGAAGAAAGAAGAAGACGAAGATTGAAGAAACCAAAAAAAAAAAAAAAAGAAGAGGACGAAGAAGAAACAAAAAAAAAAAAAAAAAAAAAAAAAAAAGAAGAAGAAGAAAGAAGTCAAAGAACAGGAAGAAGAAGACAGGGTCGGGTTGGGCTGGGCCGGGCTCAGTCCGAGGCCTCCACCTTGACCGAGTCCGGCCCTAACTCAAGGCCAGAAATTCCCAACCCTAACCCGCCCTCAGGGCCAAGGTATCTCAACCTAGGCCCTATTCAGGCTCAAGGTGGGCTCAGGCCATCAGGGCCAAACTTGCACCTCTACAAACAATCACACAACTAAACACAAGGATTTATGTGGTTCGACAAGATTATCTATGTCCATGGTAAGGGGAGATCTTATTCACTATCAACGGAGAATAGGGTAACAACCATTTGTCCCCACACCTCTTTCAGATCGATTACAAAAAAAGAACTCTCGCTACAAATTTATAGTAAAACTTTAAATAAGAATTTTACTGAAACACCCATATAGCCCTTAAAAGTTTTTCGACTACTACCGCTGTCAAATCCCTGCATAGACCCACTTGAGGCCCTGCCAGTAATATAGATTAACACGCAAGGTGGACTAATTCCTCTAGACCCCTTAACAACAGCCCTTTGAAATCCGCCCACTTATACAAGCGATGGAATACAAGACATCAACCCACCCCCAACTCACGGGAGTGCAGGCCACTAATGGCAAAACACGGTACCACAAGTCACAGAAGGCACAAGTGGGTGAATGAAAATATCCCGCAGCTAAATCCAAACTACATCTGCAAATTGAACCAAAAGATAAATACATAGGCGCAATTTTCTTCTTCTGAAGTGACAGGAAATAAAAAGAGAAATAGACAAGAGTATATAACAACTGATAGCGGTCCATAACCTATACAAAATTGGCCCGGTTCAGATTAACCCGTATTGACAGGGAGCCCTACAGAACCCAAAAAAAAAAACACAAAACTCATCCATACAAGTACCTTTCAGCTCTCAAGTTGCTAGTCAAGAAAATTTTCTCCTCACCCCTTGTAACAATAGAAAAGTTAAAAAAAAAAATGGACACAAATCACACATCTATACGTTACCCTTCACTGCCAAATGCTTTATAAAAAGGCTTCAACCATGAGATGAGCAGGACAAAGAATCAAAGATACAGAGTTGTCTAATCCAAATTCCAAAAGAAGTCATCAATGGCGTCTACATTATCTAAGCAGCAACAGAAACAACCACTTCTCAAAATAGGAGAAGAAGAAGAAGAAGAAGAAACCTATAGATTTCCACCTCTAAGCCCACTTTCTCAATACATCAATAGCTCTGCTCTTTCAATTCCCGTTATAGGTGTTTACGAGCTAGAAATCCCCATTTCCAAATCTCAAACCTTTGATTTCCTCAGAGATGTCTTCATACCTATCCACTCACGTTTCTCTTCCATTGTTGTGAAAGACAAGAAAGGAATCCAACGGTGGAAAAGGGTCGATGTTGTGATCGATGATCACATCTTTGTCCCTACCTTTCCTACTGGATTATCATCACAAGATTATGATGATCTCTTGGAGGAATACTTATCCAAGATAATTTTAGAACCGCAACCAAACACTCGGCCTTTATGGGATGTTCATGTCTTCATGTACCCAACAAGCAACGCTGCAGGGACTCTTATTTTTAAGATCAACCATGCTATTGGAGATGGTTATTCACTCATGGCTGCTCTCTTTTCTATTCACAAGAGAGCTGATAACCCTTCTCTTCCTCTTACTTTCCCTGATGTTGCCCCAAGAATGACCAAAGAAATAAGCAAGTGGAAGAAAGTTAAAGGCCTTGTTTCTATGTGTATCAATACTTTCACAGATTCAGCTTGGAGTGTGTTGCAGGGAACAATCATGGAAGACGGCAAAACCGCAATTCGATCGGCGAATCCCGGAGTTGAGTTCGAGTCCGTTTCAGTTCAAACTGTTGTCTACTCCCTTGATGAACTTAAGCGAATCCAGTCCAAGGTTGGAGGAGTAAGTAGTTCATTTTTGTTCCCCTGGTGGTGGTCTCGCAACTCATTAATTTAGAATTACATTAAAGTACATGTTTGGTATCACATCTTTGATTTATTGATCTGTTTAGGAGCTCTTATTTAATCTTTATTAAGTGAATATTCTTACTAAAGAAACAATATTTTGGAAGTGATGCTAATCTCTATTTAAGATTAAGATCTGAAACTGGACTGCTCTTCATTGATTGTTGGACCACCTGTTGACCCCCTCATCCTGAATTTGATCTATACTTTTAAGGGATAAGGCTGAGCACGTGTCTTCCTCTCTCCTCCTCCTTTGAAAAAGACCCTCATACCCTCCTGTGTCCAACCCTGTGAGAAGTGTATGCCGCTCGACGAAATTTTGCTGCTACACTAGTGACAGCCAAGAAAATGGGATTTTAAAGGGTATTTTACAAAATACAAAAACTTAGGAAGATATTTATGAACCCAAAGGGTAAAGTGAATTATTCCATCCTTGGGTGCCAGAAGGGTAGCAAGAACATTCCTGCAACAAGAGTAGCAGCAAATTTTTTTCCTATACCGCTAGCTTGTTGAAAGCTGACCGCATAGCCAATCCTCTCCCTACTCTTAATTAGTGGCCTAAAATCATAGTTCAGAATCTCCTTTCGTTGGACTTTCGGTCCGACTGAAATGTGCAAAATATGTTGAAATTTCGTCAAAACAGCGTATTTTTTTTTTTTTCTGAGTTACACTTGGCCATTTCGGGCGACAAATGGATGAAATTATCTAATTGACCAAAATTTTCAATCGAAAAAGTGCATTTTTGTGACCGAAAATTTCGGTGAAACATTGCTGATTTTGGGTTTTGCCTCTTGTTTCACCTCGGAGATGTTGAAATTAGTGAAGTTTTGATGAGTTTTTGAACTATACCTAAAACACAAACAAATTAAGAAAGATTCTAAGAGTAGTAGTAGTATTGATTATTATAATTTTGTTTTTATGTAGAGTGGTATTGATTAAATTAAAAACTTGAACACACAGACTGTGAATGAAGTGATCACAGGGGTGATATCATACGCAATCCAATTGTACATGCAAAAGATAGGGAACGTCAGTAATGGTGAACGAATGACTGCATTAGTTGTGATGAACGCGAGGATGTTGAAAGGGTTTAATACAGTGGGAGATATGTTAAAAGCTAATATATGGGGAAACCATTTTAGCTTCTTGCATGTAATGCTTCCTTCCAAGTGTAAGGATCTCAAGAATATGGATCCCATGGACTTTGTTGTTCAAGCTAAGGATGAGATGAGGAGGAGGAGGAATTCCATGGCTCTTTATCTCACCAAAAGAATATTGGGAGTTTTCAGGAAAATCAGAGGACCTGAGGTTAGTCTTTACATATTTTTTATGATCTTATCATTATTATTATTTTTTTCTTTCTAAAATCAAGTCTTTGAATCCAAAATTTTTATGTACCATCATTTAGGGTTGATGTTCTCTGTGCTGCAGCGCAGTCTGCGCCCAGACATATGGTTTGAGTTTCCTGCCATTTAGGGGGGAGGGGCAGGGTTGTTGTTTCGCCCACCCCCATGTGTCTGGGCGCAACCTGCACTCGGCACAGAGAATATGTGGCCCAACATTTATTAGTTGTTTTCTCCTTCCCTGAATTTTGATATATATATCATCTTTGATTGCTAATAGCTTGGATCTTGTCAGGAGTTCCCTTTAGGCTTGCCATTATTGGCTTCAATGTTGTGCTTTGCTCTTTTACTTTAATATATTTTCGATTCATTAGCAAAATAAAAAAAAATTGAAGATGAAAAATGAAAATTATTTGTGGGTATTGCTTGTAGGCGGCTGCAAGGCATGTCTATTCAATCTGGAATAACACAAGCGTCACCATGTCAAGTTTGGTTGGACCATCGCAGAAAATGATCATAGCAAGTCATCCCATTAACAGCTTCTATTTCACTTTGGCCGGTGTTCCTCAGGTACATCAATCCGAGTCCAAAGTTTCTACTCATGTACGTGGGGTGCCACCACACATGGTGAGGATCAATGAAGTGAAATCTCTACCCGATCTGACATAGGGGTAAGAAGAGGTCATATGGATGATGAGATTCCATTTCATTAACCCTCGCCATGTGGGGTATATGGATACGAGTCCAGACTCTCTCTCTCTCTCTCTCACAATCAATCAATCAAGAGTTTTATATATAGATTAATAAATAAATATTGTGGGTTTGGAATATTGCAGAGCTTAGTATTTACCATTGTGAGCTATATGGGAAAGCTAAGGGTGGTGGTGAGGACGGAGAAATCGTTCATCAACTGCCGACTGTTCGTTTCGTGTATGAATGAAGCCTATGAAAACATCAATGAAGCAGCTTTTGGAAAGGATACTCATAAGAAGAAATCCAACTAATTAAGATATAATATCTCATTCATAACATGTGTGTTTACATTGAAGGATTATCCTCTTTTCTTCCCCTAATAAAAGAGATTTAGGGTAACTCTTAAAATTTGAGGGGAAATGAATGTAATTCATTTTAATCCCATCCCCCAGTCTTAATTTCTTATTATGTGATCCAGATTCTGTGTTATATAATCTTATTACCAATAAATTAAATAATCTACTGTGAAGTGTTTAGTGAAATTAAACCTCAATTTATATTGATAATTATTATTATTATTTTTTTCTTAATTCGTTATCTGGACGGTTTGTCGCCATTGATGAATAAATTGAAGAGTATCATATCATCTGCAGAAGAATTGCACAATTATTGGAAGAGTCCTCCATTGTAATAACCAAAGATGCTTCACGAAAAAAGAAAGATCTTTTAACATTTGAAACAGTCCTCTTGGTACTCGGGAAGAGACACAAGCAATAATGGAGTTTTTTTTGAAACTAGTGGGCCTAAAATCTGTATCATTTGCAGAATATACACAAATGCTAACGTCAGAAGAATGCCAGTTGTTGGAAAAATAATCCTTCTCTTTTCTTAGGTCTCAATTTCCAATGTAACCCTTCTTCTCGCTATCGATATTCTTGTTCATATTCTTTCGTCTTCTATCGTCTTTTTCATCATCGTACGTTGTTGGTGAAAATTGGCTGTTGGAATGGTTCAATCAAATCAAAGCTCTTAAGAATTAATGGTTTGTTTGATCAGATTGAGCCGTGGCAATATCATGTTTTCGATATCCAATAAAATCATTATTAAGATCGAATACAAACGATTTTTTATATCGAATACAAATCGTATCAAGTCGATAGGGTATCGGTATTAGAAATATAGTTTGTATTTGGTACAATACGATTTTGATATCTATTGTACCATATCAACATTTTACCAGATTCTTGATACCGTAACAGTCCTCGTACATTAGGCATGGTCCTAATTATAAACGTCGGTTGGTCACCGATCTATGAACAAGCTCATACTAAATGGACTACAATCAGATGATACAAGTTTGGTCCATATAACTCCTAATGAAATTTAATTCTTTAGGATGTAACAAGAACATACTTGAGAGTATGTTCATCACTAGACCATAGTTAGCAAAAACAGGAACGGTAATAAAACGGAGTTTTACGGTATGGGTTTTAAATGGTAAAAAATTACAAACAGACGGTCAAATAAAACAGTCAGTAAAACAGAGAACGGTAAAAAATGGAAAACGGACGGTACGGATTTTAAGCGTTTATATTTAAAAAAAACGAAACCAAAAAAAACATTACTATTCTCATATAAATTGAAGAATTTTTATTTGAAATACATGCTTCTATTTTCGCTATCCATGCATTGACTTTGAGTTGAAAGTGATATCATAAAAAATGTAGCCCTTCGAGTCATCTTTACGTTGGTGAAAGAATCAAGCCGATCAGAGTTCGGGAGAGAGAGAGATATGGTTAGTTAAGTCCAATGTCTTAAAAAATGCCAAAAAAAGGAAAACGTGTTTAAACGTGTTTTAAACGCGTTTAAAACGGAAATGTTTGTCGTTTGTCATTTTTTACCGTATGTTTAAGAAGCATACAACAAAACGTGTTTAAAACGGTAAAAAATGGGAACGTGTTTAAAACGGAGTTTTAAACGCATTTTTGCTAACAGAGCACTGGACTAATGATTAAATAAGTAAATCTCAAATATATTTGGAGTTCTATGGACCTCAATCTCAATGGACATACATATGCTTACATTTTGAATAATATAAATAGCTTTGATTATGTGTTCCATTTATTTTTGATCCATCAACTTCATAGTGCAATAATATTCAATTATTAATTCTATGTTTATATTCGGTCCATAGTCCTTTATATATAGCTTACATAATGCGAGATGATAAATTAATCAAGGAGATTAAGAAATGATATATTTGGTATAAAATTGGAAATGCATGAGATAATTGAGGTAAAACAAATGACCCATAAACAGGCTTAAATGTGTTGGGCCCGATCGGATGACCGTTGTTACATCCCCCTGCATCATGGACGACATACGTTTAGCTAACATGTCGGACCAGTTTTGAGCTTTCATTGGTTGAGATAGATCGGTCCTAACGGTGCAGTCTTTGAATTGACACCCTGCATTTTGCCTATGTAGGGACTGAACTATCAAGAATACCCCGAAAGCCATGCTGCTCAGCGTACTGGGCAATATCGTCATCCAAATGATCCAACCTCACCTTTGCTAGCTGGTGCTTCCCATCCAATTCCCTAATTCAGAAAAATCATAGACAATAGAGTGTAGAACATGGGGGATCTAGAATGCAATTTATCCTTCCAAGTATTGAATGGAAAAAAAAGGAAAGACTGAAAGAGTGATAATCTACTCCAATCCCAAGTCCCAACAGGGAATAATAATTAATTAATTGGGGTGGCACCTCAAGCTAGGGTGGCAATAGGTGGCCTGGCCAGCCTCAGCTCGGGAAGCTAGCTAGGCCCATGTTTTGTGGGCCTTGACATGAGATTTGTACAAGAAGCTTGGCCTGGCCCAATATGCACGCCATTATATTTATAAGATATATGTATAAAAAATATGAACACTATCACTATGGCTATGTTTGGTTGCAAGAGAAAACAAAGGGAAGGAAAGTGAAAATTTTCGAAGCTAAAAAAAGAATTTTTTAATCATTATCTCATGTGAGTGTATAAACTACTTGAATTTCTTATCATATTTAGTAATGATACATTTTACATATAATTTTATTTTACTTTTTAAACCAAAGGGAAATGGATGCAAAATAAAGTGGTATTAAATAACCAATTATTGAATGATTTGGAGGTAGTAATATAGTCACATGGAGTAATGATTATACAAATTTCTATTTTAAGTTTGAAAATTTTACTTCCCTTCCCTTTAATTCCCTTTGCAACTGAATGAAGCCTATGCATTTTTTCTTGAGTTTGCTCACACTGGAGGACATATTTTAAGTTAAAAATTGGCCCATATTTCACCTGGGCCTGGGCCCCAGTATCAGTTAGGGGTGTCAACCGGTCGGGCTCGATTGGTCTCGATCGGGCCTAGCCAGGCCTCACAAATTTTAGAGGCTGCACCGTGTTCGACCGTTTAGGCATTCGAGCTTGCCTTGGGCGGGCATGGTACGGTTTCATTTTGGTCGATCGATCGGTATTCGGTCTTTAATCGGGGCAGCCTTATTCGGGCTAAATGAGCCTAAACTGGGTCTAAAACAAGCTAATGAGCCGTTTAACTCTAAACGGTCTCTGAACGGTATGAACTTACTAATTGACATGCAATCAGAATTTTAAGTTCAAACCATCACACCGTTGGGCATTCATTGTACACCTCAACTCAAAATCAAATAAAACTTATCCCAACTAAAATAGCATCAGAACACCGAATAGAAGCACATCTAACAAAGTAAATAGAGAGAAAAATAATAACAGCATACACCGAATAGAAACATTTCTAACAAACTAAGAGGGTAATAAAAAAAATAGCAACACAACACCAAATAGAAGCACATCTAACAAAGTAAGATCTAAAAACTAAAACTAAGCATCATCTCACCTATGTTAAATGTATCTAAATCTAACAAAAAAATACCAAAAACCAACAAAAAAACAAACAAAAAAAACCAAAAATGCTTCACGAAAAAAGAAAGAGATCTGGACGGTTTGTGTTTAGTGAAATTAAACCTCAATTTATGTTGGTAATTACTTTTCTTTTTTTTTGTTTTTTGTTTTGTCTTAATTCATTATCTGGACGGTTTGTCGCCATTGATAAATAAGTTGAAGAGTATCATATCATCCAAAGAAGAATTGCAATTATTAGAAGAGTCCTCCCTTGTAATAACCAAAGATGCTTCACGAAAAAAGAAAGAGATCTTTTAACTTTTGAAACAGTCCTCTTGGTACTTGGGAAGAGACACAAGTAATAATGGAGTTTTTTTGAAACTAGTGGGCCTAAAATCTGCAGAATATACACAAATGCTAACGTCAGAAGAATGTCAGTTGTCGGAAAAATAATCCTTCTCTTTTCTTAGGTCTCAATCTCCAATGTGACCCTTCGTCTCGCTATCGATATTCTTGTTCATGTTCTTTCATCTTCTATCGTCTTTTTCATCATCGTATGTTTTTGGTGAAAGTTTGATGTTGAAATGGTTCAAATAAATCAAAGCTCCTAAGAAGAATTAATGGTTTGTTTGATATGATTGAGCCGTGGCAATATCATATGTTTTTGATACTGAATAAAATCATTTTTAGTATCGAATACAAACGATTTTTTATATTGAATACAAATCGTATCGAGTCGGTTTGGTATCGGTATTAGAAATACAGTTTGTATTTGATACAATACGGTTTCGATATCTATTGTACCATATCAAAATTGTACCAGATTCTCGATACCGTACTAGTCCTTATAGGTTAAGCATGGTCCTAATTATAAATGTCGATTAGGTACCGATCTATGAGCAAGCTCATACTAAATGGACTACAATCGGATGATACAAGTTTGGTCCATGTAACTCCTAATGAGATTCAGTTCTTTAAGATGTAACATGAATATACTTGAGAGGATGTTCTACCATTGGATTAATGACTAAATAAGTAAATCTCAAATTTATTTGGAACTCTATGAGCCTCAATCTCAATGGACATACATATGCTTGCATTTTGAACAATATAAATAGCTTTGATTAAGTGTTCCGTTTATTTTTTATCCATCAACTTCATAGTGCAATAATATTCAATTATCAATTCTATGTTTATACTCGGTCCATAGTCTTTTATATAGCTTACGTAATGCGAGATGATAAATTAATCAAGAAGATTAAGAAAGGATATATTTGGTATAAAATAAAAAATTTATGAGATAATTGAGGTAAAACAAACGACCCATAAACAGGCTTAAATGCGTTCGGCCCGATCAAATGACCGTTGTTACATCCCCTTGCATCATGGACGACACGTTTAATTAACATGTCGGACCAGTTTCGAGCTTTCATCGGTTGAGATAGATCGGTCCTACCGGTGCGGTCTTTGAATTGACACCCTGCATTTTGCCTATGTAGGGATTGAATTGTCAAGAACACCCGGAAAGCCATGCAGCTCAGCGTACTGGGCAATATCGTCATCCAAATGATCCAAATCGATAAACCTCAGCTTTGCTAGCTGGTGCTTCCCATCCAATTCCCTAATTCAGAAAAATCATAGACAGTAGAGTGTAGAACATGGGGGACCTAAAATGCAATTTATCCTTCCAAGTATTGAACGGGGAAAAAAGGAAGGACTGAAAGAGTGATAATCTACTCCAATTCCAAGTCCCAACAGGGAATTATAATTAGTTAATTGGGGTGGCACCTCAAGCTAGGGTGGCAATAGGTGGCCTGGCCAGCCTGAGCTCGGGAAGCTAGCTAGGCCCATGTTTTGTGAGCCTTGCCATGAGATTTGTACAAGAAGCTTGGCCTGGCCCAACCCATTGAATAAGGCCTGGCCCAATATGCACGCCATTATATTTATAAAATATTTATAAGATATTTGTATAAAGAATATGAACACTATCACTATGCCTTTTTTCTTGAGTTTGCTCACACTGGACACATTTTAAGTTAAAAACTGGCCCATATTTATCCTGGGCCTGGGCCCCAGTATCAGTCTAAAAGTCCAGGCCTAGCAAAAAGCTCTTAAACTTGCCAACCCCAACGTCAAGCTCCATTCGCTGCCCAAGCTTTAAGCTAACTTAGTTTGGTGGAGAATTGCAGATTTACTCCAAAATTAAGGATTTGACCAGAAAACTGAGAGCCAATTTCAAATCTTTCTTCCCCAGTATAATTAATTAGGTGCAATGGCTTAAGGGTTTCAACTAGTCGGTCCAACACAGTTTCGGTGGGGGCATTAATCAGTCCCCACCGATTTAGGGATCCACAATGTTACTACATCATTTACTTAATTGGGTGGGCCTCATAGGCTAAACATAAACACGTTTATATTTAGTTGATCGATTACCAATCCTAATCGTGGTCAAGTTAATTGAGTTACTCGAACTATAATAGATCTTTAACTGGGCTAATTGGGCTGTAAATAAGCCATAAGCAAGTTGATTACGCTATAAACTGGCTAATCAAGCTATAAATTAGCTATAAACAATCAGTCTTGGTACGTTACCAATGTTCATTGAGTGCCCACTGGACTACAACCAAGTACCATGAATGTTCGAATAATAATCGGCCTAGGCCCGACAACGAACGATTTTTTTAGTGGGAAAGATCTTTGTTGCTCGCATTTCATCTTCACTGTTCACTAAGATTACCTTCCAACTATTAATGGCGGAATATTTATTTTTCCATTGACCAAAGATATGAAAGAATCCTTGATGGGCTTTCCAATATCAAAATAGGAAGATTGATGATATCCATAGATCTTCAATCCCTTCGGTTAACATAATAAAACTGAAAGTTTTCCTGCAACCTTGCAATCCTTCGGAACTTTTAGACGAAATCTAGATGAATTGCTAACTCATCCACAGTTGGGGCAGGAGGGGCTGGACATGCTGAACCGAGTTGGTGATGTGGCAGCTCAATTTGGCTGGTCTATGGGCCCGGTTGAGCTGATTGTTGTGGACCTGTTGAACTGGTCCATCCTTGATTATGGTGTTGACGGGTATTGACCTCATTGCAATTTTAGGATGCGGGAATGGGCCGCATCACTATCATACTATGGATTTGGAACTTGTTGTTGCCTTTGGTAGGGATCGTGATCCTCTACTGGCAGGTAGTTTGTTAGGAATTTGGGTTTCATCCTAAAAAAACTAGTAGTTAAGGAGAGGGTGCCCAGGTACCTATTAACCCACCCACATCCCCTTTCATAGGGGTGTCAATCGGTCGGGTTCGGTCGGTCTTGGTCGGGCCTAGCTGGGCCTCACCAATTTTATAGGATACACCGTGTCCGACCATTTAGGCATTTGGGCTTGCCTTGGGCGGGCATGGTACGGTTTCATTTCGGTTGGTCGGTGTTCGGTCTTTAATCGAGGTAGCCTTATTCGGGCTAAACAGGTCTAAACCAGGTCCAAAACGGGCTATTGAACCGTTTAACTCTAAACGATGTGGGCTTACTAATTGACATGCAACCAGAATTTTAAGTTCAAATCATCACATTATTGGGCAGTCACGGTACACCTCAACTCAAAATCAAATAAAGCTTATCCCAACTAAAATAGCAGCACAACACCGAATAGAAGCACATCTAACAAAGTAAGTAGAGGGGAATAAAAAAATAGCAGCACAATACCGAATAGAAGCACATCTAACAAAGTATGATCCAAAAACTAAAACTATGCCTCATCTCACCAATAAATATCAAAGACTAACAAAGAAACAAACAAAAAAAAGAAATTTGTAGGGAAGGGGAGGTGAAGTTTATAAGTTAAAGGGTCGAGCTGGGTCGTGCTGTAACCATTCGGAAGACAAACACGTGAAGCATGAGATCCCGATCTCTCCCTCCACATAGGAGTTGATGTGGAGCGTGAGATCAAACCTTGAGAATCCTCGGCCAAACGGGAATTTTCACGCCTCGGCTTTAACACCACTTGTTAAGAACTTGAGTCTCATCCTCAAAAACTAGCCATTAAGGAGAGGGTGCCCAAGTACCTATTAACCCACTCACATCCCCTTTCATATCCGATGCGGGACTATTTTTTCTGCCTTACGCGTGGATATCGCAACACAGCCGTGTGACTGACATGCGATCTCACACTGGTAGGGGAGAAATTAACAAGCTCGTACTAAATGGGCTATAATCAAATTATACAAGTTTGGTCCATGTAACTCCTAATGAGATTCAATCCTTTAAAATGAAATAAAAACATATTTGAGAGAATGTTCATCACTAGATTAATAGCTAAATAAGTAAATCTCAAATTTATTTAAAGCTCTATATGCCTCACTCTCTATGGACATACATATGACGACATTTTGAACAATATAAATAGCCTTGATTCTGTGTTTTGTTTATTTTTGGCCCATCAACTTCATAGTGGAATAATATTCAATTATCAAGTCTATGTTTTTATTCAGTCCATAGCCCTTTATATAGAGCTTACAAAATGTGAGATGATAAATTAATCAAGAAAATTAAGAAAGGATATATTTGGTATAAAATAAGAAATCTATGAGATAATTGGAATAAAATAAACGACTCATAAATAGGCTTAAACGTGTTGGGCTCGGTCGGATGCCCGTCGTTACATCCCCTTGCACCATGAACAGTACGTTTAGCTAACATGTCGGGCCGATTTCAAGCTTTCACCGGTTGAGATAGATTGGTGCGGGCTTTAATTTACACCCCTGAATTTTGCCTATGTAGGGACTGAATTGTCAAGACTCAAGAACACCCTGAAAATCCATGCTGCTCAGCATACTAGGCAATATCGTCATCCAAATGATCCAAAATCAATAAACCTCACCGTTGCTAGCTGGTGCTTCCCATCCAATTCCCTAATTCAGAAAAATCATAGACAATAGAGTGTAGAACATGAGGGACCTAGAATGCAATTTAGCCTTCCAAGTATTGAATGGGATAAAAAGGAAAGACTTAAAGAGTGATAATCTACTCCAATCCCAAGTCCCAACAGGGAATTATAATTAGTTAATTGGGGTGGCACCTCAAGCTAGGGTGGCAATAGGTGGCCTGGCCAGCCTGAGCTCGGGAAGCTAGCTAGGCCCATGTTTTGTGGGCCTTGACATTAGATTTGTACAAAAAGCTCGGCCTGGCCCAACCTATTGAATAAGGCCTGGTCCAATATGCAGGCCATTATATTTATAAGATATAATGTATAAAGAATATGAACACTATCACTATGCCTTTTTTCTTGACTTTGCTCACACTGGACACATTTTAAGTAAAAAACTGGCCCATATTTATCCTGGGCCGGAGCCTGGGCCCCAGTATCAGTCCAAAAGTCCAGGCCTAGCAAAAAGTTTTTAAAGTTACCAACCCTACGTCATGCTCCATGCGCTGCCCAAGCCTTATGCTAACTTAGTTTGGTGGAGAATTGCAGATTTACTCCAAAATTAGGGATTTGACCAGAAAACTGAGAACCAATTTCAAATCTTTCCGCAGTCTAATTAATTAGGTGCAATGGCCTAAGGGCATCAACTAGTCGGTCCAAGACAGTTTCGATGGGGGCAGTAGTCAGTACCCACCGATTTAGGGCTCCACACTGTTACTACATCATTTACTTAATTGAGTCTCATAGACTAAGCATAGACACGTTTATATTTAATCGATCAATTACTAGTCCGTAATCGTGGTCAAGGTAATTTAGCTACTGATCGAACTATAATAGATCTTTAAATGGGGTAATTGGACTGTAAACAAGCCATAAGCAAGTTGATTAAGCTATAAACGGGCTAATCAAGCTATAAACTAGCTATAAACAATCAGTCTTGGTACATCATCAAAGAGAAATTGAATATAGTATATAGTACTATTTGTTTGGAATAAATTTTAACCTACTGTTAGCTGTGGTCCATCCATTGGTTTGCTACTGTTTTATCCAACATCTATCCTGCTTGCTTAATTACTAATATGTATGGAACAAAAAGACTTGATAGAAGTGTTGATATCAACCAATACAAAAAACTCCCATAACCCAAGGGGTGTTGGTCAAAGATCTGGGCCGGGGTGAGCCATTAACTCGGACGTCCTACTGAGATCGATTCCCACTGCCCTCACCTTGGGCCAGCTGCCATCACTCAGTCTCAAGTAGGGATGTAAACAGATCGGATATGAATGCGGATTTTCGGATACCGGTTTACATCCCTAGTCTCAAGCAGGTTGGCTGTTGTGATGGAGGTTAACCGTTGCAGTCAACGCAATGGCCATCCTATAGCCAGGGGGGATTAGTCGGGCCAATGTGCGTGGATACCCCCACACTATCACAAAAAGAGAGAGAGAGAGAGAGAGAACAATTCTCATGGCTATTGAAACCATGGTTCATAATCTTGGGCTTGGATCGTTCTCGGCTGATAACAATCCAATACCAATTCGGATCACCCTAAATCGGCTATATTGGTTTGATTTGCTCCTACTTTTATAAAACTCAGTTTTAATTACCTTTTTACCGTTGGATCATTTCGTTGTTCTACCCATGTTTCCAAATCCTGAAAATCAATCCAATTGTTTGGGAAAATAATCCTCCCCAAATCACTAAAAGTGTGCTATGACATTGTTTCAGATTCATTGTTGGTACTTAGATCCAAAATAAATTCAAGAGAGTGACTTCATAGTAGGGGTGTAAATGAATAACCGACCATATCCATGTCCGTATCCATTTAGCACTTTCGAATCCGTCCGAAAGCTAAATGGATGCGGATATGGAGAGGCTATAGCTATCCAAAAAGCTATATTTATATGTAAACGGATAAAATATCCAATCCGTATCCGTATCCGTTTAGCAATATCAGAATCCTTCTGAAAGCTAATCAGATGCGGATGCGAATGCGGATATAGCACTATCCGAGCCGAATCTGATCCGTTTACATCCCTACTTCATAGTCCATGTTTTTTTTTTTTTCTTTCAAAAATGAAAGAAAAACAAACAAACCTTAATAAAAGAAAGAGTTTACAAAGTAATTAGTACAATTCTCAAAAATAATCCTAACTCTATCAGTTTGAGTTCTTTTTGCACATTCATTGTTGGTAGATCAAAAAAACAAAATCCAAGGGACAAAGTTATTGTTAAATGAGAGTGACTTCATAGTCCATGTTACAAGAACATAGACATTGCATGCATGAAAGCTTATACCTAGTCAAGAAAAAAGGTCTTTACCAAAAAAAGTCAAGGAAAAAAAGGTTATGAAGACCCACTTATGCCAATTCAACCTAGTCAAGTAAAAAGGAGGGAGTAACACAAGAAGACAACCATAATAAATAGGGAAAATTACATATATCTTCTCTGTACTTTGATCTAATTACACGTTCCTCTCCTTGATTTTCCCACCTTACATTCGATTCCCCTTTAGTTTTTCAAAAATTATTAATTCCTCACCTACCGTTAGCATCTGTCTATTATGTGCTGACATGGCGTAGTTAGATTTTTTATAATGCCCAAACTAACCCTTGGTCATTTGAGATGACCCTTTTGCCCTGCATTTCATACCATAACACCTCTCTTTGCAACCCATTTCCATATTGTAAACATGGATATCTGATTGCTACTCCAAGATAAAAACGTGGCCTAGGAATCTAGGATATCACCTCCTCGGCCCCTCTCTCTCTCACTCCCTGTGTTGTATTGGTGCCAAAGTAGAGACGTATTGCAGCAGCAGCTCCATAATAAATATGGTAGATACATATAGTAATCCCTCTGTTCCCTGCCATGTTTTTAATGCCACAAGACTTAGTCCATGATAAAAATATGGGAAAAAGAGAACACTATCTGGTCCCATGCGGCGGGCAGCCCCTATGCCAAGACACAGAGCTGTACAAAATGACTATTATGTCCTCAAGAATTTTCGCCTTTCCATGGAGGTGCAGAGATAATTTCGTACAGGGGCTGCATGCTAGAAGAGTTTAATAATTAATAACTTTGCGTGCACGGATAGAAGAGTATTAACATTGCATGAAAAGCTAATACCACCTAAAAAAGGTTTTGAAGACCCACCTATACAGTTATACCAACCTAGTCAAGCAAAAACTAATGATGAAGGGTTAATTAAGGATAATCTATCTAGCCATTTAGTATTGCAAAAAAGTAAACCTAAAACGATGTAGAAAAAAATGGAAATCATAAACAAACTGTCATACAACTAAACACAAGGATTTGCGTGGTTTGACAATATTGCCTAACTCTATGGTAATTTAGGGAGATCTGATTCACTATCAACAGAGGATACAGTTACAGTCACTTGTCATCACACCTCTCTCAGATATCTATAGAGAAAAAACTCTCGCTACAAATTTATAGTGAAACCTTATACAAGAATTTTACCGAAATACTCATATAGCTCTTATAAAAATTTCTAGGACTGCTTCTACCAAACGCCTGCATGGACTCACTAGTTCCTTGATTGAAACCCTACCAGTAATATATAAGGGTGTCAATTTGGGACCAGAATCGAAAATCTTACCTGAACTGTCCCGCTAAAACCAGTACCATTGGGAATCCCGTCCCAGAACCATCTCATCTGATTTATTATTCGGTACCAAAATCAGATCCCAATACCATCTTGTTTATTAATGGGATGATCCAATACCGGGTTTTAATGAGATGGTTCCGATTCTAGTCCCAAATTGACATCCTTAAGTTTGAGCACTTTTTGCACATTCATTGTTGGTAGATCCAAAATAAATGCAAGGGACAAAGTTATTGTTAAGTGAGAGGAACTTCATATTTTAAGTTAAAAACTGACCCATATTTCTTCTGGTCTTGGGCCTGGGCCCAGTATCAGTCGAAAAGTCCAGGCCTAGCAGAAAGTTCGTAAACATGCCAATTTCTAGGTCAGGCTCCATGCGCTGCCCAAGCTTTTTGGTGTAGAATTGCAGATTTACACCAAAATAAGGGATCTGACCAGAAAACTGAGAACCAATTTCATACCTGTCTTCCCCAGTATAATTAATTGGGTGCAATGGCCTAAGGGTTTCAACTAGTCGGTCCAGGACAGTTTCGGTGGGGGCATTAATCAGTCCCCACCGATTTAGGGCTCCACACTGTTACTACATCATTTACTTAAATGTGCCTCATAAGCTAAGCATAGGCAAATTTATATTTAGTCAATCGATTATCGGTCTGTAATCGTGGTCAAGTTAATTGGGTTACTCAGAACTATAATAGATCTTTAAATGGGTTAATTGGGCTGTAAACAAGTCATAAGCAAGTTGATTAAGCTATAAACGGCGTAATCAGGCTATAAACTAGCTATAAACAATCAGTCTTGGTACATCATCAAAGTCTTGGTACGTTATCAATGTTCATCGAGTACCCACTGGACTACAACCAAGTACCACGAATGGCTGAATAATAATCGGCCTAGGGCCAGCAAAGAATTTTTTATTTTTTTTGTTTGATAAAAAGCAACGAACCGTTTACTAACCGACCTGAGTTTGAGCCTGATCTGAGTTAATAATCTACTGTTATTCATTTTCTAAGAGCAATTGAATATAGTATACAGTACACTATTTGTTTGGAATAAATCTGAACAAAAAGACTTGATAGAAGTGTTGATATCAACCAATACAGAAAACAGTTCCCATAACCCAAGGGGTGTTGGCCAGTGGTAAAGATCTGGGGGCGAGCCGTTAACTCGGACGTCCTACTGAGATTGAATCCCACTGCCCTCACCTTGGGCCAGCCATCACTCAGTCTCAAGTAGGGATGTAAACGCATCGGATACGGATGCGGATTTTCGGATACCTGTTTACATCCCTAGTCTCAAGCAGGTTGGCTGCTGTGATGGAAGTTAACTGTTGCAGTCAGCACGGTTGCCATCCTGTAGACGGGGGGATTAGTTGGGCCAATGTGCCCAGATACCCCACGCTATCACAAAGAGAGAGAGAGAGAGACAACAATTTCCATGACTATTGAAACCATGGTTCATAATCTTGGACTTGGATCATTCTTGGCTGATAACGATTCAATACCAATTCAGATCGCCCTAAATCGGCCATATAGGTTTGATTTGCCCCTACTTTTTATAAAACTCAGTTTTAATTACCTTTTCACCCTTGGGTCATTTCATTCTTCTACCCATGTTTCCAAATCCTAACAATCAATCCAATTGTTTGAGAAAATAATCATCTCCAATTTCCTAAAAGTGTGTAGTGTGGCAGTGCTAGGTGGAGATGTCAACATCTAATAGCTTGGACATCCAACGGTACTGAGCTAGAGAAAAAAGACCAAAAAAAAAAAGAAAGAAATCAATAAGCATAGACCGTTGGATGTCCGAGCTCCTGGTGTCTACATCTCCACCTAACACTATGGTACTGCATACTTTTAGGAATCGGAGAGGATTAAGTGGTTGCGTATCCCAATGACATTGTTGCACATTCATTGTTGGTAGATCCAAAATAAATGCAAGAGACACTTTTTTTTGTTTGTTTTGATAAAAGGAGAGATCCAAAATAAATGCAAGAGAGTGACTTTTTTTTGTTTGTTTTGATAAAAGGAGAGAGTGACTTCATGGCCCATGTTTTTTTTTTTTTTAAAATAAAAGATAACAAATAAACCTTAACAAAAGAAAGAGTTTACAAAGTTGGTTCAATTGTCAAAAATATTCCTAACTCTATCAATTTGAGCTCTTTTTGCACATTCATTGTTGGTAGATCCAAAATAAATGCAAGGGACAAAGTTATTGTTAAGTGAAAGACACTTCATAATCAATGTTTTTGATGAAAGTGTAATCACACAAACCACATTGATTATGAGGTTAATCTGCTTCTAACATTGATTATGAAACAGAGACATTAGATGCATGAAAAGCTTATACCACCCATAGTTAGCAAAAATGGGAACGATAATAAAATGAAGTTTTACGGTATGGGTTTTAAACGGTAAAAAATTACAAACGGACTGTCAAATAAAACGGTCAAAAATATAGAGAACGGTAAAAAACGGAAAACGGATGGTACGGGTTTTAAACGTTTATATTTCAAAAAAAACGAAACCAAAAAAACTCTACTATTCTCATATAAATTGAGGAATTTTTATTTGAAATACATGCTTCTATTTCCGGTATCCATGCATTGACTTTGAATTGAAGGTGCTATCATGAAAAATGTAGCCCTTCGAGTCATCTTTACGTTGGTGAAAGAATCAAACCGATCAGAGTTCGGGAGAGAAAGATATGATCAGTTAAGTCCAAGGTCTTAAAAAACACCAAAAAAAGGAAAACGTGTTTTAAATGTGTTTTAAACGCGTTTAAAACGGGAATGCTTGCCGTTTGCTGTTTTTTTCCGTATGTTTGAGAAGCATACGGCAAAACATGTTTAAAACGGTAAAATACGAGAACGTCTGTTTAAATTTTGCTAACAGTGATACCACCTACTTAGTTAAGGAAAAAAAGTTTTGAAGACCCACTTATACCAACCTAGTCAACCAAAAAGGAGAGAGTAAAGTCGTCCTTGAATTGAAGGAGGATTTGAGGAATCAAAATTACAACCGTAACGAAAGAAGACGATCATAATAAATAGGGTAAAATACACATACCCCCTATAATGCACCCAATATTTCTCATGCCCTCTTAAGGTTCTGGCAAGTCCACACACTTCCCCTCAAAATTCCACGTATCACCTCTACTTTACCCCCCTAAAACCATTTAAGTCCACACTGTTAATTTTAGGCGTTAATATGATAACGTGAAGAAGAAGAAGGTAATGTACAATTGTATCATTTTTAAGGCATAATTACAAAACAGCCCTTAAATGGTTACAACAAAAAACAAGAATGGTGAAAAAGTGAAATACCCAAATTGCCCTCCCTTGTCCTTTTCCCTTTCTTCCTTTCTCTCTCTCATTTTCCCTTTTGCGATCGAAGAACAGGGAGAACATTCCCCAAACCCTAGCTAGAGCTCAGCGTCGCCCCCCTTGACAGCTTCCTATAACCCATCTAAAATCTAGAATCCCCTGAATCTCATAATGGATTATCGTTGCTGAAACAGCAAGGACGCGAACTTGCCCATAGGAATCTATAGCAATAACACTCACTCCCAGCCTTTGGGCAAGAACCCATGGCTGCTGCCCCCAATGCGTCAGCTCATGAATGCCACAACCCCATCGCTGGAGATGGAACTACCGGGATTCCGGTTCCATCCCACGGAAGAAGAGCTTCTAGACTTCTATCTCAAGAACGTAGTTTTCGGGAAGAAATTACATTTCGTATTATCGGCTTCCTCAATATCTATCATCACGACCCTTGGGACTTGCCTGGTAATTAATATGATTTGATTGTGAATTCCACTTCTTTAATATCAATTAGTTATTTTTGTATAATTAGTATTAATTCTAATTCGTGGGTGATGTTTACAAATTGTTAATGGCAACTTGCAGGGCTAGCCAAGATTGGGGGGAGAGAGTGGTACTTCTTCGTGCCGAGAGACAGAAAGCACGACAACGGTGGACGGCAAACCGCACCACAGAGAATGGGTTTTGGAAGGAAACTGGATCTGATCGTCACATCCGTAGCTTATCCAACCCAAAAAGGCTCATCGGTCTCAGCAAGACATCGTCTTCTACAAAGGCAGAGCTCCTTGTGGTTTCAAGACCGATTGGGTCATGAATGATTATGGCATGCCCGATTCCTCCTCCTCCTCCTACTTACTCAAGGTATACCATAGAGGAAGCCTAAATGCTCTCTTTACAGTCGCAAAAAAAAAAAAAAAAAAGAAAGAAGAAAAAAATTTTAATGCCCAAATGTTCTGTTACGGATTGGTTGTGTAATTGTGTTGCTTGATTTTATTGTCTTTACAGGAGGACATAGTACTGTGCAAGATCTATAGGAAAGCAACTTCCTTGAAAGTCCTAGAGCAGAGGGCAGCCATGGAAGAAGATACCATGACGCAACAACAACCCTGTGAGGCATCTTCATGGACGACAATGGATGCCGAGGTCTCAATGTTGGAGCAACAGGAAAGCTTCAAGGTGTTGGTGGAGGAATAAGCAAGGGAGGTGGACTCGGTAGTGAAATTTGTATCGGAGGAGGAGTTAGAGGTGGTGCTGGAGGTGGGGCTTCATGGTGATCGGTGGTGGTAGTATTGAGAATCTACATTGTAAAAGAAGATAATGAGTTGGCCAAGATGACGGTATTTTGGTTTTTTTAAATTTTAGAAATTGTTAAAAGTAAGGGTGGTTTGGTTAATAAAAAAAGTTTTTAATATTTAAAACCTAAAATTATCTGTGGACTTAAATGGTTTTACGGGGGAAAAAAGTAAGGGTGGTACGTGGAATTTTGAGGGGGTGCATGTGACTTGTCAGAACTTTAGGGGACACGAGAAATATTGGATGCATTTTAGGGGTATGCGTATTTTACCCTAATAAATATGGTGGATACCCTTTCCTGTCTTGCATGGATGATTGCTACTCAAAGATAAAAACGTGTGGTATAAATTCATCTCAACGTTGGGACGTGGCCTAGGATCACCTCTCTCTCTCTCTGATACAGGTGAAATATATATTGTCCATGAAATTTAGGAAATTGAATAAAGGGTGAGGATCATACAACTAAAAGTATACCTAATGTGCATCAATGTAAAAGGTTACAATCCAGTACCTTCCATGAATTGTAATTCATAGCCATGGAGTAGTAATATTCAAATATCATTTCAATCCCAATCGCCAACGCAAGAGATCTAATCCAATGTTTTTGAGCGATAACCCTAACCATGCTTACTCGAATATCAAACTCGCTCTGAAATCTTCAAAATAAAAAGTAAGCTTGATTTCGGCTATTTTAATATGCTTGTTAAGATCCTCTTGTGACTAAAGAGGTTTCAAGGGTGAAAATGGATTTATTTGGAGACCCCGGCCCCTTAGAAATCAATTACTTAGTCGATTTTAAAATAAGCAAGGGATTTAAAAACAAATGATGAAGGGTTAATTAAGGATAATCTATCTAGCCATTCAGTATTGCAAAAAATAAACCTAAAACAATGTAGAAAAAAACTATCACACAACTAAACACAAGGATTGACTACTTTGAGGTAGGGAGATTTGATTCACTATCAAAGGAGGATACAGTTTCAGTCACTTCTCCTCACATCTCTCTCAGATATCTACAGAGAAAAATTCTCGCTACAAATTTATAGTGAAACCTTATACAAGAATTTCACCGAAATACCCATATAGCCCTTAAAAAAAATTTCGAGGACTGCTGCTACCAAACTCCTGCATGGACTCACTAGCTCCTTGAAACCCTGCCAGTCATATATAAGGGTTTAAATTTGGGACCAGAATAAAAAATCTTACTTGAACCGTCCCACTAAAACCGGTACCGTTGGGAATCCCGTCCCAGAACCATCCCATCCCATTTATTATTCGGTACCAAAATCAGATCCCAGTACCATCTCATTGATTAATGGGATGGTCCGATACCGGGTTTTAACGAGACGTTCCCGATTCTGGTCCCAAATTGACATCCTTAAGTTTGAGCACTTTGTGCACATTCATTGTTGGGAGATTGTTATGTGCCTAATGGGGCCCACTATAGTGTATGGGCACTAGATTGGGCCAGCCTAGTATGGGATAGGTTAAAGGACTTGATTTTACGTGTTCCATCAGCATCGGAACTTTTGGCATATTGATCAAGTACCTAACATTTGGTATCAAAGCTGGGCACCAGGTCAAGGGTTCGAGTCACGGAAAGGGCTACCTGCCGCCAGGCAAAAATCTTGGAGCAGAGTGAAGCCACTTGGAACGGGCTACCTACCGCCAGAGTGAAAGCTACCTAGAGTGAGAGCCACCGAAGACGACGGCTACGGAAGCGTGGTGGTCTGTTATGTGCTTAATGGGGCCCACTATAGTGTATGAACACTAGATTGGGCCAGCCTAGTATAGGATAAATTAAAGGGCTTGATTTAACGCGTTCCATCAGCTTCGGAGCTTTTGGCGCATTGGTCAAGTACCTAACAGAGATCCAAAATAAATGGAAGGGACAAAGACACATTACATGCATGAAAAGCTTATACCACCTACCTAGTTAAGGAAAAATGGTTTTTGAAGACCCACTTATTCAGTTATATCAACCTAGTCAAGCAAAAACTAATGATGAAGGGTTAATTAAGGATAATCTATCTAGTCATTCAGTATTGCAAAAAGTAAACCTAAAACGATGTAGAAAAAAAATGGAAATCGTAAACAAACTATCATACAACTAAACATAAGGATTTGCGTGGTTCGACAATGTTGCCTACGTCCATGGTAAGGGAGATCTAATTCACTATCAACAGAGGATACAGTCACAGTCACTTGTCCTCACACCTCTCTCAGATATCTACAGAGAAAAAACTCTCGCTACAAATTTATAGTGAAACCTTATATAACAATTTTACTAGCCTATAAACAATTTTTTAAAAACTGCTGCTGCCAAACGCCTGCATGGACTCACTAGTTCCTTGAGGCCCTGAGAGTAATATATAAGAGTGTCAATTTGGGACCAGATTCGAGAATCGTACCTAAACCATCCCTCTAAAATCGGTACCGGACTGTCCCATTAATAAACCGGTGTCAATTTTCTCACCCTTTAGTAACAATAGAAAAGTTAAACATCAGAAATCACACATCTATACGTTACCCTACGTCCCTACCCTTCTTTTTTTTTTACTGCCAAATGCTTTATAAAAAGGCTTCAACCATGAGATGAGCAGAACAGAGAATCAAAGATACAGAGTTCTCTAATCCAAATTCCAAAAGAAGTCATCAATGGCGTCTACATTATCTAAGCAGCAGCAGAAACAAGCACTACTCAAAATAGAAGAAGAAGAAGAAGAAGAAACCTATAGATTTCCACCTCTTAGCCCACTTTCTGAATACATCAATAGCTCTGCTCTTTCAATTCCCATCATAGGTGTTTACGAGCTAGAAATCCCCATGTCCAAATCTCAAACCTTTGATTTCCTCAGAGATGTCTTCATACCTATCCACTCACGCTTCTCCTCCATTATTGTGAAAGACAAGAAAGGCATCCAACGGTGGAAGAGGGTCGATGTTATGATCGATGATCACATCTTCGTCCCAACCTTTTCTACGGCCGGATTATCATCACAAGACTATGATGATCTCTTGGAGGAATACTTATCCAAGATAATTTTAGAACCGCAACCAAACACTCGGCCTTTATGGGATGTTCATGTCTTCATGTACCCAACAAGCAACGCCGCAGGGACTCTTATTTTTAAGATCAATCATGCTATTGGCGATGGTTACTCACTCATGGCTGGTCTCTTTTCTATCTATAAGAGAGCTGATAACCCTTCTCTTCCTCTTACTTTCCCTGATGTTGCCCCAAGAATGACAAAATATACAAGCAAGTGGAAGAAAGTTAAAGGCCTTGTTTCTATGTGTATCAATACTTTCACAGATTCAGCTTGGAGTGTGTTGCAGGGAACAATCATGGAAGACGGCAAAACCGCAATTCGATCGGCGAATCCTAGAGTTGAATTCGAGCCCATTTCAGTTCAAACTGTTGTCTATTCCCTTGATGAACTTAAGCGAATCCAGTCCAACGTTGGAGGAGTAAGTAGTTCATTTTTGTTCCCCTGGTGGCCTCAACTCATTAATTAAGAATTACATTAAAGTACATGTTTTGTATCATATTTTTAATTTATTAATCTGTACGTTAGGAGCTCTTATTTAATCCTTACTAAGTAATTCTTACTAACCCAAAATAATATTTAGGAAGTGATGTTAATTTCTATTTAAGATTAAGAAGTGAAAATTTTCAGTTTGGAAAATGAAAAACAAAAAAATAAAAAAGCTGAAACAGGACTGCTCTTCATTGATTGTCGATCCACCTGTTGACCCCCTCATCCAGAATTTGGTCAATACTTTTAAGGGATAAGGCCCACCGCTGGTTGACAAGCATGTGTCTTCCTGTTTTCTCCTCTTTTGGAAAAGACCCTCATACCCTTCTATGTCCGGTCCTGTGGTAGGTGTATGTCGTTAGCTTATTGAAAGCTGACATCATAGCCAACCCTCTCCCTGATCTTAATCAGTCGCCTAAATCATAGTTCAAAATCTCCTTTCGAAGGGTTTTTTCAATCGGATCAAAATAAGCAAAATATTGAAATTTCAACAAAATTTCATCAAAACAGTGTATTTTTTTTAGGACAAGAGATCTCTATTTGATCGCATAATCTTTACACAAGCGTCTGGTCCAATGGGTGAACACGCCTGGGTATCTACCCAGGGAGCAGAAGCATCATCTCACTATGCCTGTGAAAGGGGGAAGGAAACACCATCAAGTAGAGATCTTTTTCCCTTTTTTTATGTGAGTTTCGCTTGGCCATTTCAAGTGTGGCAAACGATTGAAATTATCCATATGACACAAAATTTTCAGCCGAAAAAATGCATTTTTGTGACCAAAATGAGCAAAATTTCGGTGCAACATTGCTGATTTTGTGTTTTGCCTCTTGTTTCACCTCGGGCATGTTGAAATTAGTGAAGTTTTGATGAGTTTTTGAGCTATACCTAAAACACAAACAAAAATTAAACTTGTAGTAGTGATTACTATAATTTTGTTTTTATGTAGAGTGGTATTGATTAAATTAAAAACTTGAACACACAGACTGTGAATGAAGTGATCACAGGGGTGATATCATATGCAATCCAATTGTACATGCAAAAGACGGGGAACGTGAGTAATGGTGAACGAATGACTGCATTAGTTGTGATGAACGCGAGGATGTTGAAAGGGTTTAATACAGTGGGAGATATGTTAAAAGCTAACATTTGGGGAAACCATTTTAGCTTCTTGCATGTAATGCTTCCTTCCAAGTTTAAGGATCTCAAGAATATGGATCCCATGGACTTTGTTGTTCAAGCTAAGGATGAGATGAGAAGGAGGAGGAATTCCATGGCTCTTTATCTCACCAGAAGAATATTGGGAGTTTTCAGGAAAATCGGAGGACCTGAGGTTAGTCTTTAGATTTTTCTGATGATCTTATCATTATTATTATTACTATTATTTTTCTAAAAGCAAGTCTTTTAATCAAAATTTTGGGATTGAGCTCCTCTCTAGGGAGCCCAGCGCCTAGGGAGTTTCCGGAGGGCATCCAGATGTTGGGCTGTGCCGCACACATCCCGATGGTTGATTGGACATGCACCGGGATGTGTGAGGCATACCCTAGCCCTTGGATGCCCCCTAGGGTACTCCCTGGAGAGGAGCTGGATCCAAAATTTTGATGTATCATCATTTATTAATTGTTTTCTCCTTCCCTGGATTTTGATATATCAGCTTTGATTGTTGATTGTTTTGATCTTATCAAGAGTTACCCTTTTGGTTTGCTTTTATTGGCCTCGATGTTGTGCTTTGCTCTTTTGCTTTAATATATTTTCATTCACTCCCAAAAAAAAAATTAGAAGATGAAAATTATTTTTGGGTATTGCTTGTAGGCGGCTGCGAGGCATGTCTATTCAATCTGGAATAACACAAGCGTCACCATATCAAGTTTGGTTGGACCATCACAGAAAATGGCCATAGCAAGCCATCCCATTAACAACTTCTATTTCACTTTGGCTGGTGTTCCTCAGGTACATCGATATGAGTCCAAAATTTTTACTCATGTGAGGTGCCACCACACATGGTGAGGGCCAATGAAGTGAAATCTCCACTCCCATCTGACTTAGGGGTCAGAAGAGGTCATATGGACGACGATATTCCTTCTCATTGGCCCTCCCCGTCTGGGGTATATGGATACCAGTCTGGAGTCTCTCTCTCTCTCTCTCAATCAAGAGTTTTATATATAGGTTAATAAATAAAAAATTGTGGGTTTGGAATACTGCAGAGCTTAGTATTTACCATTGTGAGCTATATGGGAAAGCTAAGGGTGGTGGTGAGGACGCAGAAATCGTTCATCAACTGCCGACTGTTCGTTTCATGTATGAATGAAGCCTATGAAAACATCTCTGAAGCAGCTTTTGGAATGGATACTCATCACAAGATATCCAACTAATTATATATATATATATATATATATATATATATATATATATATATACATTCATAACATGTGTGTTTATGTCGAAGGATTATCCTCTTCTCCTCCCCTAATAAAAGAAATTAAGTCTTAAATTTTGAGGGGAATGAATGTTATTCATTTTAATCCCATCCCCAGTCTTCCCTATTATGTGATCCAGATTCTGTGTTATATAATCTTATTACCAAGAAATTAAATAATCTACTATAAAGTGTTTAGTGAAATTAAATTCAGCTTATGTTGATAATCACTTTTTTTTTCTTAATTCGTTATCTGGACGGTTTGTTGCCATTGATGAATAAGTTGAGGAGTATTATATCATCTGCAGAAGAATTGCAATAATTAGAAGAGTCCTCCCTCTGGACTCGGCCCCTATCGAGCACCTTGCCCGGGCTCCATGTGCAGCCCCGGACATAGTGAGGCATGAAAAGACCACACTGTGTCCGATGCTATACGTACAGCTAGGGAAGGATGCTGGATAAGAACCGAGTCTGGAGGAGAAAAGAATTCTGTCCAGCACCCTGCCCGAGCAGGGGTGAGACAATCTTTTCATGCCTCATCATATTCGACGGTACATATGCAGCCCGGACAGGGTGCTGGAGAGAATCCTTTTGTCCTCCATTGTAACAACCAAAGATGCTTCTTCTTCACGATAAAGGACGAGATCTTTTAACTTTTGAAACAGTCCTCTTGTTACTCGGGAACAGACACAAGCAATTATCGTTTAGGATAGACAGCAATAATTGAGTTCTTGAAACTAGTGGGCCTAAAATCTGTTTACCCAAAAAAAAAAAAAAAAAGGCCTAAAATCTGTATCATTTGCAGAATATACATAAATGCTAACGTCAGAAGAATGTAAAAAATAAACGTCATCAAAACAAAAAAGGGGAAAGGTTTCGTACGGTCGTGTAAACCATGTACAAAACCTTTCCCCTTAATTTAATACTTGTAATATTCTTAAAAAATGTATTTTTTCCTATACACCTCTATTTTATGACAATTTTAATCCACTAAACCTCTTCTTCCTGTTTAACAATTAACTCGAATTTTTATCACCTCCAATTTGCTGTCCGCTTCAATTCCCTCCAATTCCTCACATAAGAGCCAAAAAGACCACCCTACCCCACCTTGGGCAGTGTGTTTGGGCGGGGTTGAATGATCATTTCCATTCCTATGTGAGGAATTGGAGGAAATTGAAGCGGGCAGAAATTGGAGGTGATAACGATTCTAGTTAACTCACCAACGACTCCTACCCCTTTTTTCTGAGAACAAAACCAAACCCCTGAAACCCTCTTCTTCTCCAAAATATATCTCTCCACACCCCCGGTCCCCCCCCCCCTTTTTCTCTTTTGATTCTCCTGAATCTCTCTCCTCTCACGGCTTCACTCTCCCTTTTCTATCCATCTATCTCTTCATTCTGCAACCTTAAGAAAATAGAATCCTAATACTAAAAACCAAGAACCAAAAACGACAAAACCAAAAAAAATAAAAGAACGAAGAAGATGGGAGTTGCAGAAAATCTTGTTAATAGAAATTGATTTACCAAAAAATTTGATCAAATTCTAGACAAATCACATCATGTGTAATTAGAATCCTTTTTTTCTAATGCATTCACTGCTATATGCCGTCTGGGTTGAATTGGAGCTTCATGTGTTCATATAGTTCGATGTGAGCTTCAGCATGTGGCTTCTCTTGTATTGCCTCCATTTCATTTGTGTAGAGGGAGTCTTGACTATCTGATGTTGTGTGTGCGTAGGTGTGATTTTGCTAGGTCGTCGCCATTTATTTGTGAGAGACCCCACAAATATAGAAACCGAGCTTGATTTTTTTTTTTCTGACTTTCTCTGTCTGTGTATTGTGTAAGAATGAAGGAATTTCAGGTCAGTAATGGTGAAAATGATCTTCTTCTAATGTCGGGATGCGTTATCCGTATATTTGTAGATATATAATAAGTGGGACAGGAGAATTTGCGGCAACAGAGTCGACGACAGAGGCTGGCTGCGGGTACCGTAATCATAGAGGACGAACAGTAAACAGAGGAGAAGAGTCGTTTTTACTCAATCTGTACAATATTATTTGGGGATATAATGGGAAAAAGTTTCGTACATGGTTTCCCAATAATAAAAAAACCGTCAGAAGAATGTCAGTTGTCGGAAAAATAATCCTTCTCTTTTCCTATGTCTCAATCTCCATTCAATGTGACCCTTTTTCTAGTTATTGATTTTTTTTTTTTGGTAAGGTTCTTCTAGCTATTGATATCTGTTCATGTTGTTTGATCTTGCATTCTTCTATTGTATCCACTTTTTCATCATCCAGGTTGTGGGTAAGAGTTGGATGTTGGAATGGTTCAATCAAATCAAAGGTTCGAGAATTAATGGTTTGTCTAATCTGATTGGGCTGTGTCAATATTATGTTTTCGATACCGAATAAAAATCATTTTTAATATCGAATACAAACGATTTTTTATATCCAATACAAACCATACCGAGTCAAGTTTCGATATCCACTTTCTATCTTTTGTACTATATCGAAATTGTATCGAATTCCCGATACCGATTACCGACTACCGACTGACATCCTTAATGATCCTCTATCAATACACTTGTGGCGAAAAAAAATTCAGTTTGACTTGATAGTACTCTACCTTCAACAATGCCATGAAGGGTGAGCAGTATACCTCAAGATTACACCTTCGGCATGACTATCAGCAGAATCTGAAGACATCAACAACAATCATAAGAAATGAAGTTAGCAGTCAAATCTATACTGAGATCTTTCTTATATCACAATGATCAAAACTTGGTCTAGTTGGTCAAACAAAAGATGCTTCAAGGAGAGCATTTTTCTTTGCTAGCAAATTTGCCATTTGGGGAAGGTGTTCTAGCAAGGGTAAGGTGGTAAATGCACACCTCACATGGTCTGTGCCGCTATGGCCATTCGGGCAGCTAGGCTAGCTGTAGGAGATTTGGTTCTGAATTAATAACATGTGTATTGATTATGAAAAGTTTAATCAATCCATGCTATAATGATATCAAAGAAGATTACATGTTAAAGAGCATACAAGCATTGTGGAGCAAAAGAGAACTTTTCTCTCATGCACATGAACTAGAGAGCCTTCAAGTCTAGATTACGATGAAAACTTGTCTTTGAAGCATCATGAAAAAGAAGAAGACACCATTAGCATAGGTTTTTGTAAGGGTGTTAAACGGTCCAGTTTCGGTTAAATGGTGCAGTTTGGTTTAAACCATTTAATTAAATGGTGTCAATTTTGAAACCATAATCAAACCATTTA